>NC_046185.1:24923259-25230759 GCF_011004875.1 Balearica regulorum gibbericeps | reverse complement strand
TGCCAGCCCCTTCTGAGTCTGTATGACTTGCTGCGCCTATGAAAGCCCTGTTAGAAAGTTCAAAACCATCTGACATGATTCTAACATCTTCATCCATCAATTGCAGGTTCCATTTTAATGTTCTCACAATATTCAGTTTTCGTGATTACACTGACAACGAATGTCTCACCAGTATGTGGCGACCATAAATGTACAGGATTGAAGGAAAACACGTCAACGAAAATGCAAATAAAGATTGCAGAGAGGGATCTGAGTAATAGAATGCTAATGAATTATTTTCACAAGGAGTGTATTTGTTTTCAACTGCTGATAAGATCTGAGAAGTACGTGGACTGTCATTTCATTTCTCTGTAATTCTCCATGTTTTTTCTGTGTAAAAGTGCAACACTGAGGACTTTATCTGCAGTGTTCATCTCCAGAGCACATGAGCATATGGCTTTAAACAACTGGAAGAGATTAAATAGTACCAGAATGGTTTGCCAGAATGGTACAGGATTGGTGTTTGGGGAATCCTAGCCTAATACTCTCCTTTTTTCACTTAAAAAAAAAAAAAAAAAAAAAGAGTAAAGCCTCTGTTTCTTGGTGTATTCTAGGATTAACTCCATAAATTTCAAATTACACAGAAACTCACTTTTTTATTTTGGTCCAGGCAGTGCTGAAACAGCCTGTACAGAGGTCTACTGTATAGATTCACCTGCTTATCCAGTTTTATTATTTTCCTGTCTTATAATTGCTTTTCCAGTTTGTACTTCCCATTGAGTATCGTTTCTGCTTCCTCTATTACTCAAGATATTTTTTCAGAATCTATGGTATTGTTCTTAGTCTTATGAAGTTACTAAAAATTATCTACATATTACAGAACTGTTTTAGCATGGCTATATTAAATTTTTATTTATGAAACATGTTGTATCTGCTGTAAAACATCTGAAATACTCTTTTCAAGGTTTACTGCTGATTTCCAAAAGTGAACCCAGATTTATGTAGGGAGTTGGGCTGGATTTGTGTGCTTCAGAATCTGTCTCATGCATGCAAGGTGTTTTATTTTTATATGTAAACTTTTACTTATGTCATGTAAAACAGGCAGACAGATATAGGTCCCATTTTTTAAATATACTTAATGTGCTAGTCAACTGTTGATATCGACAATCTAGTTTATGCCTCAGGCATGCAGAGGATTTGGAAATGCTAATTCCTCATATTATTTTGCCTTGTTTGCTTAAACGTGTGAGGAAATGTGTATGGTTTGCTCCAACATATTATGATTTCTCTTTATAAGAATGCTTGCGTTGTTTTTCAGGGGGTAGGGGGCCTCTTGTTTTTGCTGGTTCTTCCACTTCCCACAGTCTTGCTTGTGGCTTGTCCATATGGTAGGGTATTTCCGTGTTATTTCATTAAATGTTGTCTTCACATAGGATGGCCTGACCCTGCTGTGTTAGCTCCACTATGATGTATGTCAGGCATTTAAGTATGATGAGCTAGACCTGTTCGTATGACGAAACCCATTATTCATGGCACACAAATTTTGACTTGTGTTTTTAGGAAGTCAGAGCCAATTATTCCATAGTTGCTGTTCAGAATTGTTTTCTAAATGTAGCCTGATGTTGATGGCCAACAGTAATAATGGACTTTTCCCTGTAGAATGAATGTCTTGTGCCTTGTAAGTGTCACCATTTCAATTACTTTAATCCTTTTCTCCAGCTTTGTTTTCCCCTTCAAATCCAATCAGTCACCTGAGCCTCTCTCTTATTGTATCCATCTTGTGGCATCAAATACTAATCCTTTGGTCTTGCCTGCAGGGTAGGGCTAAATGGTGAAAATCCTTCTCCATCTGGTTTATTAAATGGGAGGTGCCAACTCCTTTCTCTGCTCTGCCAGTGATGCCAGCTTTGATTACTTGCCTGTTGTCCTCTCCTTCAGGCACCTTATACTTTCTCTCATTTTGTTTCTATATTTAGGAGGATGGTGCAAACCCAAAGCCATAACTCTGTTCTCTTCCAACTTTCCTTTTAAAATCTGACCTTTAGTTTGGTATTTATAGATCCTTCCCATATGTCGTTAGCTGGGTAGGTGACTAGGGTCTGTGACTTCTGCTGAACTGTTTCACCATTACCTTGCTTTCCTAGTCACCGTCTGCAGTACTTCTGTATTGGCTGTGTAATATGAACATTGCAAATACTCTGTGAAACACAGAGGGGTCATCTTTGATATCTTTCTGTTCATTATTATTAAGCAGGTTTGAGCTTTGACTGCAATTCCTGGATTTTTAATCTGCTGTGATCACAAAAGAAGAACATTTATTCTAAGAATAAGAAACAGAAAGACACCATATAGTTTTTTATTTATTTCTGTTTGGATTTCATCACCTTAGTTTGCTGGGGACTGTGAAACACACAAAATGTACCTCAGCAAGAGATACTGAACCTATTGTACTGTTTAGCTCTGGAAAATCCAGATTGATTCCAGGCATTTGTGCACAGGACAACAAAAGATGCTTTTGTCAGACGAGAGAGAATAATCATGTGAATAAGCTAAAACCAGGGATTCTGAAGTTCCATTCATCACTCTGCCTTGTGTCCCATGGGATCTTGAGTTGCTCACAGTAATTTCTCTCTTTCCCTGTTTGCACGCAATGGTAATATTTTTTTGAATGTTAATTTGGTGTAACATTTGTACATTGTTTACTGTAAAGAAGATGACATTAAAAGTTGACTCTTCTAAACTGTGATTAGGTAATCAATAGTAGATTCTGCAATTATTTGCCTGTGCCAAAAACAAGTGATGGTTGTATTATTACAGAACTGTGTGGCTACTGGTGATAAATAATCCATCATATAACCATGGGGTTTTATTATGAAATAAAATGTACTGTGATTGTTAACTTCTGCTAGATTGAGATTTCAGGTTGACCTAACAGAGATCTGTGGGAAGGCTCTGGCAGAAGGTGAATGACAGAGAATACACGTTGTTACCTTGGAATATCTTATTTTCAAATGTAAATATTTAAAAACAATTGGTTGGCTGTAGCTTAAAGGATTTGGATTTTGATTTCTATTCAGTAACAACTCACTGTGAGAGAGTTGAAGCTGCTGGAAAGAGCATGAAGGAGCTGGAATTTCATAAAAGTACAAGACTCTTTCTTAGTAACAGCTCTTTATCGTCAAGAACAATGTGAACATTAGAAATCGGGTTCTGGGATTCAAATGTGATTTTGCCAAAAGTCTGAGGTTTGGAAAGAGTGAGCTCATAGGTGGGAGGTAAGGGAGGTTTTAGCTGTTCTTCTATAATCTGTGTATTGCATGCACCTTTACAGGGAGTAGACTGTGATCCCTCTTTGAGGAGGGTCTGTGTCTCCCTGCAGTCTCCAAAGAAGGAAACAACAAATTTCGGTGCTCCCATTTTCAGGCTCTGAGAGGGCTGCAGTTGCTGCTGGGATGGCATGGAAGAGCCAGAAAGAATGCAAAGGTACCAGGCAGCTTGAGCACACACTCTGTATCTCCATGAAGAGCATTAAAAGGATCTGTGTTTGTGCTCAAGCCTAAAGAGCTTAAGCAGGGATTCAATACTGTCCAGATGCAGCCAGCACCTGGAGTCCAGAATCCTGGGCTGCCGGGTTCATCTGAGAGACCATCCAAGGCTGTAACTCCACAAAACTGTTTTTTCCCTCTTCCTTAGTTTATAATGCTGACAATCTAGGAAAACAGCAATGGTGTGCTGCAGTGTCTGAGAGAATTCTAACATTTCAGTCTTGCCAGAAATGCAATGTGAATAGGCATACCCATGAGAAAACTTAGCAGAGCTACTTAGAATAATCTAAGTGCAGCTGCAATTTATGATTTTAGAAGGGTAACTGTTTTTTCAGTGCCTAAAATTAGGTTTCAGTCATGTAAAGCTTTTTACGGTACTTCTCAGTGACAATCAGTGATGGATTCCTTTAACCCTTTCCCACGTAGAGCAGTACCTTTTATTCGTCAGATATTTCAGTGTTACGTAGCGGAATAACTTAAGAGTTAGTGCAAAGGTGACAGAATCCAGGCAAGTGTGAAAAGATGATAAGGAATTGGAGAACACCATTGTAAAGTATCAGACTTCCAGGTAATGCTTGCCCGTAGAAGTTTCCTGAGAAGGGGAAGGAGAATGCCATTTGTTCCTCTGAGAGTCTTCCCTCTAAGGTGTCTAAACTGAAACAACTAGTGTAATTGGTCATACTTTTAATACACAATTTAAAAAAAAGAACAATTTAAAATGCTTAGATCAGTGTCAGCTCATCTTGTGATGCTCTTAGCTGTATATCTGTATAAACAGAAGATGTACAGAAAGAGGATGTTACTTTTAAGTCAATATCTAGCTGATTAAAGAAAGTGTATTGGGATTTCAAAGCACTCAGGTCAGTTTGGTGTGCTTGGGAAACTGGTATTAGAGAAAGTAACCTTTAAACCCTTAAAAGGGTTTTTAGTCCAAGTATGTTTGTGGCAGAGAAATTCTAATCACAAATACACTCCTTTTTCCTCCTCCACCTGAGTTTTTCAGAAGGATGTTACAGGGTTAGCAGGGAGCAGCGCTCCTGAGCTGGACAGGTTTGCAACCCAGCCTGGCTGCCGGGGTTTCAGAAGTATGCTCCTGGATGTCTCTGTCTCCCCCAAATGTTTTGACACTGACCAATGACAGATTTCCAAGAAAGAAGATGTTTTATCAGCATCTTTACATCCAGACCATTCAGTAGTTGCATAGCTTTGGCAGCAAGAAGTGATACTGCGTGGTTTGCAGTGTACCAGGGGCCACGTTCATTGCGGGTAAGAAGTTCAGTGGTTAAATCGTGGATCAAGCTCTGTCGTGTTAAACCAGGAGTTGTGTTAATACTGGTATTAATGTTTTGGCTACATCACAAGATTCACCTGCAGGTCAGTGAACCTTTATCTTTATGGAGATGAAACTATTAAAATCGCATTTTGGGGGCTAGGTGTACTGAGGCTTTGCAAGCTGCAGGTGATCTTAGGGCTGCACTTACAGAACAACTGCTTTAAACTACATGATAAATAATTATGAACTTCACACATTCAGAGTTGTTCTGTATCTGTTTATAGACAAGCTAGATTTGAAACAAGTACCATTTCCATTCAGTAGTTTAAGTAACTCCACTATGCTTACATGGAAGTGTAGTACAGAGTATTTTACAGAAACAACTTTTCGCTTGACAGCTGCAAGTTAATTCAGCCTGTGCGTATTAGCTTGTAAACCACAGTTCTGCTTCTAAAATTATATGATGCACTGCTTTCTAAGTAGATACAGGTTTTTAACAGATTCCCTATTTATATTATTCATTAAGTTACATATGTGGTCTCAGTGTTAACATTAATAATCAGTAAGATAATTTTCCTGCACAGTGTTCTTCAAGGGGTAGAAATCATTCCTGGTGAGCACTTGAACACTGGAAAGAAAATTTCCACTTTTTATTGTGTAACTGTCTTGCAGTGCTGCACTAGGTGGGCTTCAGTGGTTTCATATCTTGAGCTCTAAGGCTGTGGTGCATGCACAAGTCTGACTTGTGCGTGCAGGTGACTCGCTGCATGCCCTTCCTTGTGGAGGCTATCTGAGCAGAAGAGTGACACCCAGGACAGACGGGTGAGGAGGAAATGGGGAAGCCCATGGTCCTCCTGATAGCCCTCTTCTCCTGGAGCTACTGGAGGTGAGCTTGGAGAGCTGTGGCATTCCCACAGCTGTCACTTTTCAGGTAGTCTGGAATCTTGTCATGTCCTTAAATCCAGTTCACCTCCTCCACCACCACATTTCATCTGATCTGACTGCCTTTGTGCCTGTATCTCTTGGTTAAGGTCCAAAAGCATTTCTGTATTTAAATTTATGTACAGACTATAAAAGTCATGATCATTATTGCACATTCCAACAAAAGCCTCCAACCTGCTACCTTTTTTCCAACAAAGTTTTCCTCAGCAACATGGATCAACTAATGAAAAGGAAAGCAAATTGTATTTTTTCAGACAGTCTCTCTTCCAGCAGAGACTCTTCTAGGCACTTTTTCTTAGGTATTAAAGAAATTCATAAAATGTAAGAGTGGGATTGAGAATAATCTTTTCTTTCCCCTTTAGCAGATGATGAAGGGATCGGCATATCTCCAGGATTAAATAGGAAGAGCCCAAACCTTCAAACAATAAGCAAAATAGTATGAATATATAATATGTATTGAGGAGCATGACAAACTTGATATCTAAAACAAAACAGTGAGAAAGCATTACCATTTGACAGCAATTTGTCTTTTCCTTTTGAGGAAGGAAAATAACTTGAATTCTCAAGACTTAACCCTTTTCTCAGGGAACCCCTACATTCATTTCCTCATGGAAATGCCATGTGCTGGGTGTTCTTCCTGCGTGCTCGCAAAGAAACCAGCAGCACGGGAAGGTCCCCAGAACTGATTCAAACATTCTCCCAACCATGCTTCCGTTTTTTTTTCCGCCTGACACTCTTCGTTTCCCAGACACAACACTAATTGCCAGGAAAGGAGCTGTTCAGAGGAAATACGTACCTATTGGGACATTTTGTATTTCATCTGATGTAGATTATGAAGCTTTTGGGAGAATCTGCCACAATCAACAAATGCAACTGGGGAAAGAATGCTCATGCTTGCCATGACATTTTGCAGTGCTGCTCAATGTGTATTCCTAGTTCACGGGAGTTATTAAAATGTTATAATAAGCTTTAAAAATACATTCTGTTACTGAAAGGAACTTTTCTCTTTACAGTGGAATTCAAGTTTGAGACAGAAAAATTCCGGGTGTATCAGTAACTTTGGAGCGATAGGCAAGACTTGCCTGAGTTTTGAAAATAAAAACATACCATTTTATTGGAGAATGAGTTTATCAATCCAGTGTAATACACTATTAGATAAAGTTTCCTTATCACTTAAGCATTTACATTGCATTTATACAACGACACTTGTGCAATGTAAATATGTGAGCTAGGTAGGCAAATATAACAATCAGGTGATGTTAAAATAGTTCCTTTCATGTGGCACTACTAAAATCTCTCAATTCAGGGGAAAAATAAGTGGTACCCCCTCTGCAGTATTTTTACTAACATTTTTTTTATTCTCTTGACCTGAAATTCTTTTTTTTTTTTACTTGAACAGCGAAAATAATGGATTGTTTAATAGAACATCAAAAAGGAGTTTAATATTCTATAGAAATTAGATCTGTGGGAGTTAAAGAAGCATTTATGTAGTGAAAATGTTTCAGAGTTTCAGTTTTCTTCAGAAAATAAGGGGCTCACCCAGACAAATGTCTTGCAGTGGCTTTTGGTTTGCTCGCTGCTTGAGACTGAATCCAGCCAGGCCCTCTGCTCTTTCTTCTCATACCCAGTCACTTGTCAAAGCCTTTTCTTTTTTCTCCCTTCTATTGAAGTTAATGGAAGACCTGCCACTGATTTCCAGTGGAAACAGGGTTATACTCACAAACAGCAGAAAAGATGACTAGATTTCTCCATTTTCTCTCTTCTATTTCACTCCTGGGATTTACTTCCATGCTATCTATTATCTCCATAGATACCTAAGTTATGCTGCTGTCTAGTTTTTTACTTTTAAAAGCCCTCCCCTTTTATCCTTTTACATAGTTGCCTTTGGTGTAAGATACTGTTCTTTCTCCTGCTGTCTTCAGAGACGTATTTCCCCTCTGTCATTCCCATTCCTACCTTGTGGGTTTTTTCTAGACTGCCCTTGTATTCCTATTGACCCTTAAGTCTTACTTTTTACACTTTAAAAATATATATCTCCATGAGGCTTTGTTTGCATTGCCCCAATCTATTGGAGAGAAAAGCTATTCCTAAATACATTTGAGTTTAAGATAGGGCTGTATTTCATTTTTTTTAATGGAGGACAGTGTCCATAGAGTGTACTGCTCTGAATGGTGTGTGGCATGGAGAAGGAAGGGAAGAAGAAGAAGAAGAAAAGCTCCATCCATGCACTCTTCTGTGAGCATGAAACTTTCCCCTGCCTCCTTTCAGACCTCGCTCCCCTCTATTTACCTCTGTGGACAGCTGATTAAAAGGAAGAAGTTTTATGGTGGGTAAGAGCAGTATCCTCCATCCCTACCCTTTTCCTTTAGCTCACTGAAAGTGTTGGTTGCGTGTTACCCTTTGCCATGACCATCTTTCGAAAGGAGGAGGAACCTCCCTCTACCGTCCCATAATATGTTGTATTCAACACCAAAGGAGGCTCAAGTTTCTGGTGTGACTTCAAGTATATGCTTGTGTATGGGAGAGCTTGACCTTCCCCACTACTTACTGTCTGCAGTGAAACAGAGACTCAGAAGCACTGATACGGTGATTGAGCCTACCCTGAAAGCTCTGATGCCTCTTCACATGTGTTTGTGCCTGATAATTTTAATGTAATAATTCATTAATAACAAATAATAAATGTCATTAAATGGAGGAGGTATGAAGGCTAGATCAGTATTCTAGACAGCTAGCTGTTACTTAGTTTGCTTATGTGTTGCTAGCCCTGTGATGCTACTTTGTCTGATTCTCTGCTTCCCAAATAAAGAAAATGTTGGGTTTTGTTGTTTTGGTTTTGTTTTGGGTTTTTTTGTTTGGATTTATTTATATCCTTCCTGTAGGTACAAAATATAACATCTGTTTTTCAGTGAGGTTTTTTTAATTTGTCCTGTGTGCTCACTAGTCTCTGGTGATAGAGGGGTCACTGAAGATATAAATATGGCTTCTGCTCAAGGCTGAGAAGCCAGGAGTTCAACAATAAATAAAAAGAAACCCCATGAAGCCAGAATTGCAGCTGCTGGCAATTAGGATTGTCATCGGCGTTCCCTCCAGGAGCCCTCTGCTAACATACCTGTGGTAGCGTGCGGCAGGCAGCTGCGTTCTCACCACGCGGGGATGTAAACACAGGAGGAGGGAGCGTGGTTGTTGGTATTGAGCAGAAGGCGGCCAAACAGGTGTGTGGCTTAAATGGTTCCCTCAAGGTATTGTCAGCTGCTGGAGAGTCATCCTCTGTCTGTAAGATGCAGAAAGTTTCTTTTTCAGTTGAAGAGCAGCTGATGCGAGTCTCCATTTCCTACAGACGTTTGGAAAGGATTATGCAGACTCTTCTACTTTCCCAGCAGTCAGATAGTCCCGGGGTGGAATTCATTGGACTTGCTTCATTTGATCATTTTACCATTCACAGTTGTTTTCTGCTTCTTGTTTGACAAACCATGTCTAATCTACGCTATTTTTTAAAAACTTCTGTGGTTATCACAGAATTCTCTTGGTGCATGTGGTACTCAATATTATAATGAAATACAAACATGTACGTGTTAGTTGCATTCTCTGCCTAGCACGTATGTAATTATGTCAAAGCTATTATGCTTGTTTGGTAAAGCCTAATTTTCATGAGTGCCTAGCACTGATTAGATGCAGTTTTCCAAATGTTAACTTAAATGGAGTCCATGTGGGAACAGACTGATGCTGTACTCTTTTTCAAAGGGAGTTTTCCTTGGTAAGGCCGATAATTTCTGGAGTCTCTCTTACACTTCATTACCCTTGTGCAGATGTTGTATCAATTAAAGGTTGGTACAAAGTAACCTGGAAGAGACTGTATAACTAGACTTTAAATATTCTATCCTTGGTAACAGACTGCTATGTTATTTAATTCCATATTTGTACCACGTTGTATTTTTGCTCCTTAGTTTCTTAAATTTTTCTGTGCATATTCATATTTTGTTATAAATTTAGCAGCCTTGCTATTATTTCAACTCTCTGTAAACCAACAAATCAAATCCTACAGAGCCAATATAAGAAACAAACAAAGCAAGAGAATCTTGGGACAAATGATGACAGAAACACAAAATTAGGCTGTATATATTTCTTTTATATTTTGCCAAGTGGCTGTAAATGGGGAATAGCCTTGATTTTATTTTTAACGACCTAATTCTTCTGAGAAGATTAACAATACTTCAGACATGTTGACTAATTCTGTTACAGTTTGGCCTCTCTATCCAAATAGTGGTGAGAATCTTGAAAGAACGTACACATTCTGAGTGCACACAAGGAAAAGTTTTGTTTTCTATGGACTCTGCTGCTGTCTAGTTTATGGTGCTGGAAAAGGGGATTTACTTGAATGGAGTTCAGCCCTTGCTGTGCTGTTCTCGATGAAGAGAAGGATACAGGACTGAGGCACTCAGGAGCAGCTGTAGCTAAGCGTGGGATCAAGATGTACAGTTTCCCTTCTGTTTTGCTACAGGATGTTCCATCAATCCTTTAAAGTGTAAAGGTCTGTATGTGAGATGGTTTTCTGTGATACGTAGAATATATAAGTGAAAAAACAGAACCAAAAATTGAGGAGGATGTGACCCTGTTACTGAGAGTTAAGGCTGTGATGTTGCTATGGGTATAGCTAGTGATTAATATAGTCACCATTCCATTCAGGAATCTATTTTATAATTTAAGTCAATACTAATAGACTAGCTGACCTAATACGATTGTTTAGTTTACATGTGGTTCGTACAGTGAATATGGCACGTGTCCTGTAGAAAATAGGCAGTTATGTATGTAATTGGTCTCACAAAGTGTTTGTATGAGTGAGTAAGCTGAAGATACTTAGATGACATTCATTTTGTATTTCCCAACCCTAGATTGCTTTATGAGGTTGGTGTGAAGAATTGTGCTTGTGGGGGGGTTATACACATTATGGCTGAAGTAGATCTTTGTAAGCTTTTGTATAATCAAGGTTTTTTGGTTTTTGTGTTTGTTTGTTTTTTTTTTCTTTTAGTCATGTTAGAGTTCTTGTAATGTCATGCTTACTTCTCCCTTTAGAAGATTGCTATCTTTGTCTGAGGCTTCAACCTGAGATGTGTTTTCCATCAGAGCATCCAGCCTAGCTTCAAACACAGGTTCTTTCTTACACAGTTTATTTCTCCTTAGGCATTTTAGCTTATCTTAGAGATAAGGTAGTCCAGAAACGATGTAATGGAGTGTGCAAAGTCAACTTCCACAGGAACAGGAGTTAGAACTGACCTGACACCAGCAGCACATCTTTTCATCCATACCTTTTAGTTTCTCCACATTTGATTATTTTACTCAGAAGAGAAACTAATTAACCAGCTGCCTCTTGACTTTTTATCCTTCCTTTGCACTTTCCATAAGATGTAAGCCACATCTGTTTCTTACTAGTCATTTGATGTGCACTTCTAACAGAGAAAATGCATTATTTTTGGAGTCTTTCCTCTGCTTTCTTATTCATACTGTGATACTTCTTTTAGCACTTCCCAACATTTGAAATCTAGGGGTTTATCAAAAGCAAAACCCAACCATGTACTTTATCTGAATCTTTAAAATCAGAAGAGCAGGTGCTTTTGTTAAATAAAAAAAATAATAAAAGAACCTCCCGCCTCCTCTCCTCTACTAAACACTGAACTATGGTATTGGAGTATGGGTATGTTAGATATTAAGTGGCTTAATTACCCTTGAAGTTTTGCAAAATTAATTCAGGCTTTGCTGGATGACAACATTTTCAGCAAGAGCGTGGGTTTGGAGCAGCAGAAGCTGACGTCTCTCCCAGGTTAGCAGGAAACACCAGAGGTGCACCTTGCTTGCCTGTAGATACCAGTGTTGCAAAGATGAATGCTGGTTCTGAGTCAGGGTTGCTTTGTGATCTCCCTAGCTGGTTTTATATGATACTTTTATTTCTTTTCTTTTTCAAGGGGCAGGGAATGGTAAATGCAAGTTAGATTTTCTTTTTCTTTTTTTTTTTTTTTTAAGTAAAAACCTTTTTCTTTACAAAGAATAGCCACAAAGTTGTGTTTGTTCAGATTCAGTGAAAAAAAAATCTTCCTTGCCCACCAGTACCAAAATTCTTTCTCCTGAACCACATCCACTTTGCCCTGTTTTGAGCCAAACTCGGGACTATTTCTCTCCATCTTCATCGGTTACACTGTGTCTGCTAGCAATTTCTTTTCTATTTTGTTTTGTTAATTCTTGCTGAGGTCTTGTCATATGATCAGCAGCCCTTCCAGTTTTTGGTTATCTCTGCATAAAGGGGGCTTTATTTACTTTACTTAGAATTTTTTTTTAAGTACTCTTTGGCACTTTATTAAGCAATTTGTTGTGTAGATATACTTAACGCATGGCATGTTTTGCATGCATGTAAACTCTGATCAGGTATAGCTCAGGATGCTTAGTGTCTGCCACAAACGTTTTCTATGCAAGTTCATCTTGTAACCTTGGGAATATACAGGACTTGTGCCTTTGCACTGGTAATTCTTAGGGTCCATTTCTCTTTTTGTAGCAATCATTTGGACAGCAATCCATTCCCTTCAGGGCCCAGTATCATCTGAACAGTTGCTAGCACTGCCCGCCTGTGCCAAAATATCTTAATTTGGGTAGTTGGGTTTGCCTTTATAATCTTGGTAAAACAGTAATTGGAGCATAAAAATGGCAAGACTACCAGGTGACTTCAAGGTTTATTTTTTGGGCTAGCCGGGGTACGTTTTGTACCTGTGAATGTTCATTTGTTTGAGGTGTGTAAGCGTGCGTGCATCTCTGTGTGTTGTCAGGAGCTTTATTCATAGTTGTGCTGGAGCAACGAGATTCAGCATCCAAAAGAAATGTAATTGCTACTTATATTGGAGAAACAAATACAGTTTTAGGAGTTTGTTTTGCTGAGCATCTGGGAAATAACAAGGGGAGTGAAATCAATACAGGTGGTGATAAAACTTGAATTACTGCAGTTCGGCGTACACAGCATGTTAGTACTAAGACATAATCTTGCCAGAAGACACAGGTGAATGGATCCATTTAAAATGAGCAGAGACTGGTTTTTTTCTGCTCAGTTGTTGAATGTAGGGTTTTTTGGGGAACATTGATACATGAAACTGTCATCTCTCCTTGTTTTTCAGTGTGTTGGTTGTTTTATGGTTTTTGGAAAGTCTGCTGGTTAACATGCTGGGTATATCCCCAAACACTCAAAGAAATATTAAACATATGCAGCAAATTGTCACAGTTTAAAAGTAAGGGGGCAGGGGTGGAGCTCTTTTTTTTACAGGGACAAAGGCAAAGAAAAAAATATATAAGATCTCAACTTGTAAGTCTACGTGAGTTTCTCTCACCCAGGGAGGATTATGTGGCACAGGGGATTCCGAGTACCTGGGTAACTGTGTTATTTCAAAGGTGAGCTACGGGTCACCCAACCTGCAAAGCTGATGAGGAGAAGGGGCACCAGCCTTCGTTTGAGGTTCAGCCATAAACAACTGGGACTAATAACTTCCTGAACTGTTGCCACCTAATAAACAGATCTGTCCACACTCTGAAGCAGCTCCCACAAGACCGCTGGAACTGATTTTTTGTATTTTCTTTTCAAATAAATGTTTTTACATATCTACTCTGCAGGTTATGTTGTTGATTACAATATGTCTTGTTATTGTTGGGAAGGATTTATTATTCCAAACAAATAGAACTGAGTAATCTCTCCCATTTTACCTAATCAAGATCTTAGAAAGCGGATTTCACCCTTCCTCCTCACCACACCTCCTCCAGGAATTAAGTGGGTTTTTTCCGGTTTAGAAGACTTTAAAATCCTCTCACTTTTTAAATTTTTTCTTTAAATGTATAGAAATATGTGCCTGCTACTGTAAGTAGGCTCCTAGGTGAAGATTTTCACATATTGCACATGGTCCTGGGCAACTGGCTCTGGGTGGTCCCACGTGAGGAGGAGAGTTGGCCCAGATGACCTGGAGAGGTCCCTGCCAACGTCAATCTTATCATATGAAAAAATAGTATTAAAATTTGTAACAGTTGATGTGAAGAACCTCTGTAATCTTGTTTGAAAGCTTCAACTCTAGCCCTTCTTCGTAGGGTAACATGTAGGTAAAGATATGATTTAGCTTTAGAGATTTTCTTCGGAAACTTAATTCACTGGCATTTTGCTGATAAAGTCAGAATTTAGTAACAGAGACAAATAGGCGAATAGGATATTCATAAGAATATTGAAGAAACCTCTAGGTGGCTGAATATTTTATATATTCTGATAACACCTCTGGAGTAGTGGCCGAAACGTGAGAATTACAAATTAGACCTGAAATAAAGGGTTGCAGATGTATTATTTCAACTTACAGATTTACTGCGGGGGATGGCCAGTACTGGAGAGTTGCTTATTCAGAGTTGTATCCTACTATTTCAATGTGCAGTTCTAAGCTTATTTTAGGATTTAGGACATGTAATTGTATACCAGTCAATTTCCGATCATTATTGCGGTATCAGAATGGTTCTCAAGTGTTCATTGAGCCTGTCATCTTGAAAAAAAGAGTATTTTTATTCCCTTTTTTTCCCTGTCTGTGAAACAAAACGTATTTTTATTCCCATTTTACAAGTGGGAAATGAAGGCAATGAATGATGTAATATCGGGAGCATTTGTGAATTTGGGCAAACATTGAGATCCTGATTTCTCTTTTTTTCCCACACATGTTTTTTTCTGCTGTATCTGGCTTTATATACAATTTCACTTTAAAAGCGTTGACTTCAGCTGCAGCTGTAATGCTCAGTACTTGTGCAAGTCAGATCCAAAGATCTCAACAGAAGCACCAGAAAATGAGAAATATGTAAATAATGGCCAAATGCAAAAAAAACCATTGAAGGAACTTGTCATAGAACTTGTCTATTACCTTTTAGTGATCCTGTGATGTCAGATGTGGAATAACTCACTCCAGTTAGCTCTGCACGCAGAGGTGGAAGAAGGAGCCTCTGGAAGGGAAATAATTCCTTTAAATAGTCATGAAACTGTCTGCAGCTTTCTGAGAGAAAAGAAGTCACTCCATATCACACTATGAATATCAGAGGAACTTTTTGATTATTTTTGTTTTATTTTTTCCCCTTTTTTTATCTGCAGAAGGCATAGCTATTCTGAAGTGGAAGACACTGAAGCCTTACATCTAGTGGTGCATATTTTTCTTCTTTGCATAATTTGTGTAAAGTTAATTGTTGAGTTTTTGGTTGTTTTTTTAGTTCTCTTTCGTCTACAGGTAGTGTTTGAAATCTCAAGTGTATTGAGAACAAATAAATGTGCATTTTTTTAATGGATTTATTGTCTTATCTTTCCTGATGTCTCTCATCTTAGTGCTCTTCAAAATAAATCTCCAGTCTGATGTTGAAATAGTTGAAATAGAGAATTTTAATTTCATTACTTGTCACAAGAAAAAAAAAATCACTTATGAACTGTTCACTTTCTGGCTTTTCATTGCTTTTCTTCCTGATAAAGCAGTGAAGTCAGAGGATTTACTACTGTAGTGTCACAGCATGACAATGACCTAAATAGAGCTGACACAGAATAGCTTTCAGACATATGGAACAGTGACAGTCAGATATTCTGATTAGTATAAAAATACTTGCTGTGTTTTATTGAAAAGTTTATTTAAAAATAGTAAATATATCCTTTTTGAGAGTCTGCTGGTGATGGTAGCGAAAATATTCTTTTTAATAATTCTCTAACAATGATAATAACTTATGGAGCTAAGCTGTTAACACTGTGTTTTTATTTTTCTTTTCACAGCCCACATACTGGGTGGCAGAATTACCAGCCTGATGTGCCCCGGATTCCCACTGCTTGCATCTCTGTGGAAGATGTTGAAATGATGTCCCGGATGTCCTTCCGGGGCACTAAGATTGTTGTGCACCTGAAGATGGGGGCTAAGACCTATCCAGACTCTCCTTCCTTTAACACCGTGGCAGAGATAGTTGGAAGCAAGTACCCAGAGCAGGTCAGTGAGAACAGACAAAAAGAAACTTACTTTGTTCTTTAAATATATGAAAAAAAGAAACCCAAAGAAAAACCCTTCCTAAGAAATCCCTCAAATGAGTAACTCTCTCACCTGCTCTTCTACATTTCAGACATCTCGGCTTTTCAGTCTTTTTCAGGTAGCAGGTTTGAAACCACCAGGCTCAGTTTTAACATACTAGGATATATTTTAGAAAGCTCTAAGAATTACTTTGTTCTAAGAACAGGAAATTCAACTAAACTGTACACAATTTAACCTCCTCCTTTTTGTTTCCTTGGCTTAAAGCTTACTTTAAGTAGTACCATCTGCATAGGCTTACAAAGAAGCGTTTATGCAAGCTAAAGTGAAATCCTATCACTGTAACGAATGCAGTTATTGTTTTAAATAACAAATAGTAAGTTAAGCTTGCCATGATGATTTGTGCTTGGAGTTTTCTTATTGTTCTGTTAATAATCTTCAAGTTGTTTCTTGATCCAGCAAATAAGCAACGTTCTGCTGTCCGGAAATAAAATTGTTTTGTCTGAGTTTTTTCTCAAATGTAAGAGTGAATGCAGGATGTCAGTTTAACTTTTTTGAAGATGTTGTTTCTTGTGCAAATCATTGCTGCATTTAGCAAGAGTTGTATGTGTGTTAGTTTGGAGGAATGAACCACCTGCGCTAAAAAAGTACCTGCAAATTCTGTTTGAGCACTAGTTAATCCTAAATTGTTGGTTTCCATTTTAAGACTTTTCTTCTTGCTTACTCTTTTCTTCCAACTACTTAGCCAAGAATCATACAAACTAAATTCATGGTGCTGAAGGATTTGTGCCTGGTATGAAGTCTTCTATGCCAGCTTACAACATGGAATGAATTTTCTGGCAGTATGGTTTATTGTGGAAATGCTAATGCAACCTCAGTTACAGCAGCACTAGAAATGTCTGCTAAAGTACATCTACTGAGCCACGGTTCTTTTTTAAACATTATAGTTTTCTAACTTCAATGGAAAATGAAAATGACTATCTCTGTCCTTTAAACCAGGCATAGTTCCTACAAGATTTTCTTTTCTGAGACAGTAATTCTGCAGCTCTGGTTCGTGATGTGTAGAGATTCTCAGTGTTAGCATGAGTGTGCGGTTTCAGAAGCTTGATCATTGGGCAGGGAAAAAGTAACGACCATCATGGTTGATTGGTTTTCATACCGTCACCTATGAGCTTAGCTTCATGAAACATATGTTTACCAAGTTGAAGACAACGTCCCAACTTCTAAATTAGGGTACAGCTACTTTAATTTTATGTCATATGAATTTTTAGCAGTGCTTCTAACCAGCTAATAGGCTGTCTTTCCTGAATTATGTTTGGCGTATTTCAAAATTATGACATTTCAATTCAGATTATAAAATGTCCAAATGTAACCCCCCAAGATTCATTAAGATGCTTGCATGTACTTGATTTTTCTCTTTGCTGTCTTGCTCTGTTTCTTTAAGTAATGAAATGGATTGGAATCTCTTCACTTCTTCCACTGAGAAGCTCAGTTTTGTGAAACACTGGGTAAAGACTTATTTACAAGCCCCCTGCTGATGTTAATGGGAGTGGTAGTGGATACACTTTGAAAATGTAACCAAGAAACAGAAAAATAAAACAAGTGAATGTTTAGGTTTTTTAGTACTCAGTTCCTCTTGGAGCTTTAATGGTTGCTTCACCATGCTCATTCCACTGCGTTACTCTGGTAAAAATGGGAACCATCTAGCTATTTAGGCAATAAAATACATTGCAGACCCAAACTCTTACAGTGTCTTTTATGCCAAAGTGTTTCAAAATGCAGTACAAATCCAGGGGAATAGAAAGGTGCCATTTCCACCAGCCAAAATTTCAGTTTAAGTTTTGAATTGAAACAAAAGCAAATCTGGATCTCTGAACTCTGGGTGAGAAATCAGCAGCGGGTGGTATTGCTCTTACAAAGGTCTAAAGCAAAACAGTTTGAAATTAGGCTGAAGCCTGTGAAACATAACTGGTCACAGGTATTACAGCAAATTAGAACTTAAAAAACTGGAACTTAATTGAAAACAAGCGTCTCTGTTGGATACTGAAGAAGTCTGGTAAGAAGTGGTACAGTTCTAGATGCAACTGCTTCTTAGGCGTGTTTGTGTTCATCTATATACTGACCAAAATTTAATATACTGCTTGATTTATAAATAATTCATTAATTCCTCCTGTGAGATTTTAGCATGTATATTACAAATAATCGCCAGGAACCGAAATAGTATTTGTCTGCAAGTTTTATCTGTTACAAGCGATGTTGAATATTATTACTAAAATCCTTGAAAGGGGAAAACAATTTATTGTTTTTTCTTACCTTTTTTTTTCTTTATTTGCCCATTCTTGCAGCAAGTCCAGTTCAGTCCCTCCTTTTTAAGGAATTTTTCCAAGTGTTTTGTGTGGATTCTTGCAGATAGCAATGGAGGGAAAAAAGTAAAACTAGAAAAATGTTAAGGAAAACAGAAAAAAAAGTAGTTTAAATACTTCTGGCATATTTTCCTAAAAGTTTGCTTTATTTTAGACTTAGTGCTCTTAATGTCTTATAATACATGCTTTATTTTGCTGTTGCAAGAAATGTTTGATATCATCAAAATTAATACTCAGAATTGTCAAACTTGCAAGCCTTTGTTAAGGCACTTGTGCTTATCTTTAACGCATTTATGATTCTGAACTTAAAGCAATAAAAGAAATATAATTTTTTTGTAAAAAGAGAAAGGTTATGGTTGCAGGAGCTGCTGAGCTCCAGGCTATTGCAGGTTAGAGACATTTGCAGCCAATGTCTGACTTTTGTCTTGGAGAAGGAGTTTTTGAAGCACGCTGTTCAACCTGGGACAATGCTGTTAGCATCCTTTTGTGCTGTATTGTGTATTGGTGAGATATTTTATTTAAGCTATGTAAGCTGACACTGGAGACTGACTGAGAAATTCACAAGTTAACTAATGTGGTTTTCATTTGAAATTGAGGCAGAGCTGGCAGTAAAACATGTTTGTCTTCTCATTTTAATACAGATGTAACGTGATTGGTCTTAAAGTGCAGAAGCAACCGTTCCCATCTCTGGGGAAATGCTATAAATAGTGGCTGTTTCTTGTTAGTCTGGCTTCAGTGTACCTAATGTGCCAAACACGGAACCATGGAATACATGATGAACTGAAAAGGTATCAAAGTGGATAAAGTTATAACTCTGCCATAATCCTTACTTTCAGTATCTTTCCGCACTGCATATTTCTTGGTGTGCAGTGCTGTTTTACTTATCCTACAGTTACTAAGTGATGAGAAAACTGTTTCCTAAAAGTGCCCTACAAAGTACATAAATTTAATGGTTGCTCATTATTCTGTGATCTAGCATAAATACTGTAGAGCACAAATGGAGCGGCTTATAAGTGGCTTTTTTGGAATCCTGAATAGCTGTTCCAGGAATTCACTCTACGCTGCTTTTTTGCCTCCGGTTTTTATGGAGTGCCATATCTACAAAATGTACCATTTGAAAAGTGACTCTATTTTGAACACCACAGGCATAAAAGACCATTGAAGAATGTGCTGTAGCTCTGAGCCAAGTTTGGACAGGAGTTTGAAAGTAGCAGTCCTAGGAATGACCTGAGAAACAGAGATGCTAAGGTAATAGATTGTGAAGTTCTTTACCAATCTGTGATTGATGTAACAGAACCTGTTCTACAAAGGAAATAGCAGCTTATTTACTTTTTCATTCTTCTTCCTTTCCCTGTTTCAAAAATCAGCCCTCTTGGAATTTGTGATACTGGGCTAAGCTCCAGGGAACAAGAGAACATGAAAATTGTCCAGACTTCTGAGCCTGTTAGGCATTCATGCACATAAGGGAAGAAATAATTTGTAGACAAAAAAAAAAACCCAACCCCAGGAAAAAAAAAAAAAAGACTTCTCTGAAGATGTGTAATACTCAGTACAATGTTGTTTTATGGCCTGGCATCAGTTCTACATATGTTAACAAAATGTTTATCCATTAGCCCTTTGATGTGGCTTACAGATATCCCTATTCTCAAACGAAATCATGCATACAACAGAGCTTTGAGTAGAAATGTTTTTAAGAGTCTGGTGCCATCACTTTATGGCTCCATTATCACGTTTTCTCTATGTATGTGGATTGTTTTGCTATTCATTCCAAAATGTTGAAGGGTTTGTCAGGGCACTTCTGTGAGCCTCTCTCTTGTGACTGTAAGCTGATGCCTGTCACTGCTAGAATTTAAGACAATTTAAAAGAATTTAAGAGGTTGGATTTTGAGAGTCCCAGCCCGTTACTTCATGATAGCAAACTGGTGGGAAAGAAGAAGAAAGAGAAATGGTGAAAAGAAACAAGAGAAAAGGTGAAGAAGAAACATTGTCATTGTTAGGAAATGTTTTATTTTCTTTGAAGTTTTTGTATCAATATTTGCTGAAAGAAGTAGTACCCTCTGTGTTTGTTTTATTAGTAACAGGACTTTGTACTATTAATTGGGGGCGTTGTTTTTATAGTGTGCCTTGTGGGAGTGGCAATACTGCTGTCATTTGTTCTTAAACAGAGATCTTGTCATGACAAAACCAGTCAGATTAATACGAAACCGATATGGAGGAAAATTTCTTTGTAACTTGATCGTTTTAAAAATGTGGGGTTTTTAACTCCCAGAAGGCCTACCGAATTTTAAGTCTAAATTGCATGCTAAATTTTGTGGTGTAGAGCTTGGCAAATCTTCTAAAACTTGAATTGCCCATTTAAAACCCAAGAGCTGACTGAAAGCATTTAATTCTGCTGGGGAGAACTTGGCAATAGTTTGCCTTCTGACTCTGAATGACCAATATGTCCTAAAGTACACATGTTTTTTGGAAACCTCAGTATCTGCGTATGCAACAAATACATCTGATTTGTACATAAGTGGCTGATGTCGTTAAGGGGCAACAGTTAAAAAGCATTGTACTACTTAGAGTGTGTGTCTGAAATACTGGTGGAGCAAATGAATTTGTATATGTGGAAAAAAGATTCAAAACAGCTTAGATATATTTAAAAATAATTTTCCTGATACAATTTTGCTGGAAGGCATCAGGTCAGGTTCACCAGTGTGATGTGACCTTTGTAATGTTCAGAAGTTTTCAAAATGACCAGGCCATATCTACAAATAGGCATATCTATAAATGACGAATAGGGCTGGGATGGTAGGAGTCTCAGCTGATCTTGGAGACACCTGAAGTTCCTGTGTCTCTCAGCTGGATGATGCCAGAGCAGAACCAAGGCACGTGCTCCACTGAGTACAAGCAAGGCAGCAGCTTGTTGAAAGGGTCCTCCTCTTGCCAGCTGAGGCACAGTAGCCGTCAGTGCATGGGAGCTATTGCAATATGAAGGAAAACTGTATTAGCTTTTGTTGCCATTGATGCCTGGTCTCCAGAGGGAGCAGGACCTTCTTAGAGTGTGCTAACTCAAGTCGCTGGCACGCAACTGGTGATACCCTTGGTTACTGCAGCACTGGGGTGACAGTGACAAGGGATGAGAACATGTAGATGGCCTTCCTCACTAGAGTCAAGGGGAGTTTGGGGGAACTGAGTGCTGCTGTCACCCTGCTATACGTGTTCCATTTGGCTTCTCTCAATGTAACATCTTATACAGCGTGCCTTCTGCCTTTCACCCAAGCTTGGGCATAGATATCACCATATACATGTCATCTGGCTGCCTACCCCAGCCTCCTTCTCTTTTTTAATCTGGCCTGGTATCAGCCCAAAGCTACTTGCTAGACCTTTGCTCTGTGCACTACCCTTTGGGTCATTTGACTGGATTTTAACTTCACTTCTTAAATTGCAACCAACTAAATTGTGAGACTAGAAGTTAAAACCGAACATTTTGGGTGCTTGTTCTATTGGTCAGCAAACTTACCTGAGCATGCAGTTCTGTAGTCCTTTTGATGGTGTGAGTATAAGCAGTTACACTGCAATATTTTTTTCTTCCTACCCCTTCCTTTGTCTCTGCTCCCACACAGCAGTTTAAAAATTACTGTGGGATTTTATTTCAGTAATAATTCACAAATACACATAGGGTTTTGTGTTTTGGGTTTTTTTTACAGAATGGTTGTGAAAGCTTTTTCTCTCCACATTGAAAAAAGTTACCTTCTAAAATTACACTAGATCCTTCTTGCATTCTAATATGCAAGAGTATCTAAAGGGTAGTCCTGGGTTTGGCAGATGTGATATTTGCCTGAGGCACGAAGTAAGAAACCCCAACATTGAGGAGGAAGGAGGAAAGAAACTGTATCATAGTTTTCATTACAAATAAGTAGGTGCCAGAACACTAGTGCCAAGTGTCAAAGATTAGTTTAAAAGCAGCTATTCATTACCGAATTAATCAAATAGCTGTAGTACTATGTTTGTATTTGTTAGGTACAGACTGTATGCTTGACCTTATACAGCAGAAGGAGGCCTACCAAGATCTTGTCCTAGTGAGTGTGCAGTCCAGAAGAGGAGTACAGTGCTGAAAAAATACATTTTTTCCATGCAAATCTAATGGATAATTGCATGTCTAAGAGCATGTGGGTTGCGTGTAGGAGGCTGTTTGACACAGATTCAGAGGTTCTTACACACGGGACACATGTGGAGGAAGACCTGACTCTGAAATTTTGGATGGTGGACAGAGCTAATATAGTTAATGGAGTGGAGGGGAAATGCTAAAAGCAAGGAAATCTAAAATGTTTAGGCTGGGGCTGAGGAAAGAACTTGGTCTGCTCAATTACATCGAAATACTGACAGTAGAGGCCTTATGCTAAGAAATGTGTGGTTGCAGCAGATGAGAGAGATGGTTACTCAAGTATGTAGCAGAGTATCTAGCAGAGTTTGTAGTTTTGGTGAGCAGAGAGACATTATTCATGAGAAACCCTGAACCAGCTGCAGAACCGTGGGTAGACTTGTTAGAGTTTCATGCATCGCATTGCTGCTTTGTGAGAACAAGGTAAGGGGAGAGAGATGGTGAAAATGATAAGCTGACCACAGCCGGAGTGCTCTTTAAGAGAATTAGTCTCAAGAACTTGGTTTGGTTCATTAGTACGTGCTTCAAAATGTTGGTATCAGTTTTTCTTGGGTTTTTTTATACCATTGTTATATAGTATTTTATACAGTTTCATTGACCTAGGAGGAGTGCCCTAGGTTTCTGAGACCTGAAAGGCTTTGCACTTTGCCACTGTAACTTTATTATAAATGTGGTCACAATGATGCAAAAGTATTTATTATGGTTTGGCAAAGGAAAATACACTGTAAAGCACATTATACTAGTAAAATTTGTCCGAAATGATTGTTAATAAAATGTTAAAGATCTTGTGAGGCTGGCAGGCATAAATTTGATTAAATCAAAGAGTGAGCTTTGTTTATGGAGTTTCTCAAATATTATCAGTACTTAAGCCAACAATATATCATCATGTAATATGTAAGTTATCTAGAATTTTGTTGTGCACAAATACAATTCTAATTCATTGTAACAGGTAACTGTAAATTTTGGACAAATTCGTGATTTACATGGCTGGCTCCTTCCAATAGTACTTGTCAGAAAAATAAACTGGTTTATGTGTTTAGGACTGAGATCCCATTTCTTCCTAATTGAAGTTACAAAGAAAAAAAGAAGGGGCATGTTACAGGGTCTTTAACAGAAAATTTATTTTGTACCACAGGTTCTGTAGGTTTGCTTCTTCATACATGCTGAAAAGTATGTTCCTCACAGTCCATGTTTGCTTTTCCCACTAGTTTTTATTCTGTCATTTATGCCATAGACTGGTTTTCAAATTTGAACAAAAATAACCTAAAATGCATATTCTTCTGGTAGTTACATAGTCCCTTGACATCTGATTTCTATCAGTGTTTGAATTTACAACCATCATTGTGAAATATTAGTCTCAAGAACAGTGTACGATGTCCCTGTGAATTACTTAGAAAAAAACCCTTATGTCCTATTTCATCTACTCATGCATACATTATTATATACAGGGTGGAGAATGGAATAATATCATGATGTAAGATGAAATAGTCTGTAAACCATACTGCTTTAGAAATTGCACCAAATCAGTGTTTTCTCCTGGAGTGCATATAAGCAAATAGAAGTAGGATTTTCCTTGTAATTTAAATATTTCAACTCAGCAGGGAAGAATATTAAGGCTGTCTTAGTACTTCTGTATCACTTAAAATTCTGGGCTTTATGTTTTAACTGTGTGCCTGGTCTAATGATCATTGTGCTTAGTTTCTACTTTCAGTGATGTTAACTGGACAAAGATTTTTCTCATCCTCTTTGTGTGCCAAGTTTAATGTCCTGCTTGTGGGAGAAGGTATTTCATGAAATAATATTCCTTCACTCTAATGGAATTTGTTGCATATATATATGATAGTTTTAGGACACCTTCTGTGGTGTGCTGCTTGGCAGAGCAGAGCAAATTCTACCATTCCAAATGGGAAAGGTCTGTCATCCAGCTTCTTGCCAGGACAGCGATTACTGAGCTCTAAAACGTGATGTCCTCCCTCCTCTTCTTTCCCCTTTCCAATAATCAGGAAGAGAACCTGAGATTACATTATTCTTTGTGAAGGAAAGGAAAAACAAATTCTTGGACTGTTGACAAGTATATTCTTCTCTGTCTTATCTTACAAGCAGATACTATGGCTCACGGTCTGTTCTGCTTGTATGATTTTCTTTCTTGGCATTGTAAACCTGAAGTCTTGGATTTATGTTCTCCACTTCTGCCTGAAGTCCGCTGACCTCAGTTTATATGCTAAAGTGCTCCAGAGATCTGTTCACTTAGCTGGAATTAATGTTCAGATGATACTTTATTTGACTGTCTCTTAACACATTCTGCAAGTTGTTCTGCAAGTCTTTCTGGAAGACTGCAGCTGTTATACTGTGCATATAAATAGGGTATAGTTAATAAGCCTATTTATAGCAAGCCAAAGTCTGACAATTTTTTTTCTCATTCATTAGAGTTTCTAACCTTCAAATAAGTTCGACAAAATAATTGGATTGCACCCTTACCCACTAAGTATGGTGCATTTACTTTTTCATTGATTAATTTGGTAGTTTAATTTAAAATTGCCTAGACAAATTTAAATGCTGAGTTTCAGGAAATAGATACAGCTCAGTATAAAGACATAAATAAGCTGACTTTGATAGACTGGTTAAATTTCAACAAAATTGATAAGGGTAATATTCTAGATTATATGAAAATATGTAAGCTTTGTATTCTTTTATCTGTGGACTTTATTAGACACACAATTGTGTGTCTCTCCTACTAGACATCAATGTAACAGCACTCCCTGCCCTTGCAAAATACCCAGCAAGCCCTTCAGGATGCTTGAGATGATTACTTGTTGCACAAAGTCAGCAATGCCTAACTCATGTTACTTCCGTTTTCATTTATCTGTAACAGGTTTTTCTGTGAATTGAGATGTCAGGGGATGTTCCGAATCTGGTGGTGACTGGACCAGGGTGAGGGAACAAAGAATGTAATTGCCAGTGTTGCCGAGGTCACAAAGTACGAAATACTCTGGAGGAGAGAAAAGCAGTTTAGAATAATCTTGGCAAATTCATAGGAATCATCAATAATAATCAGGATGAAATGTGATCCGCTTGTCTTTAGGAAGCAGAAGTTGAATGTACAGTGTGCCCCTGGCCGAGTGGCCCATACAGGATCCTTGCCATATTTGCTGAAAACAGTTATAAGGTACTTGGAACTTAGCAGGCATGGTACAAATTGTGGCATAAAAGTAATGAGAAGACATTGAACTTTTCCTTGGAAAAGCTGTCTTGACGTGCGACCAAGCACGTTTTAGACAGATCCAGAAGTTGGGGGGAGTTGAAGGGTTCCACTTGAAGAATGTGATTGTACAGAGATGAGTGGAGGCAGCTAGACAGTCTTTGGTGAGTGCAAAAGGCTCAGGCTGCTGAGAGACCATCAGATTGCTTGGCGTGCTGTACTTGCTGCAGTTTGCTTCAAAAGCCTCTGCACTAAAGGGATGGCTTTGTTTATCTCCTTATCTATGTAGCACATTTAAAGCTCTTTTAGAGACCTTTCAGCACAGGATTCTGTGATATTGTAAAGCACAAATGTTAGCTATTTAAGATCCAGTCAGTAATATAGATATATAGATGGGAAAATACATACTTTGCCTGTTTGCCAAATTGAATCATTTGCTGCTAAATTCGATTTTGTTAAATGATAAAGGAATCCAAGTTTGTGTTGAAAGCCCAAAGAAATTTCAATTGTGTTTTCTAATAGGAAACCTTTCCCTAATTGGGAAACGCTGTGTATGTTTAAAGGAAAAACAACAAGAAATTCCAACCAAACCTTTCCCAGCTTAACTGAGAATCACACTGCATTTAATAAAGATGATTTTTGAAAGCCACTAAGAAGTTGAAGAAAGAGCAGCTAGCTTGCAGTAATTCTAGCTGTTTAAATCTAGTGGCATTGAAACTGTTTAAATTGCTGTAAATACAGTCTTAGTGGTTTGAAAGAATCTTCTTTGCCTATAATTACATTTTCATTTAAATGTGTATCTTTTAGGAATAGATAAGGGTTTCTTCTCTCAGGGTGCAAAAAGACACTAGCATATTGTCAAGAACTGCATTTTGCTTCTTTGAGTGCTTTAAAATCTCTTGTTGAATCTGTGAAGCAGAGAACTGATCTTTTTTTTTTTTTCTTTTCCCTTATCTGGAACCACATATTTAATTGTAATGTGGATGATAATCACTAATACCAATTTAAAACTGGGTTGTTGAACCAAGCAGAACCCGTGATCAAGGGATTATCTGCACTGTGTTGAATAAATACAGTGTGTTGCTGTATGGATGCAACAGTGACCTGGGATATGAGTGTAGTGACAGAAGGTAATGTGGTGTCTTTCCTGTCATGTAACTCAAAGCATTCATCTCTTGTGGTGTAGAATAAGACATATCTTTGTTCCCCTCTCTCTTGGTGAACCAGCTGTGGTTATAAACTCTATCAGATGATAATCCACAGAAATGATTTATCTGAAACAATTAGCATAATGCTGTGCAATTGCTCTAAAGCTGACCTATTGAATTTGTAATTAAGAAAACTAAGGTTCTTTAGACAGTCCTGTGAGGAACTTCCATTTTTTCAGGGCTCTCTTCATTTTCTCTGTCTTGTCTCAGGTTTAATCAAACCTTTGCATCTAGAAAAAAATAAAATTATTTTTTGGTACAGGTTTAACATCATACATCTTTAACGATTTTGTTCTGCAAACTGGAATTGGTTGGATCTGTGTATCAGTACATAGGATCAATATTTTAAAAAGTGATAAATCTAAAATGTTTATCACAATCTTCTTTGAACCTTGGAAAAGACATCTGAAAGTAACTATCCTTATTTTTAAGAGTTTTTTTATACTCTTTGTTTTAATGCTTTTTGAAAAGAATAAAATTGAAGGAAAAATGGTAGCACAGGTAGACAGCAAAATTGACTCAAACTGTGAGCAAAAGAATGACATAATTATGTGTCACTTTTTCACATGGCACAAAAATATTTAATTCTGATCACAGAATGGTTTGGGTTGGAAGGGACCTTAAAGATCATCTAGTTCTAACCCCTTCTGAGGGACACCCTCCACTAGACCAGGTTGCTCGAAGTCCCATCCAACCTGGCCTTGAACATGATGAATAAAAACACTCTGCAGGTAATTTACCTATCACAAACTTACAAAACCAAACCAAATGTGAATTTGAGATACCATGATGTGACCTTCTGTTTCAGTCTTGGGCCTGGAGGTATAACCTTCACCACTGGAACACTACCCACACAACAGGTAATGCACTGCAGTGCTAAGTTTGCATTGGTGGGGATGCCAAATTTCTAGCTCCCTTTCCTTCACATCCTGTCATCGTAATCCAGCAGCCTTCCCTCAGACATAATCCCCACCATCTGGCTTACTGCAGTCCCTTTTGGAAGTGGTCTGGGTAGTCTTTTCCTCCTTCTCCTGTTTGTTTGAAATTAAGTGCAGGAAGAATTGCTTAGCTGTGTGCTACAGCCAGATTCCACACTGTGGCCTGCAGAGTACCAAATGATGGAAACCTTTTTGGTAGTTGACAAAATGAGTCAGCCGTGGGCAGGCTGCAATTTTGGGAAGAGGAAGGAAGTGCTGTGCAAGTCTCAAGACCGTGACCTCTGTGGCTCTTTGGCTCAACCGTGAATGGGCTGTCATTTTGTGGGCCAGGAACATGTTTTTGAATGAAGAGCTGCATTGAAATACTCATTCTGTTTCTTCCTGTCAACCTTATTTATTTTTGTGACGCTTTAACTGTGTGCCTGCTCTGCCATTCCCCTGCTGAGTGCCTGCAGGCGTGGTTGAACGTGCCTTCCCTAGTGTTGCTGGTTTGGGCTGGGGAGTGCTGGCTCTGCGAGTGCAAGTGCTGGGGAGAACTGAAGGCAGTTGGAGGTCGGGGTTTGCTATTGATGTTTCCAAAGAGATTTTTCCTCTTCAGTTGACCACTTGATGTAATCCATGCAGTACTAGCTATGTGAGGCACGTTTATTTCAATTACAAATTCGAAGTAACTGCTCTCTGAGTGCAAGGTGACCTACAGAGGGTTGCCTCTCCTACCCAGTATTGTTACCTCTTTTCTGATTTATGTGTTGAAAGGAAATGAGAGAGAAAAGTATTCAGAGAGTGGTTTGTCCTTCAGGTATTTACGCATTAAAGCAACTCCAAAGGAACTGAATGTGCCAGCTACTGTTCTGTCCTGAACCTCTCATTCCCAAGCAAAACCACAGAAGGACTACTCAAAGACTACTATAAGCTTGTCTGACAGAATTTAGCCTTCTAGAATTGGCATGGTTGGTGAGCCACCTGTGTTGCAATTTTAGTGGTTAAGAGAGACAACATTCATGTCTTCCTGAGTTCTCTGCTAAAATGCTTCGAGTCCTTCCTGACGTGGTCCCCGTGAGTGGTGATGAAACTCGCTTTTCAACAACCTCAGAGAATTGTTGGGTGAACTGTTAAGGCGACATGGACTCAAGCACCAGTAACATATGAATGAGACAAGTCTACATCTTCTTTCTTCCTCACCACGTATTTCTGTAGTAATAGGACCAAGATTGTACTGATCTTGTGCTTGGATGAGATCAGTTCATGAATGAACAACAGCTAGATGAAGGTGAACTTGACAGAGGAGAGTTCTGGTGGGAGAAAAAGACATTCTGAAGAATCCACAAATTTGGTACTTCTGTCTTCTACTGAAGATATGTATCCTATACTGATAAATTTGATTTAGTCATATTCAAGGTATTGATCCTTCTCTACTACTCTTCAGTTTTATGGGTCTATGCTATCTAAAAACACATGATAAAAACTGTAAACTCAGCAGGTGTGCTCCTATTGTGTGATGGGCCCCATTGACAAAGCTGTTTGTTGTAGGAGATGTTACTTCTCAAAGTTGGTCCAAGCCTGTAGAATCAAATTCCTCAGTTAGTAAGCACTTTTCACTGAGCTGTTCCAGAGAAAGGCAGCTTCCTTTGACCTCACTTTTTCTGCTATAGAAATACAGCACCATGTACATCTGCAAATGGCATTTCTCCAGCAAAAATAAACAAAACTTTTTAGAAGACATTCCAATACATCTTTTTCTCCCCTTGGAACAGGTTAAAGGACAAACAGTGTATGACAGATACTCATCTTGCAGAATGATACACTGCCAGTGGGTGTTTAGCATGTACTCATTACAGAGATCAATATGGGGAAATACAGATATTAATATATCTATTTTTTATATATATATATGTACACACAGAGATATTAAAATGGGGAAATGGTTAGTGACATGCTATGCCACTTAGACACACACAAGTCTATGGGACCAGATGGGATCCACCCAAGGGTACTGAGGGAGCTGGCAGAAGTGCTCACCAAGCCACTTTCCATCATTTATCAGCAGTCCTGGCTAACCAAGGAGGTCCCAGTTGACTGGAGGTTAGCCAATGTGACGCCCATCCACAAGAAGAGCTGGAAGGAGGATCTGGGGAACTACAGGCCTGTCAGTCTGACCTTGGTGCCAGAGAAGGTTATAGAGCAGATCATCTTGAGTGCCATCATGTGGCATCTACTGGACAACCAGGTGATCAGGCCCAGTCAGCATAGGTTTATGAAAGGCAGGTCCTGCTTGACTAACCTGATCTCCTTTTGTGACAAGGTGACCCACTTAGTGGATGAAGGAAAGGTTGTGGATGTTGTCTACTTAGACATTGATAAAGCCTTTGACACCATTTCCCACAGCATTCTCCTGGAGAAACTGGCTATTCATGGCTTGGATGGGTGTACGCTTTGCTGGGTAAAAAACTGGCTGAATGGCCAAGCCCAAAGAGTTGTGGTGAATGGAGTTACATCCAGTTGGCGGCCAGTCACAAGTGGTCTTCTCCAGGGCTCAGTCTTGGGGCCAGTTCTCTTTAATATCTTTATCAATGATCTGGATGAGAGGATCAAGTGCACCCTCAGTAAGTTTGCAGATGACACCAAGTTGGGCAGGAGTGTTGATCTGCTGGAGGGCAGGAAGGCTGTACATAGGGGTCTGGCCAGGCTGGATTGATGGGTCAAGACCAACTGTATGAGGTTCAACAAGGCTCAGTGCTGAGTCTTGCACTTGGGTCACAACAACCCCACTCACTGCTACAGGCTTGAGGAAGAGTGGCTGGAAAGCTGCCCAGTGAAAAAGGACCTGGGGGTGCTGGTCAACAGCTGGCTGAATGTGAGCCAGCAGTGTGCCCAGGTGGCCAAGGCGGCCAACAGCATCCTGGCTTTTATCAGGAATAGTGTGGCCAGCAGGACTAGGGAAGTGATTGTCCCCCTGGACGTGGCACTGGTGAGGCTGCCCCTCGAGTCCTGTGTTCAGTTTTGGGCCCCTCACTAGAAGAAAGACATTGAGGTGCTGGAGTGTGTCCAAAGAAGGGCACAAAGCTGGTGAAGGGTCTAGAGCACAAGTCTTATGAGGAGCGGCTGAGGGAACTGGGGTTGTTTAGCCTGGAGAAGAGGAGGCAGAGGGGAGACCTGATTGCTCTCTACAACTACCTGAAAGGAGGTTGTAGCCAGGTGGGTGTTGGTCTCTTCTCCCAAGTAACAAGCAATAGGATGAGAGGAAATGGCCTTCAGTTGTGCCAGGGGAGATTTAGATTGGATATTAGGAAAAATGTCTTCAGTGAAAGGGCTGTCAATCATTGGAACAGGCTGCCCAGGGAAGTGGTGGAGTCATGATCCCTGGAGGTATTTAAAAGCTGTGTAGGTGTGGTGCTTAGGGCTATGGTTTAGTGTCTGGATGTGGCAGTGTTAGGGTAATGGTTGGCCTTGATGATCTTAAAGGTCTTTTCCAACCAAAATTTTATGATAGCCAGGGCTACTCTGATACTACAGCTATGAATAAAGAAATTTTTATCTATCTAGTTTTGAAAAAAACAGCTAAGCATGGATCTAGTATTAAATTTTAGTCTCTTACTTTATGTTTTAAATCACAGGGAAAGATCAGGCTTTGGGAGTAGGGGGTTCTACCTGATTAAGGGGCACTAGTCCCATGAAAGTCTGAAAGTACTTTCCCATGAAAGTACTGAAAATTTAGGGCCTCCTCCCAGTAGATAGGCTGGTAGGTGAACTCAGGGTAAGAGGCAGGAAAATGGCTTCTGGCTGAAGTTTCCTCAGTTTGTACCTGGGCTGCAGAAGCATTTGAGGAGACATTGTCTTCTTCTTGCTGGTAGCATCTGGACTGGTCAAGGACTTGGAAATATAAATCACTGGGGAGTAGTCTGGCATTTTTATTTCCACCTGTAGAGAATTGTGCGTCTGTTGTGGTATACAGCCCAGAGCAGCCGTCCCCATGAGGGTTCATGCACGGGACCCATCAAGTAAAAGAAACCCAAGTCCCCAGTCCAAGCATGTGAGTTCTGCTCTTGGATGAAGTCATTCCTTTGCCTGGGGATTCTCTTGGATTTCGTAGTCCTCATGGATGCCCAGATATTCATGATGCTAGTAAACACTGTCTTAAACTTAGTTTGCCAAAATATGCAGTAGGCCAGATCCATGACTCATGATGATCTGTATCTTTTTTTTTTTTTTTTTCCCTTTCTTTCTTTTTTTTGCTGGAAATTAAGCAGCTTTTCAAAGACTCAGCAAATACTAAATAGCAGCAGCCTGTGCGCTGAGCTCCCATCCCAGTGTTCTGCTGACGGTGGCAGTTTCCTGCTGAATAGTGAATCAAGATCTGGTGTTAGTACCTTAATTTTAATGCTCTACATGATTCCACTGTTCATTTTTAAATGTACTCTTCAAAATCTCTACAGTCAGTTTTTCTGCAAGTGGACAGGTAGGAGACAACTACCAAGGGAAATGAATATAGATGATGAAGTGGATTCTCCCAAAGAAAAAAAAATCAGACTTCATACCCATTTATTAGAATTTTAACTTTCCCTTCTGCTTGCAGCCTCCTTGTCCTGACCAAGCTGAGTGAATAAGGTTGGGTTTTTTTTTTTATTTAGTCTCAGGAAGAGGGCTAGGAGGAGGAGATTTCTATTTTTGCATTCATGGGAATGTGTTGGTACAAGGATGAAGAGGGTCTTAAGTACCAAGGAAATGTATTCTAAATTTGTTTTTATTAAATAAAAATAATGCCATATGTGCTGAATCCTCTTTTTTTTTTTTTTTTTTTTGTAGCTGAAAGTTTTGTGTTGCACAGAGTTACTTACATACTTTTGAGAAAAATCTTTGGCTGGAAATGCATGTTCTGCAGTGAAATAGGAATATTTTTGTTCACTTAAATGTACTCATTCCAAGAAGAGTCGGAAAACTTTGGGAGAAATTTTTGCTGTGTAAGATGCTTTGTTTCTGGGTGTGACGGCACACAGATAATATATATCTGACATACTTGGGTTTGGAGTTACATTGTTCTTGGCGATCTAATCAGGAAGATATTCAGTGAATGTTGTCAGAGCTGGGAATGGACCAGAACACGCATTTATAAAACAGTAACTTAAGAACAATTCACTTTTCTTTGAAATGCTAACCCAGCTGAGTTTCTTAGTAGAGATTTTTATTGAAATTATTTCTATTAACCAAAATTATATCTGCAAACTCCATTTTGATTAAGGCGTATACAGCTATTTATTCAAGAGGCTGCGTGGAGGACAAGGTGCAGTGACTAAATCAAACAGATTCACTTGCTGTTTCTTTGGACATATTTTTTCTCCCTTACCTCTACCACTGGTAACCCATGCAGTGTATTTTCTGCATTATTCTGTATTAACTGAACATACTCCCTGTATGTATACTTGTCTGTATAGAGAAGTCTTTTAAAACCTGTGATACTGTTTTCAGCTTTTTGCTGTATCTTATAAGGATGAAAAATACTGCAACTGAAAGTAGATTTGGTACTTTTGATTTACTGTCTTGTTTGAAAGCATATGTGAAAGAGGTTCCCAGTGATGCTGCGCTCAGGAGCTATAACTCTTCTAAAGATAAAAGAAATTGTTATAATCCTTTCACTAGCTAATTTCTGCATGCTGTAAATGGATTGCTGTGTATCCAGGGAAGATTGCTCAAGGGAAAAAGAGTTTGTGACTTTTATTTAGTGCATTTTGTGCAGCAGTTACTAGGCTAGACAGAATGATTAATAAATTACTGGTTTAGTAACCACTTTTGCTGTAACTGAATTACTAAAAAAATCATGCAACAACAATAAAAGGTTTTCACAGCGAAATTAAATATTTGGAACGGCGCTTTCTGTACTTGACAGGCTAATGTACCCTTTTTCATGAAATAAATCATTTTACTATGGCTTAGGAGGGGGAGACTTGGGATATCGTACAGAATCTGAACATTGCGGAGCACTGGATTTATTAAGATGCCACAAATGATTGTGCTGGAGAAATGCATTCCCTTCTTTCTTTCTCGATGCGTTTTTTGTACTGGAATTGCCTTAGTATGCTGTTGCCCACCCTGCCATGCCACAACAGCGAGTCCACAGGATCAGCTCAGTGAAGTTGAAGCTGCACCCTGTGAAGCTGACCAGTGGGGAGGATGAAGTCAAGTGGAGATGCATCAAGACCCAGTTGCACCAGTATAATTATACCCAGTCTGCTCCAGTTTTAGTTCACAGACGTCCATGGCACTGGCAGTGTCTCCATGGAGTTGGGAGAATGGAGGTAGATGCTCAGGAAGCAGCAGTTATGTGACCCCATGACAGACAGTCTTATACCCTGGATCATCAGACTGGTTTTACGGAGTCTTTTGATCCTTATTTACTTTTCCTCCCTGAAATAAAGTGTAAAGTTTCTCCAACAAGGATGTAGGTCAAGTGTTTCAAGATTCCAACAAAGTGCCTAATCTAGAATGGTCCTTCTGCCTGTATTTTCCAGGCAGAACAACCAGAAGCATTCTGGATTTTAATTTCCTGACTTGGTTTGTGTCCTTTGTGCTGATCACGTTTCCTCTAAGCTTTTAGCAATCATCTCAGCTGAAGTTCCTTTGTATGTACAGAATACTTAACATTTGTACATGCTTGTTGTTTAAGGGGTTTTTGAGCATGTTTTTGCCAGTAGAAAGATTAAGTAGAAAGACTTAATCATGAACTGTGCTTTTATTGATACTTTGAGTGAACAGAGTTCATACAGTTTACTTCTGTGTTCAGCAGTTCCGGCAGAGAAACCAAACAGCCGTATCTGTTTAGACTGCCTCCATTCTGTCGAGCCTTTGTAGCCCTGCCAAAGTTCTCCACATCACTGAGCCTCCCCGTGAAAACCAGAGACCACTTCACTTTGTTCGTGGGGCTGAAAGCTGCTCACAGTGTGGGATTTGGGGAACAAAATTCTTTCAAGAATGAATTACACTCAACCAGTATGAGTCGTCACAGGAGTAAATCAAAGGGATTATTTGTTTTGACTGGTGCCTGATTTGTTTTTGCCAATATTATGCTCAGTCAGAAAATTAAAAAAAAGCCCCTTAATTAAGTGTGATATTTTTATAAGCAGAGGAATCTGGCTTAGCTTTCACTGTGTCCTCTGTGCAGGAACTTTATCATCTGAACTGTACTGGCTTCTTTCTGTTACGTGTTGCAATGGACAACAACCACACTTTAAAAACTAGGGGAGAGGAGTGCGGTTTGTATAATGGAGTGATTAAGCAGAGGGCAAAAGAGTGTACCTATATCTAAAAATCTGATCATGGGAATTGCTCCGCTTCTATAAATTGTTTATAAAGAATTAAAAACAAAGTGACAGAAACGCAGATGACCATGATATGAAGTGGGCAAAGCAGAATGATTTCAGAGAAAAAAGCCCCATCACTTTTGTTTTTCAGTTTTCTGAACATTTTAAAGGAACTGTGATGGAATGTAACTTTAGACTATAGAATTATTAGCAAATATCCTTACAAATAACAACTGAGGAAACTACTTCTCATGCCAAGACTATTTCCAGCAGGTTGTGCTTGTAAAACTACTTAGGAGACTTAAGGAGAGAATAGGACTGAACTGGTGCTTTCAACATCGTTAAAGTATGTTAAAAATTGTGCTGAAATAGTCAATGTTATTAGCTGAGAATTCTCATTGCTGAGCTACAAAAGTCATTAATTCTTTGATTATGAACTTAAGAAAGGTTTGATAGAAGTAGTTAAATAGGCTACATAATGGCAAGGGAAATTTATGAAGAACTGCCACTGTATAAACTTTGGTAAAGAGATTTCAGGAGAATAAACAGGTAGGTGTTTTCATCGTTTTATCATTAATACCTGATCAGTTGCATGTGCAGTGACCTTGTAAAGAAACATATCTAATCAATATTAATTAATGAACAGCATGTTGACACTATTCAATTAAAGTATAGTGTTAATAGCTGGAAAATAGTGATCCTGTGAATCCTGTAGGATTCAAAATAGATTTAAACATTTAACGTGGCTTTATTAGATGGGATAAAATGTGTTTGAAAAGGCATTCGGAAATTTGGTATTTACCCAACAGCAGGGCTGAAGGAGGGGATGGGAAAAATCTGCAACTTTAAAGATTTGATGGATGCCACCTCTGAATCTAGACATAAGATGTAACTGTATCTATGTGAAATTACTATGTTCGTTCAGTCAAAGTTGTGTCTTTTGGAAATTCAATTGGCAATCAATATTTTTTAGGTAATGCAAAATTTTGTGGGAAGAAAATTGTTTCAAAGAGTGCTAGTAGATGAGGATTAGAGCTGCATTATTTGCCTATTTGTTATGATAAATATTTATAGTGCGTTAGTTACAGTAGTTAATAACTACTTAAATTTTTGTACCTTTGCTACATTAAAAGCACGTGTGGGGAGCAAAACTGCTTTGCATTCGCTCGGTCAGGCACTTAAACAATTTTTTTTGGAGAAAGTATTTCTTCTGGAAGTGGTCCTGCTAACTTGGGCAACTTTCTGTCTTATTAAAGGGGACGGAAATTAGCTGTATTTTAACCAGTACCATGTAAATGTTCTGTCATGCTGAATGTTGGTGGTGACACCACCTATGACCTCAACTGTTCCGTTGTTTCCTATGCTGCATCAGCTGCAGCTGTGTTACAGCACTGCCTGCCGGCTTTGTGTCATCTTTGCCAGTTTTTAGGTTCAGGTCACTGAGCATCTTGCGATAAGGACTGATAGTCTGAAGTTGAGTACAAGAATGAATGAAAAGGGTTCATTGCTTTGGCTGTAGTCCATGTTGCTGAAGGGTACTTTCTGCACTGGTAGAAGGGTGGAATTTCACAGGCACTGAAAACTCTGGGCTCGGGTATCCAAATCTTGCAACCCAGATACAGTTATCTACACACAGTTACCTTCTGTTGGAATGTCTGGTACCTGCTAAACTTATGGTCCAATAATAATGAGACTGTGTGATGTTCTCATCTAGAACAAGTAATATGATTGCCCTCCTTACTTTGCTATATTCAGATAGCTGCCATTGCGTCCACAGTATCCCAAGTTTTCAGGACATTTGAACAGAGTAACAGGGTAGTTACTCACCCAAAGATTTGGGTTGAGAAGAGTTAAGTGGATGACACATAGGGAGCAATTAAAATGCTGCTTCGTAAAACGTTTGGAAGTACAGATTTTGAAATAAAAGTTCCAGAAGTTCAGAACAAGTACAGAAGGCTGTTTGACAGAAGTGGGGGAAGCTGAGGGATTAAACTCACTAAGAGGATTTTGAGGCATGGGGAGTGACATGGTTGGGCAGTAGAAAGAGAAATCCTTTTACTCTGTCATGTTTAACTGAGGAATTAGGAATGTCAGGGAAAAGGAGGTTACAAAGGGGAGGTAACAAAAAAGAATGGAGGGAGATGTGAATCACAGTATGTGCATGGGGAATTCAAACAAGAATGACTGCAGAGGATAGTGAGAAAGACAGATTTAATTAATAAAATTGCAACCTTTAGTAAAATGTGACCCTTGCAGAAAAAAAAAAAAATCAGACCACGTTCCTTGTTTACTAACCTGCTGCCACAGAATGTTGCTTGGAGACATTCTCTGTAGAGACTCACGCTTCCCTGGCAAAAGCTTGCAGTCTGTCATAGTAGGCATCTTCATTTTGAGAGAAATAAGCATATTGTCTTTATATGGAGGGAAGAGTTTTTTGGAAATCAAACTCCATACTGCACCAAATCCAATCATTGTCCTCTGCAGATGTAAAGCACATATCTTTTACATTGCCTAAAATCATGTAACATATGCAAACTGTGCTTTATAATCAACAAGTGATTTCCCACTGTGATAGGGAGAGGGAAGGGATATACGGGGATGCTGGACACGTCACTAAACACCACTGAAGTTATTCAGGTGTTGTGATGGATTCTGGGAAACTCTGAAATAAAATAGTCCTTGGTTGTAGGTTCAATTAGATAAAAAAATTAAAAAAGAAACAAACAAACAAAACAAACTCAGAATACAGTCCAGACCCTGCAGATTATGTGGAAGGGAGAATTGGGAGTAACATATTTTTAGCTCATATATTAATTTCTTTGAATGTCTCTGACATCATGTGTTATCTGGATTAAAAACATTTGTGTTCAAAGGTCTTTTGTCTCCTATATCTAAACAAAAGCCAGATATGTATTCACTGGGATTTCAAGCACTGGTCATATGGTCACCGTTAAATATTCCTAATGTAATAGTAAAATACTTAGTAATTTCCCTTTTGAGAACTGTGGAAAAGCAGTTTTCTTGCTATGGCTGATGGGCATGAAGAAATGCCTTAAAAAAAAAAAAGTAGTCTGGAGTCAAGAAATATGATTTAATGTCTAGTAAATTGTGGGTTTATGAAAAATTGTGTATAAGGTCCTGAATTTAGTGGGAAGGCAAACACTTTGCACAAACAAAATGCAGAACCATTGAGGACAGATTCTTTGTTTTACTTTAACACATTGTTATTACTGGCCTAGATAATCTCGCCATCAGTATTTCCCCCTAAGTATAAAAAAATGTACTTCTCTGGTTTGGGTATGGTTCTGGGTTCTGCAATGTTACTTCAGAAAAGGAATTCGCTACAAATGTCATGCTTAAACAAACTTTAATCTTGTAACACTCTGTTGTATTTTGTATGCGCCTGCACTTTCTCATATTGAAAAACATGTGCATCTCATTTTATATATAAACTGTTGTTGATTTAAGTCTTTGATGATCTGAGATTAGATTCTGAAAACTAAAAATTTAATAACTTGTGGGACATTTAAGGGTACTTGAAATGTTACATGTCCTGGTTAGAATGTGTACACACATCACATCTGAAGATATATGGGCCATTATGAAGTTTTGAAGATGAATGGTGCTTTATGAAGTGTTTTCTGGTTTTCTTCTCTCTTTCCTCCATGGTGGTCAAGCTGTCAATAAATAGGCTATAGGGACTGAATTAATTTAGAGGAAATTGGGGTTGAATATTGAAGAGGCAGGAGAAAAGAATGAAATCAGATGATAAAGTAGCTTTCCAGGAATGTGATAAAATGCCTGCATATCTCATTTTCACCATCTGTGGTTGCCAAATGGAGGTTGCCCTTTCCCCTCCATCCTTACTATGAATATTCATTTTCCTATCTTTCATATAAAGTTGATCCAGCCTGAGTTGGGCAGTGGGAGAAGAGAGGAGCATCTTGAGGAGAGAAATACTCTCTGTTTTGGTTTACACCCACTGAAGGTGGCCAATGCCTCACACCTGTGAGGGAGACCCTGCCGAGCGCACCAGGGCCCAGATTCCACCCTGAAGTTTAAAAAATGGGAGTGGGGAGAGTGGGAGGGAGATTTTAGTTACAACTTGATACTTAGGCTTTTCTTGCTCATGAAAACCTGTGTGGATGTATGGGTGCAACTGCTGATCAAGATGGTCTGGAGAGCAAGCACAGGAAGGTCTCCAGGGCTGTTAGGGCAGCTACAGTGAAGGTGGTGTGTGGGATGCCAAGGCAACCCTGTGATGGAAAATCATTGGCATCTCTAGCGCAACTTTTGTTATTACATAAAACAACTGTTTAGCACCCATCCTTTGCCAGTGCTGTCCTGCTCAATGTACCTAAGCTTTTATTGTGCTCTGTCCTTTTTCCCCGAGAAAACTCAGGACTCTCATAATCATAGAATCATAGAATGGTTTGGGTTGGAAGGGACCTCAAAGATCACCCAGTTCCAACCCCCCTGCCATGGGCAGGGACACCCTCCACTAGACCAGGTTGTCCAAAGCCCCATCCAACCTGGCCTTGAACACTTCCAGGGAGGGAACATCCACAGCTTCTCTGGGCAACCTGTGTCGGTTAAAAGCTTTTCTGCAATACATTTACAGTCTGATTTTCAGTCCTGTTTTTCTTTCTTGGTGTTTCTTTGGGGTAATTTGGAGAGATTGTGTCCTTAGTATAAGAATCTGCTGTAGCTCAATAGACACAGATCACTGTTGAGGCATCTAGGACACTTTTTGTATGTGTCTGTGCATGTTTTCTGAACTTCCAGTACTCAGTTGTGTTTCCTCTGGTGACATGCTCAGAGCAAGTGACACAACACCACCAGCTAATGTCTGTTCCCATGCTGAAGTTTGTAAAAAGAGAACCCCTCAAACCTATGCTATTTAATGATACTGGCAACAAGTCATGGACGATTCTGGTGACATACCTGAATTGGAGTCAATGTTTTGTACAGAACCGCAGAAACTTTTTATCTGCAGCTTTCTTTTTACCTCATTTGACTTCTTTACTCTTTCTACTAACTTCTTCCCTTGTGTCTTTTTTAAAGAAATAAAACATTAGCTAGTTGGTTTTTTTTGGTTTTTTTTTTTTTTTTTGAAAAGCATGTTTACTGGAGAACATGGAATAGCATTGTATCAATTGTGGAATAGAAAGTAACTGTAAGGTTGTTTCTTAGATTGCAAAGTTGGTAGGCAAAGTCCTAGAAATATTTCAGTTCTGTGTCTTTTTGCCTTATGTGTGTCTCAGTTACAATTATAATGGTGTAATTATGGTAGCGGTGTTAGTATTGGATGTCCTGCAGCTGGAAAGAGTAAATGTTAGTTACTAGAGTGAGATCTGCAGTTGCACTCTGGGTCACGTGAATGTAGGTGGTTTCAGCTCAAGTTTTGGGAATATACGGATTGCAGAGGACCTGTTCTTTGGAGCAGCTTTTTCCAAGAGGGTGTCTTTGACACCTGTTGTTAAGTAAATTATCCTGCCAGCCTGGGGTGTTTCAGTATGACCGAGTAGCAGCCCACTAGCAGAGTACTTTTGCCTTTTTTGCTCTTAGTAACAGAATGAGTTCATTTTCATTTTGTTTCATTTGTAAGAGGCAAAATCCAGGTAAACATTTTTGCTTATCGTTGTTCAAGAAGATCAGTCTAATAAATGTTCGAGTTTCCTGCTTGCCCTGACCTTATTTTGCGATCAACATTTTTCAAAGCCGTAATTAAAACGTCCTCCAGTGTTACCACCTTGTGGCTCACGTTTCCCTCAGTCTGTCCCTGCTGCATGTGGACAAAAAGGGAACTGTCTGCACAAAGGCTTCAGTCTCTTGAGAAGAACGTGGTGGAGATAAATGCTGGCCAACCTTCAAGCATCTTTTCTTCTTTCAACAGGACCGAAGCATCCAAGAAGAGCTTGGAAAGTCAGTAGTAAATTTTATAAGACATCAGTGGGAAGAGAAAAGTTTAGAGAGAACTACAGATTCCTATCAGTTATTCTGAAATTGTTGTGTTATTAAATCCACTAACATGGGAATACAGATTGCTGAATGCACTCAAATGATAAACATATGAATCAGATTTTTTATGCAGTTACTTCTGATAAGAAGGACTGGAGTGGAGGTGTTTGTTAAAAGAATCTTGTTCTTCATGCCCCTAATTCTCTGTGTGCAGTCTTGTCAGAGGTTTATTTAAAGGCTAGAATAAGTTTCTTTTAACATTCAACCATTAAAATATTTAAGCAGGTACAGCCCTGATATAGAATCTTTACTAAACGTGCCTTTCAAGCTTATTAATCCAGGACAGATAATCAGTTTTGTGTACTACTGTGATAACCATTGTGTTTAATTTTGAAATTTAAAGGCACGAAAACTAATAAAATTAGAATAGGAGCCTCTGAGAACAGTGCCTGGAGGAGAAATTAAATTCATTTCAACACAAACAGATATGAAATGAAGTGCAAATAGAACAGCAGTAATAATTTTTGTATGACACAAGGTTTCATTAAAAAATCCAACAACCTTTATTGCATTCAGTGTCAGGGTTGTGGAGGCTGAATGAATAAAGGGTCTTTTTAATGCATGTTTTGGAGGTGATTGAAGACTGATGTCCAGTCGCAGCCAGTGGTGCTTGCCAGCTGGTTAGCCACTGCTATATAGATGTCAGAATTTCTGTGAGCATACATTCCTCTGTCGTGTGTGAAATTGCGGGGTGCAGGGATAGTTAAGTAAATACGTTATTTCAACTTGCAGCTGTAGGAAGAGAAACTAGAGGGAGCTGGCGCTGGCAATGAGACACACAACCTTTCAGATGAAGGTCAGGGATTCAAATCTAAGGTGAAGTGACAGGGAGTGTTAGTTAGCACTGACAGATGTTGAGTGGCCTAGGGACATAAATTTGATGTTAAGTCCAAGTAGACAGAAACCCACATCACGCAACCCTATCTGTATAACCTGGACCTAGCTGGCGTTTCTGGTGTTTTTCTTTCTGATTTCCTATCTGTAGCTGGACACAGGGAGAAGAATAAATCTGCCGTGAACATTTTCACAAGCTCAAAAAGGTTCCCATGCTATGGAGGACATGAAGAAATTAGTGCCTGTGAAAGTGTTGGAGATGGTACCAACCTGCAGCCATTTCCGAGGTGCTCGATAGCGGGGAGATGGAGATCAATATGCAAAGCACAGCTCGGCTTGATTCCAGACTGCAGCCGTGAGGACAGCTCTCCCACTTTTAGGACAAGTGCTGTAATCGCTCTGCGTGTCCCTTGCAATGAATACTCAAATGTTTCACACAAGCTGGACAAGTTCCAAATGAGATAACTTCCATTTTCTGGTATCCCTGCCTGTGGTAGTCACACCATGATTTTGGAAAGAGGCAGGACAAGGGATTTGTATATCTCCTCCCTTTCCATTACTGCAGTTGACTTATTTTTCACCTTTCTCCAAGGTTTGTCCAGAGCTATGAGTTATCCATCTGCTGTTTGTTCTGTGCAAAGGAAGCTCTGATTTCTGCCTGGCATGTGCAGGTATTAAAAGATGGCAGCAGGCAGTAGCCATATAGTGTCCAGACGACTCATGCACTCAAACCACTTTCCAGCCTTGTGGTATGCCAAACGTCTTGGAGTCCATTTTGCCACTGTTTTTTCCTGTTTTGTCACAACTGTACCAGGTTTTCTGAAGTTTCTTGCACTCCAAATGCATTCCAGAGCCCTTGCGTTACTGGTTCCAATAAACCGAATCCTGACTTTGAGCAGATATTCCACCCTCTGAATCATCCTGACAAACAGTTGTCTCATCTGGTCTTTTACAGAAATTGGTTGAGATTGATAAAGCAGCCTCTTCTCCGTCTTGGTGAAAACTTGTATCAAACACGCTTTGAGTTTCACAATAGTGTATAAAGAAAGAAATGAAGGACAGATAAACAGGAAGGCTGAGCTATCACTTTGTATCAAAACTCTGGGGTTTTGAGGTACACTAATAGGAATTGTGTAGGGAAATCTGTCGGTGTTACTTGCAAGTACTTAGCTGTGTCTCTGTGAATATGACTCTGGTTTCTGTGGGGCTGTGAACAAGTAGTAGAAATTATGGACTGAGTTTTCATTTGTGTAAGGAGATACAGCTCCAGTAATTTGAACACACGACAGGGATTTTGAGTCTCCATTTCTTAATATTTTCTATCAATGCTGTCCTAAATATATGAATAAATATTAATCTTCACTGTATCCCTACATAATAAGCAGTTGTTTAGTCCCATTTTACTGATAAAGAAATCAATACAATATAATTAACTAATTTGAATTTAGAAATTAATGATTTTCTAAGTCCACATTTAAGCCTCAATAGAAGCGCTGTTTTAATTATCAAACTAAAAGAAACCGAAGGGACTATAATTGGTGAAAAGAAGACTTGTCATGTGAAAATGATGTTGAGACTTTGAAGACGTCTCATACAATACGTGAAGCAATTCTTTTAGGGTCAGCGTAAGATAAAGACTCTTTTTTTTTATGTTGCAAGCCAAGTAATATCCTGTTTCTGTGGGTTTTTGCATCAGTTCATAAAACTATTAGACAAAAATTGCAAATGATTCCATAAAATAGATTTGATACCAACTTTAATTTTTACTATGATTTTGACTGCCCTAAGTAGAAAAGACGTCTTTTGTGTTGTGCCAGTAAAATACTATATTGAATATTATAGTTGTACTTTTGCTGTCTGGATCTTGAAGGACATACTTGGGTTTAGTAGAATTGATTTCCAAGTTGTGTTCTGCTTTTTGTGTCTCTTTAATGAAATTTTCAGAGTCAAAAGAAATGTGGATTATTTATAGAGCCAGAAGAAAATATGAATTATTCTTTCTGGAATCAGTGTCATAATTACAAAAAGAGACCTCTGTGCTCAAAGCCAGGTCAACTAGAGCAGGTTGAGTAGGGCTTGGGTTTTGAATATCTCCAAGGTGGGGACCCCACAGCTTCTTTGGGTAGCAGTTGCAATATTCTACAACTCTTGTAAATTTTTTTTTCCTTATTTTTAAATGGATTTTTTTCTATTTCAGTTTGTGCCTGTTGCATTTTGTTCTGTCAGTGGTCATTATTGAGAAGAGTCTGGTTCTATCTTCTTTACATCCCTCATCAAGTATTTATATACATCAATGAGATCCCTGAAGCCTCCTCTTCTCCAGTCCCAGCTCTGTCAGACACTCCACTCCATCATCTCTATGGCCCTTGGTTGGACTTATTCCAGTACATTCATGTCTCTCTTGTTCTGGGAAGCTCAGAGCTGGACACAGCACCCAGATGTGTTTCTCCAGCGCTGAGAGACATCCCTTGACCTGCTGGCAACACTCTTCCTGATGCAGCCCGTGGTGCTGTTGGCCTTGTTTATGGCACAGGCACATTGCTGGGTCCTCGTCAATTAGTTGTCCACCAGAACCCCAAGCTGCTTCTCTACTGAGCTGCTTTCCAGCTGGTCAGCCCCTGACTGATCCTTGAAAATCATCCAGTTCTCCTGGACCCTTTTTCTCTCCAGGACCATTTCCTATAGGATTCTTACAAGCAGGTCGTTGAACAGGCTAAACTCTACTTTCCTGGTGTCCAGGGCTGATATCATAGATCCTGGCATTTGTGTTGCTCCTTCCTCTCAGGATCCTAAACTCCACCATCTTACGTTCACTGCAGACCTTCACATCCCCAATCAGTTCTTCCTTGTTTGTAAGTATGAGGTCCACTAGAGCATCTCCCTCATGTGATCACCTCTGTGAGGAAATTGTCCTCAGTGTACTCCAGAGACCTCCTGGATTGCTTATGCCCTGCTGTGTTGTCTCTCCAGCAGATATCAGGGTGGTTAAAGTGCCCCATGATGACCAGGGCTTGTGAACATGGGGCTTCTTGTGTTTGTCTGAGTCTGCACTGATCATTTGCAGCCATCTGGCCATGTATGCCATCCCACCATGCCTCTGGAATCCCAAGGAGATGGCAGCCCTGCAGCTGCATGCAGATCTCTATTCCTCCTGCCCATCCCTGTGCTGCATGTGCTCGTGTTTCAGTCATCACTTTGTAGTAATTTACTACCCCACCCCAGTGGGTTGCTGCACTTCTGGAAATGCCTGAAGTTAGCACTGTGTTGAGAAGTTTATTGTGCAGTTTAAGAGAGAAACAATGTGTGTATGGGAAAGAGAAATAAAAATGTTATGCAGACATTAAAAAAAAAATTAGTAAGGAATAGTAAGAATCTTAAAAAAGCCCGGGACAAATGAAAGGATAATCTTTGCAAAATTCTGAGAAAACTTGTGCAGGTGCCAGAAATGTAGGATAAGTTGTAGAAATAAAAAAGGGTTACAGTAATCAAATGAAAGCATAATTGAGTGATTTAGCATACTATACAATGAAATCCTTTAAGTAGCAGAGGAAGAAATGTCAAGAACCTGGCCTAGGCATGGATTTATGGAGAAAGAGGACAGCATCAGAAGAGCCTCCATCATAGGCTGGAGTTGCAGCTGTGAAAACAGACCTGTGAATCGTTGACCATGAAAATACTTAATGCCAGAGAGTAGAAAGCTTTTGCCATCACAGCAGAATGGCATGGAGCCACCTCCCACTATATAGTAGCAAGGACAAGAGACATCACCAGTTCTGACAGATCATTGATCAAGTGGGATGATGAGACAGTTTTGGGAGAACTGATTACGTGATCAGCACTCCTTTTAGTATGTATAATGGTGAGGGACAGTGGTGTGGTAAAAGGCAAGATTTTGATTTCCATTGTGTTCAGCTGGTGGAGATGAGTTAAGTAAAAGCTTCTGGAGATGTAAAACTACAAGTCAGGCTTGTGAGCTGACTGCATTCAAAATCCAGTTTGGCTTTTGAATGCTGCAGTGAGGGCCCTGTAGGGCGCATTTTAAAAAAGCTTGTGTTATAATAGGTATTAGGAAAAATATTTTCCTAAGAGCAAACATTGAAACAATTTGTCCAGAGAGGTTGTGGCATCTCAATCTTTGGAAATTTTCAGAACTCGACTGGACAAAACTCTGAGGGATCAGATGTTGACCCTGCTCTGAGCAGGGTGGGGAAGTCGATGAGCACCCAGAGGTCCCTTCCAGCCTCAGGTATTCTCTGATGCTTGGTGTCTGGCACTGAGGCATAAGTGTTACGTTTTGAAGCCTCTCTTGTAGTCCTCTGCTGTCATTGCAGGCATCAAAGGGTTGTTTTGACTTGCTTCCGTCAGCAATCTTCTTGGAGGATTTGTAAAATAACATGTATTTTCTCGAGGACAGTTCAGAGGTGTCTACTCAGGATGGCTTTCAGGACATTTTAGGTCATCAGAATGCTCTAAGGCAGTGCTAGCGGGGCATGGGTCTGACTTAAGGAATCCTCTAGTGTTCTTGAGAGGAAACAATAGTTTTGTAATTTTTTGGAGAAAATTCTACAATTTTTACAGTTTTGGAAAGGAGTATTTGCCAGTAGTGTATAATATCACAGTGTACAAGTAGGACAGGTTTTGTACATGCTTCAGTAAAAGAAGTAGCGTTAGGCATTAGTGTTTATTTTAGCTGAGATTAATTTTGATATCTGATAAAAGAAATTTTGAAAATAAAACATTTGGGAATGTTGCTAGATCTGTAGTAATGTGAAATCATATATATCCCTAAAGTGAAAAATATATAAATACAAAGTCTCTGGTTTATAAAATAATCCCTTTCTTCATACACAAATCATCTACTACATGTGTAAGGGAAGTCTTCCTTTGGTCAGTGTAGAAAAAGGATTGTTTCTCTCTGCACATCAGGTCAGACGCTGTTTCAGCTTTCATGCAGGGGTATTGCAGAGATTCTTTGCTAATCTTTGAACTAGAAAAACAGCTGCTACAACATCATCTTTATGCAAGGGTAAGTGATATTTCAGTGATACCTGATTTTGTTTAGAGGTATTGTTATGACTTTTCCTCTTAAAAGCTCTAGAGGTGGGCTGAAATATATAAATTAAAATCCTTATTTTCAAAATACAGTATTATGAAGAGCGGTATTATTTCTCAGGAAATAGGAAAGAAAAGATTCTAGGGAACTTAAGTATGGAAATGCTAAGTCTTAAAATCCAATGTTTAATAAGAAAATGGTAGTCATTTCAATACTTGGTTATCTTTTGAATGCTCATATAGTTTCTATGTCTCATTACCTTTACTACAATTCCCTTATCAGTAATAATTTATTTTCAGACTAATTTTGTCCTTCACTGTCCTATATGCCATAAATGATCTCAGCCCATGCTATTTAACTACTCAGTGGTTTTGAGATTCAGTTCAAACAGGGAGGTTTGGTTGCAATACTTTCTGAGAACACTTTATTTTCAATCACTTTTACAAAGTAGAGATTCGGCTTTAAAGAGTTTACTGTATATTGTGACACAGAGGCTCTTTGAAGGTTAATCAGCTTTTTAGCAATAATAGGGTTGGATTCTTGTGCGACTAAATGAGTCACTTCTGTTTCATGTGCAGATCTATCATTTAATCGGAAGCCTGGAAGTTGAGACTTACTACACTGCATATTAAGTAGAAAAGACAGTTTTTGTTTTAATCATTTTTTTCTTTCTGAACTTCACTGTATCTTTAGGACTGTAAATTAGTTGAGACAGCTAGACTGATTATTTGAGAACCATTCCTAATGTGCGTGAAATCTAATAAAAGGAGCTGTACAGTGAAGTCATATTATTTGGACACCAAAGCTAAAAACTAATTTGAAGAAATATTCTTATATATACAAAATAAAATCCACTAAATGTGGTAATGTTCCTGATTTACATTTAGGGCATGTTTTAATCCAACTGCAGTTTAACTGGAGGCAGTTAGTGTTTTCTTAAAGGCAAGTGCAGAATCTCACAAATCTTTTTTTCACATATTTGTAGCCCAGAACAAATATTTGGGAAATGGTCAGGGTAGACTTTCATGAAGAGTTTTTACTGAGTAAGTGTTTTTTACAACTGAATATCTCTGATACAGCTCCGTGCTTGAGTTTAGCTGTTGAAGTTGATGGAATTACACACAATAGAGTAGACCTGTGTTTAAACATAACTGAACAAAGTATTTTTTTCTGGTAATAATGAACCACACATTTTTAAATATCAGAGAGTTTATAATCAAATCTATATTATATGTATGTATCTAACCTTGCACATAAGTCTAATTCTAATCCCATGCCATATAGTGCTATGTTGTGGATGGGCACTCAACTTTGTCACTTTTGTCTTCCCCAAACGTTGAGATGGTGAGCTTGAAATAATGGTAGTATAGACAGAAAACCCAGTGTCCCTGCAAGAACTGTTTAAATGGTTATTTTTATTATGCAGTGCCTGAGAAGTTTCCTTCGAGTCTCCATCCTGCTATTGGAAGAGCTGGGTTGGATTCCAGAAAGGAAGACAATGTGTGATGCAGTCTGTGTGCTGCCACAGCACATAGGATTACAAATTCTGATTGTTTAGGTTTTGGAAGGCCTTTGATGGAAAAGCCAAGGGACTGTTTTATAGAATCTTACTGCATGATACAAATAAATAACTATTGTAAATATTTTAAAACTTGAGGAATGTTGGTTTGTATACAGGGATGTGGTTCTGCCTGGACATGAAGCATCAAGTAGGAAGAGCTGATAACTCTTAATTTGTCATTTGTTTTGCTGTGTGAGTTGAAAGGACAAAGGTTTGAGGTGGACTACGGAAGAGAATGGGTCAGGACAAAAAAACCTCATTACACACCAACATTTTATTCCATTAAGATGACAGAACTTTTTCCTAAAAATGAGAAAAAGAATACAGTCTGCAGACTAAGAATTACTTCAAAAGAGGAAGGTTGCTGTGGACATTAGTGCCAGCTGTACTATGTGGGTAAGCAATAGAAAAGCACATTGCTTGGTCTTGCCATTTTCCAGAACATATTTGCAAGCACTACTGCAGATGATGCTAATACATCCTAAAACTGCCATGCCAGATTTACTACTCTTAATTTGCAAATCTGTGTATATGAAGACTTTATTTAATCATAGTTTTGAAGGCAGATTAAGCATGATGGGCTTAAATTTAGTCCTGCCAGCTGTTTTATTTGCCCACTTGTTAGGTACATGATATGCTGCCTTTCTCTTTTCCCTTGTTCTCATGCTGTTAACACAGTTAAATGAAGAAAATCTTTAGATTCTTATAAACTGAAGCCATATGGCAGTTCATAGTTGTCATGAAATCCAAATGGGTAGACTACTCAAAATGTACTCCCTATGCTTAGGACCACAGGCCTGAATCTGGTGCTGGGTTCCTCCGTCTGAGAAGCTGGGATTATGAGTTTTTCAGTCATGGTTTAGTTAGCATCAGAAATTTTGTTTGGGACTAGGGAAGACAGAAAATTTTGAAGTGAGAGAATATTTGTGTGAGTAAAAAGAGTAATGAGTAGCTGGGGAAGGAGAGAATACATAGGCAATTTTTTGATTGTCTGGTGGGTTGACCCTGGCTGGAGGCCAGATGCCCCCCAAAGCCAGTCTGTCACTGTCCGTCCTCAGCTGGACGGGGGAGAGAAAAATACAACAAAAGGCTTGTGGGACAAGATAAAGACAGGGAGAGATCACTCACCAATTACTGTTGTGGGCAAAACAGACTCAACTTAAAAAAAATAGCCTAATTTATTACCAAGCAAAACAGAGTAGAGCAATGAGAAATAAAACCAAATCTTAAAACACCTCCCCCCACCCCTCCCATCTTCCCGGGCTCAACTTCACTCCTGAATTCTCTCCCTCCTCCCCCCCAGCGGCACAGAGGGACGGGGAATGGGGGTTGTGGTCAGTTCATCACACGGTGTCTCTGCTGCTCCTTCTTGCTCAGGGGGAGGACTCCTCACACTCTGCCCCTGCTCCAGCGTGGGGTCCCTCCCATGGGAGACAGTCCTCCATGAACTTCTCCAGTGCGAGTCCTTCCCACGGGCTGCAGTTCTTCATGAACTGCTCCAGCGTGGGTCCCTTCCAAGGGTGCAGTCCTTCAGGAGCAGACTGCTCCAGCATGGGTCCCCCATGGGGTCACAAATCCTGCCAGCAAACCTGCTCTGGTGTGGGCTCCTCTCTCCATGGGGCCACAGGTCCTGCCAGGAGCCCAGCGTGGGCTTCTCATGGGGTCATGGCTTCCTTCAGGTGCCTCCACCTACTCTAGCATGGGGTCCTCCATGGGCTGCAGGTGGATATCTGCTCCACCATGGACCTCCATGGGCTGCAGGGGGACAGCCTGCTTCATCATGGTCTTCTCCACAGGCTGCAGGGGAATCTCTGCTCTAGCGCCTGGAGCACCTCCTGCCCCTCCTCTGCACTGACCTTGGTGTCTGCAGAGTCGTTCCTCTCATATTTTCTCACTCCTGTCTCTGGCTACAGTCGCTCTTGGTGGTTTTTTTCCCCTTCTTAACTCTGTTATCCCAGAGGCGCTGCCACTGTCTCTGATGGGCTTGGCCTTGGCCAGCGGTGGGTCCATCTTGGATCCAGCTGGCATTGGCTCCATCAGACATAGGGGAAACTTCTGGCATCTTCTCACAGAAGCCACTCCTGTAGCCCCTCCACTACCAAAATCTTGCCACACAAATACAATACAGATTGGATTGAATAGGGGATCCTAATTCTTATCTGACTTCTGTTTTCCCATAATTTTGGTCCAAACACAAATCAACTGTAAGTGATGGTCATATGTGTAAGTTGTGTTGTACAAATATTCCATGCACTGAGAGGGGATTCATGCAGAAAAAATATCCAGTCAAATAATGTTAAGACCTTATTGTGGTACCTAGAGCTTAAGATGGAGCTGTTTAGGAGCAAACTGGAGAAAAAAGAACCACAAAAATTTGAATAGAAATGCTTTTCACGAGTTTCCAGGTAATTGGAAACTGCGCTGGAACACTGTAGACCTGTGATGCTTGAGCAAATGACTAAATGGCAGTATTTGGCTGAATACGTGGATGAGCAGTTGAAAAGAACTCAAGTTACATTCTAGAGCACTTCACCGTTTTAGCTTGAAGTTTTGGCATACAGACACTTGGAGTTCAAATGTCTTGTGGCTGAAGATGTTTGATCTGGTTCTAATATCCTGTTTAGTTCTTGGTCATCCCATTCTCTTTGTATGTGATCCTTGTTTAAGTTTTCTGTCCTCTCCATGCAAGTTAAGGTGCTCCTTATCTTCTCTGTCTACTAGAGGTAGATGTAAGGAAAAATCCTTTTCAGTGATTTGGATGATGAAAATTATTACTAAGCTTTTCTAAGAGAATGTGTTGATAGCTAGATTCCATGAATAAACGTCCCACTTTGTGGACCCTAACCTCCATCCATGAAGTCTTCTTCATCCATGAAGGGCAAAGATGAATGATGACTTCATTAGTCTTCCATTACTGTCTACCTCAGTGACATGGAAAAACTTTGCATGCTGGTTTTCATAACTTGATACAAATGTTATTCTAGATTACATTCTGTGATTGAAAATGTTACTTACAGTTCTTTCCTAATGTTTTTTATTTATGATCTCTAATGTTGCATAGAAAGAAGACTTTGCCTTGTTCCTCTACAGGAACAAGAGAGGTTGCAAAGACTAGCTAAAAGTGGAATAAACTTTTCTCAAAATTCCCTCTAACCAAGCAGAAGGTAGTTCACCTACATTTTAGGAAGTTATTGCGTGACAAATGCAATAGGCATGTGTGACTACGTATGGAATGGGAGATTTTTTTTAGTGGCAAAAAACTTCCTGCTTAAAGAAGGATAACTCCATAACATATACAAATGTGTTCCTCTTCCTAATCTTCTTGGGTTTAGAATATAAAATATAAAATATATATTTATATAAATAAAATATAATTTTAAAAATATTTCAGTATGCTTGATTGAAATGCTAGGCATGACTTAAAGGCTTCCAATAGAGATCATAATGCTGGTGCAGAAGGAAATAGAATAACTCATCTTCCATTTGAAACGTTTCCTGCAGTTTCACTTCTGCTGCACTGTCTCAGGACTGTGTCTAGAGTAGCATTTCTTAGCTGTGTCACTGCACGAAAGCCAAATCTTAAGTTGTCATGTTGCATGCAAGCTGTCTTATCCTAAATTTATTTTTGGTCAATTTGGCAAATATGTATTGCTGTGTTTGTACTGTCCTATACAGTTGCTTGTGGTTTCTCTGTATATTTAAAACAAATACTTATACTTACATATACTTACTTACATTGCTTTGCAATGCTTGCATTCTGTTGGCACGTGCTGACATTTCTATGGAGATGTTTTGTGCAAATGTAAGTGATTAGCGTATGTGTAGATTTGAAGCTGACAACCACATAAGAGATTTGAAAGCAATGTGGAAAATGCAATAATCATACACCCTTGATTGATAGCTTTAACTGCCTTTGCTATTAGCCCACCTGTATAGAGAATTATAATACTATTATTTTATAATATTATTTTAAATAATGTAGTAGTTTAGAGTGTATTTCAGAAATATTTCCATTCATTGCCCAGACACATTATATCTACTTAAAGACCAAGGTAAACATAATGGTTTTGTTATTTTATGACTATGTCTTATTTTAAGAATGTCTATGGCTAGCTATCAGCAGGATCACTGAAACTTTAGTTTTAGCAGCTGCTGGAAAAGCATGATAGTTTAAAAAAACAACTGTTCTGAAAAAAATTTCACATAGAAGTACATTGGTTGTATTTATGTAATTGCTTTTGGCATCAGCTTAAGTGAATTTAAGTAAAAGTTCATCCATAAAATGATCTGACTTTCTCAATCCACTTGAACCTTGATCTGTTTTAGTGTAATGTTCTGGAGTTGGTAAAGATGCTTTGTGATTGGAGTCTGTAACCCCAAATGGGATTACACCACCTTCTTCTGATTCAGAATTTCCTGCTGTTGCAATATGTGTTGTTTGACAGAAACGAGGAGTGATTCCCTCTCAGACGCTCATGTTGAGATTGCGGCCAGGGAACAGCGTTACTGAGGTATTCTTTCACTGCTAAAGACAAGGCGTCGCTTCTATTGTAAACTTGGTTCTCTCTCACTGAGTTTACAAACTTGTTCTAAATAATTCACTTCAGCTTGAAGCTCTGTTTCCCAGGAGAGTGAATAGTTAGTTACCTTCTTAAAACCAGTTTTTGCTTTAAGAACAAACAAACCACATGGCAATTTCAAAGTTGTGGATTAGACATCCTTTATACCACTCACCCAGAGCCTTTTCGGTTCTTTTTTTTTTTTTTAAGTTATTATTATTTGCAAATTCCTTATTGAATGGATAGTGAATAGCCTGCATCAGTTGGCTGCCAAGCGTGGTGGTGTTTAACTCTGTCCTCCATAGGCAGCTTGCAGCGGGGCTGCACGTGCGTCCCGAGCTCTGAGAGCAGAGTTCATTCCTGCATTGCCCTCACCACCTGCAAGCGTGTGTGTGTGTGTGTGTGCTTAGTCCTCCCTTATAAGAAAACAAAAAAGAGCAAGGAGTACTGCCATGATCACTTCTTTTCTGCTCTCATTTCAGCAAGTTTCTACCTCCAAAGCTGGCATGGCTTTTCTCAGATTATCCGGTTTCAAGCTATGTTGCTATTGTAGCAGAGGCCTGCCGCGGTTTAAGTACTCATACTGCAGGGCAGCGTCCCTGGGAAACGTGCTGTTTGCAGTCGTTCACGCCGGGCCTGGGAGGATCACGACATTAAATTGCAGGAATACCTCCTGAGTAAATCTGAGGCTTTTCCAGAGGGGCCTGCTGTCCAAATTTAAGCGCTTTTGAAGGAAGGGAGGTTTTGGAATAAAGGCTGCAGCGTGTCAGTCTACTACCAAGAAAATCAATCTATGCTGGAAAGCAAACGTGTGTTTAGTTAAGGCTGGGTAAGCAGAAAAGAGGGTTGAAACATCTGAGAAAGAAAGAGTAAACTGCTCTTCAGATTTTGAGCACAAGCTTTTCCAGCTTCTGGTTTTTATGATACACACATCTATAAACATTTCATAGTGTATTTTCTAAATTTCAAGAGTTTTGGCACATTCTGATTGGACATATGGCAATACAGTATATATGACTAGAAATTTGTCATGGCCCTTGTTTAATGCAAAGGGGCCTTTTAGTTGTGCCACCTGAGTTTGTATTTGCTGCACTCCATTGCCATGATCTGTTTGTGCATTGTTTTTAATAATCAGTGAAAACTTACAAAGATTTCTCTCATGTGAAGGGGAAAATAGAGGTTTTCATGGTTAGGCCCCAAGTTAGTTCCTTGCAATATTAACTGCACACTTGATAGCATAGGCTCTCACCCTCAAGGGGTGATAATAGGAAAAACTCATTATGTTCTCATTATCAGTGCTAAAGTAGTTGTCCTGTGATGCATGAAAGCTGAGATGATATGCGAGGAGATTCTCATCCTTTAGAGTGAAGAAGGTGGCAGGAGGAATGAGTATTTTTCACCTTCTTCAGACCCGATCAGGGAGTTAGAAGCATCCCTTCATATATGGCCAGTTCTGGGCAGGACACAGACATGCTCCAGGGTCTCCTTCAGTTTTTTCCTCAGTGCTGAGTTGTCATAGGTTGGATGCTTCCACTTCCACCCTATCCCAAGGGTGCTTTTTACTGGTACCAGTTCTTCAAAGACTCCTGGGGCACTGCAGCGGCCCCCAGCTCTTGTTTTTGTCCTATTGCATCATTTTACCACACTGCCTGCTCAGCTCAGAGTTCTTGTCCCACCGTGACCTCTCTATTGCAATCATAGATCCATCAGCCCTTCAACTTCAGGTCCAGTTAGGGAACTGTCTCACTTCTGGTATTGGTCTGATGCTGCTTGTCAACATTTGAAGAGTTCACATCTGAAAGTGGGTGTTTCTGGAGATACAGATACTACTATACTCTACTGTAGTCACAAAACTTTCTTTGCAGAAAACCCATCTGGGACTTGCTACCATGTAGTTTTTAATTTAAAATATCCTTATGACTAATGGAACTATAAAATACCTTGTCATTGTTGTGGCACATAGGGGATCCGGTAATAAATTAGAGGTCCTCTGTGACAAGTACCATAGATCTATAATAAAACAACAACCTCTGTCTGGGAACACTTCAGTCTAAGTTCATATTTCTTCCTTATGCACCCAAAAATAGATTTAATCAAATTTCCTGCCTAAGGGCTTGAACAGCTGGAATATGAAAGAAATTTTCACTATTCTGCAATGTAGTAGTCCTCTATCTCTGGAAAGTATGAACATTGTTAGTATATAAGACAAAACCTTTCATTTAAACTTTTCTCACAGCATATCTAGTTTGATTTAGGCAGTGGTTTGAAGCAGTAGGACATATTTGGTTATCCCAGATTTATATTCAGTGACTAGAGAACAGCGTTTTAGTTTTATCTGAAATGTTTCCTTCCTCATGTTCTAAACTAAAAAGTGAAATTTATGACAAAATCATTAAAATGCTTAAACGCTGATCTGACTTTTCTGATTCAGTGTTTTCATGTAGACATATTTTCTCATACTTGCTTTTCCAGATTGTATTGGTCAGTGGACATCTGGACAGCTGGGACGTTGGGCAGGGAGCTATGGATGATGGTGGTGGAGCATTTATATCATGGGAAGCATTATCACTCATTAAGGATCTGGGTAAATATTTAATTTTAAAATATTTTTAATACATTACATTTCCAGGACATTTTGTATGTTGTCTATACTGGATTTTCTATTTTACTTATTCCTCTGAGCACAAATGTTCATACTTTGTATAAATATTTTGCAAGTTTGTCTGTTTGTTAGACTCCTTCTTTAATCACAGGGGTCATCCAAAAGCAACACATCAGTAGATGATCTAGAAAGTGCCTTGAGCCTGCATGGTCACCGTCATCATAGAATGAAAGTTCAGTGTAAGATATACTATCATCTAGTTACCTTAGAAGGAAGTCACTCCTTTTCATTTTGTCTTAATGAGTTCCTCCCTACTAATGAAGATGAAGGTCATGAGGTCACAGATAGCCTTCTGATATTCATAGAATCATAGAATGGTTTGAGTTGGAAGAGACCTTTAAGTCATCTAGTCCAACCCCTCTGCAATGAGCAGGGATATCTTCAACTAGATCAGGTTGCTCAGAGCTCTGTGCAACCTGACCTTGAATGTTTGCAGGGAGGGGGCATCTACTGCTTCTCTTGGCAACCTGCGCAAGTGTTTCACCAGCCACATTGTAAAAAATCTCTTCCTTATATCTAGTCTAAATCTGCCCTCTTTTAGTTTAAAACCATTACCCCTTGTCCTATTGCAACAGGCCCTGCTGAAAAGTTGGTCTCCATCTTTCTTATAAGCCCCCTTTTAGGTACTGAAAGGCTGCAATAAGGCCTCCCTGGAGCCTTCTCTTTTCCAGGTTGAACAACCCCAGCTCTCTCAGCCTGTCCTCACAGGAGAGGTGCTCCAGCCCTCTGATCATTTTTGTGGCCCTCCTCTGGACCTGCTCCAACAGGTCCATGTCTCTCCTGTACTGGTAACCCCAGAGCTGGATGCCGTACTCCAGGTGGGGTCTCATGGGAGCGGAGCAGAGGGGCAGAATCACCTCCCTCAACGACGCTTCTTTCAATGCAGCCCAGGACATAGTTGGCTTTCTGGACTGTGAGTGCACTGTGTGGGCTCATGTCCAGCATTTCATCCACCAGTACCCCCAAGTCTTCTCTGCAGGGCTGTTCTCAATCCCTTCATCCCCCAGCCTGTATTGATACCGGGGGCTGTCCCAACCCATGGGCAGGACCTTGCACTTGGCCTTGTTGAACCTCATGAGGTTCGCATCGGCCCACCTCTCAAGCCTGTCAAGGTCCACCTGGATGGCATCCCGTCCCTCAAACATGTCAACGGCACCACTCAGCTTGATGTTGTCTGCAAACTTGCTGAGCATGCGTTCAATCCCACTGTCTATGCCATTGATGAAGATATTAAACAGTACTGGTCCCAGTACGGACCCCTGAGGGACACCACTCATTGCTGATCTCCATCTGGACATTGAGCTGTTGACCACTACCCTCTGGATGTGACCATCCAATCAATTCCTCATCCACTGAACAGTACACTCATCAAATCCATCTCTCTCCAATTTAGAGAGAAGGATGTTGTGGGTGACCGTGTCAAAGGCCTTACAGAACTCCAGCTAGATGACACCCGTAGCTCTTCCCTCGTCCACTGATGTAGTCACTCCATCATAGAAGGCCACCAGGTTGGTCAGGCAGGACTTGCCCTTGGTGAAGTCATGCTGGCTGTCTCAAATCACCTCCCGTTCCTCCATGTGCCTTAGCATAGCTTCTAGGAGGATCTGTTCCATGATCTTTCCAGGCACCAAGGTGAGGCTGACAGGTCAGTCATTATTCATATTTGGTCATACCCTTCTCTGTCTTTTAAGCAAACATTGTCATTCGGCATGTTCCTAAATCTTTCACTGTCCTACAAGTTGCTTTTACAGCAGCTACTCAGTTAATTTAATTCCCAACCCCTTACCTTGCTCTTGATAACTTCTCAAGACAATTTCATCTAAGTCTCTCTCAAAAGCATGTAAGTAGGACTGGATCCAGGCAATGATCCTGCCTCTGCTCTTTTCCCTGTCATCTGCATGTAAAGATATTCAGCAAATATTATTCCAAACTTCACAGAAGTTCATATTTCCAATGTATGTATTTTGGTGGTTTTGTTTTTTCCTTGAATGTTCTTCCTAAATAAATTTATGTCCTGCCTGGACTTGTTCCACCAAATATTGATAGACACATCTATACCATCAAACTGGCGCATTCTCAGGTTTACGCTTGAGGGCTGAATTCCTGATTAGGCTGCTTTTATGTTGCTGTGTGCTTGAGCTCTGCTTTGGACTGTGACAGCTGATTTCCTTGGCAAAGGTAATCCAGGTCACAGGAAGCACACACTTGAGTCTCATCACTACAAGGATACACTTCTGTCAAATTTGGCTTAACAATGGTGACCTGTCAAATGCTGTGGGCTCATATGTCTCATCAAGCAACGTTTGATGCTGAGGCCTTGTGCACTGTAGTATCCTGCTACAATAGGTTTGTGGGATGCAGAGTAACATACTCTTGCCAGGAATCACTTCTTTAAATCATTCTTGGTAATCAGCAAGGTGACAAGGTGACCAGGTTCTGGAATTTGGTCTGTAGATCAGCTGGACAGCACACATGCTGTCAATCCTGGACTTGCTGGTCTCCCTCCTCCACAATTTCTGTTCAGCAGAAGTATGAGTCAAAATAAACCCCCATGCCGTCAATGCTAAATGTAAGTGAAGAAGGAGAGAATGAGGAAGAGGTAGCTTCTAGCCTGGATCTGTCTGTTCCAGTAGTGCTATGGATAAAATACCAGTGTGGACTTGCTCAGCCTACTGCCTCCTGGTTTGCATAGTCCCCCTGTGTGGGATCTGAAAGGCCAATATCTTCTACTCATGGTCTTCATCATGTGGGTAGAAGTGGGCTGCAGATGGCGTGTTATTGTAGAAGGGCATGGTCTACATATGCCTACATAGGGTGTGTTTGGTGGGAGAGATGGTCCGCAAGGTAAAATGAGATAGGGCTGGTGTATGTGCAAGAGGGAGCTGTGGTTGCACAGTCATCCACCTCTGTTCTCTAGACACCCAGCCTCTCAAAGTTTGGCCTAGTGTCCTGCTGTTCCTAGTCTGTCGTGGCCTAGTCTGATTTCTGGTCTCCAAAATGCAAATTCCAATCTTACTGCTCGATCTCTAGGTTTTTTGCTGGTTTTACTTCCATGTGGGCTTTTGTCACTGTACCCCTCAAAACTAGTTCAAAACAAACTTCTTAGATTGTCAAGTTGATATCCAAGGATGCTTTTCGACCTTCATCAAATGGAATCTATTTTTCCTCATCATTGCCTTTTTCCAGAACTGCAACCCGTGGTCAAGAGGAATGCACCACGTATTCATTAAAAACTAAAATCCTGCTGCTGCTCTTAGCTCTGACGGAGTTTAGATAATAAACTAGCCTTCCCTGCTTCCGCTCAGAAGGATTTGTGCACTTGAACAATCTCAGTGTTTCCTGAAGAGCTCTTTGTAGACAAGCTCTGTTACGTGATTAGCTACTATCATACTGCAGTGGTGAATATCAAACGTCCATGTGAATTCCTATTCCTTTATTTTGCATTATTTAAACCTCTTATCTCTCATTTTCCCAGCCTTGGAATGATTGGAATATCAGTCTGTGACCGAAAGCAAAATGTCTCTGTTTTAATTTTGGGTCTTTTAAAAGCAAACTAAAGAGAATTCTTTTACAGAAGAATCCAGGCCTACTCTTTCTTTTAGTGTTTTTAAATCTTTCTTTTATCATTCTTGGAAAATTGTCTATGCTCCCTCCACCTTCAAGGAAAAAAAAATTTATGCTTCTGTGTTTGTTGACTATTCCATTCAGAATAAACTGGTTTGTGTCTCTTAAGAGCAAGTTCATGGTGGCATTGTATAATTCTTATTCACTGGGTTTCCTTTCACACTTGACTGAAATGCATCACTCTCTGCTTGTTCAAATATTTGATTTCCTCTGGTAGTAGCCTGTGTGTTTGCTGTACGACCTGTGGTGAAATGCTGTTTTCTCAGCTGGCAAATGCCGGAGCCTTTGCTGACGCCCTCTGTTCTGGCCAGCTGTGGCTCTTCTTGTTATACCAGTGTTCTGCAGGAACATAAGGCTGGGAGAGGACTTCTGGGTCATCATATCTAACCTGTAGATAACCATGGGGGATAAGACTTTCATAAACTATCATCTTCCATAGCAGATTGGCTAATGCAGATTTTATATCTTACGATGCACACACAATCTGACAAAAAAGGACAGCAAAATAACAGATGTGCAGATTGTGTGAGAAACGAATTAATGAGTTTTATTTAAAATCAGTTGCATAGATTGGGTTTTGAGTGAGCATTATATTTTGAATTGTGGAGACTTGGTTTAATATCCTCTCGGACCCTCATAAATTTACTCTCAGTCTAGTCCACCAAATACATTTGGCATGGGGATAAACCAACTCAACCGGTTTGTCTGTATGCACGTGTAGAATTTTTCTGCTGTGTACTGGGAGTCTTAAAGCCATGGTGCATTGCATAGCCATAAAAACTGTGTCTGCATTTACCAGAGTATAACTGATCTTACAGCTGTGGTGATGTGATCTTAAAGCTGAAGCGAGCATTATGAAATATGAATTCTAGAATATGAAGTTTGTATTGTGTAGTGAGAAATACTGCCACGACTTCTGCTATGGTCCATTGGTTCCATGAAAGCAAGATATTACTTCGCTATTTAAGCCATTTTTTCAGTGATGATCTAATAGCACTTCATCAAGATATCACTGTGACCCTGGAACGTGGCTGGTGGACACAAGTTGTGCCTGTTAATTAGGATTTTGATAATTCCATGTAGTACTTGAGGAATGATTATAGTTTAAATACCATTCCATACTTTCAACATAACCTCCTCCCCAAACCATTTAATACCTATTGGCTTAGGACCAAATATGTGAAATTAATTGAAAAATCATTAAAATTATAGTTTAAGATGGTTATATTTTAAGCAGTGCAGTTTGTTTTCTTGCCTCAAGTAAAATTTTTAACAGTCTTTGCTTTTATTTCCAAGTAAATCAGTTACTTAATCTGTTAGCATTTATATTTCCTGAATTTTCAGTGTTAGCTTTTATTTTTTTAATTGAGCTGGCAGTTTGAGTACCACATTGATATCTTTTTTTATTCTTTCTAGTGGTTTTTTTTAGATTTTCAGACACCATAACACTTACATGTTCCCTATAAGGACATGTAACAAATAATCTGAATTAGTTACACAGTCTTCAACACATCAAACTTTTGGTAGGATTTTTTTTTTTTCCATTTCACTTTTTTGACTTCACATGGATATTGTTTCTTTTTGAGAGAAAGGGAACTACATGAAGGCCAGACTGAACTGAAATAATTTTGTATTATATTACCAGAGAGTGGAATAGAAAGATTTAATTCATATAGAATCCCATGTATACATTTCAAAGGAGTAGCACCTTAAAAACATAGGGCCAGGTTGTGAAGTACTGTAGATTTTGAATACTGGTTAGAGCTGTAACAATTCGGTTAGGCCTGGAAAGTAGAAGAGCTAAAAAGCGGGAAGTTTCAAGTTTATCTGAATACTTTGCTTCTAACATCTGTAATGTGTCCCTGTCCATCTTCCACACGGGGTGACGGGAATGGGGCACTTGCTGCAGGTGCCATTCCCTGTCCACCTTCTCCTAGGAGGAAGCACAGGCAGCAAATTCAGAACAAACGCCAGCTTTTAGATGGTTACATTTCGGCAAGGTGACTCTTCCACAGCCACCCTGTGCAGAAAACATCTCTTCTGTGTGGCCAAAGCTTCGCTCTTGAAACGTCCCCGTCAGCAACCTACAGTTAAAGGTCAGCACTGGCCTGTGCACCTGTTGATAGCAGCAGTGGTCATAGATATCTCCGGACCAGAGTAAGCGGAAGTGTTTTCCCATATCAGCTTCTCTGTATCAACTATACTCTTACAGTAGCTTGCTTTGCCAGTGCTAATCTCAGAAAAATTCACCAACTAGCGTCCATATTGATGAATGTTATCCAAAGGAGTCTTTTCTCTCAGTTAAAGCTGAAGTTTAATGAAGCACAAAGGAAAGAAAAACAGTTGTGTGGGGTTTTTTTCTGGAACCTTGAAACTTATATACGCTGCTGATTGGCAAGATCTCTGGTGAGCTGCTTCATGGCTTATGTGCTTAAAAACCCAAGAACTGAAGTGTTTTCACAGAAGTTGTTTATGTGAAGAAAGATGAAAGTTTTGGCCAGTTATTGCTTTTAATCTTTTTTTTCTGGGAATAAAGATGTCTTTAGAGGCACTGAGGCAGTTCGTGAACTGGTCTGAACTGGTAAATTCCCATTCCTTCAGTGGAGTTGGGGCTGTTGTGATTAGCTGAGGATTTCTGATGCTTAAGAAATTACCCTTCACAACTGCAGGCAGGGTGTCTGAGGCAGAAAGCTTGTGCAATGTGCAGTTTGCCTGCAGCTGTGTCTGGCAGCTGCCGCCATCCCCAGCCCTCCCCAGTTTTTAACCTTTTGATCAATTTTAACCAAATTTGATAAAGGCATGGAAATATTTAGAATATGATGTGTTCTTTGCTAATGAGTGATTGAGGAGAGATGGGTGAGTGCGTTTATGTCCCAGCTGAGGGAGAGACAGGAAGAAACTCTGCTTTTATCCTTTCCCTGGGATGATGAAGACCTGGTTAACCAGCACTGTACAGCTTTGGAGTAAGCACCAGAGCCTCTACCTGCAAACTCTGTGCAGTAAGCAGCAAATATTGTTACAGTAGTAGTGAAGGTGTTGTTTGGGGTGATTTAGAGATGATGGGAAGGCACTGGGGGTGTTTTAGGGAGGAAGGGCTGAGGAGTTCCCATCTTTAAGCCAAGGGAATCCAAGGGGAGTTCGATGAGCTGTGATGCGGTGTGGGGGCATTTGGAAGCTATAGGAGAAACAGCAAATTGGGGTTTTCTAGTTTTGCGGAAGAACAGCTGTGTTGCTAATTACAGTCTAGAAACCTCAAACCCAACTTGTTTTCAGGTTGCATTTATAATTCTCCGATTTTATGTTTGTTGGTTTGTGTGCAAAATAGATGTCTCTGGAGATGGCTAATGCCATTTGCCTCAGCATTTTCGTGTTAGTCTGGTTAATGCTTTGGTGTCATTTGAAATACGGTTTCTCTTGTCCCCATGCCACATGAGGCCGCCACAAAAGAAGCTGCCTTTCCAGGTGAGATAAAAGACTAGTTAAGCAGCTACTCATAAAACATCACCATAAATTTACCCTAAATTTATTTTGATGCCATGTTTTGCCATATTTTGTTGGCTATACAGGTTGGACAAACAGCCTGCAGGACTCAATCCTGCTCTGGATGTTGGTTGCCAGTTTCTGTGAAGTAGGTATTTGTGTTCCTCTCCCACCACTTCAAGCCACCTGCTGTCACAGTGCCGGTCTTGCTCAGGACTAATACTTGTGTACGATGTATTTGAGCAAGAAGCAGGTAGTACGTATCCAATGATTTTTAGCTTTAGCCAGTGCTGCCTCTTTGCTCCTAATCCAGCTGTGTTCCTGCATTGCTTGTCCAAGGGGCATTTCCCAGCCAAGGCCAGAGGCACTCTGCCCTGCTCTGGCACCGGGGAGCACCCTGCCACAGCCACCTCGTGCTCCAGAGCTAGAAATGCGGGACTTTTATCCTTAAAGGGAGCTTGAAGGAACTGAATAACAACAATGACAGAGAAAGGTCTTTAGAAGGTGACAGTATGGCAGCATCAGCTTTCCAAGCATAGTATTTTATGCCTCCTAACTGCAGTAGAGAGCCCACTGGAGTTAGAGATGCAGTCGATATTGATGGATGAATTTCACTGCTTTCTTCTGAAAAACTTCAGACATGATAACTGTTGTGTCTCTTTTTAATTAAAACAGCTGGGGCCAATTTTTTTTTGCTGTTGAGAAGAGAAGCTGACAGGGTCTGCTATTATTTGACACGACAGTCTAGTTTATTTTCAGAGTCTCATCTCTGCTAGCACAGGAGGAATCAAATAGTCAACAGGTCCTTTGTTCACTTCCCAGGTTTCTTTCAGCAACATTTACCCACAAGCTCTCTCTGCTTGTTCAGAAATGCCTTTCTCTGGCTGTGTTTGGGTCTCGCTTGCTCCATCACTAGTCAACTCTTGGTGCCCTGCCAAGCTCAGAAGTGCACACATGTCCACCAGGTACTGCCCAGTCTGTGTGTTTATGGGGTACATCTTCGTAAGAAGCCCAATGGTTGTGCTGTGAATTTGCCAAATCACAAATGTACCCTCTTTCCCTTCAATTGCTTGAACTGCAGCAGTGTAAGGTGTTACCAGTTACTCTTATCTGAACTCCTTGCGTTGAAGTAGCTGGTATAGACTTCAGGAAGGGCTGCGCTCCAAAGACTACTGTGGCGATGGATTGTGGTACAGAGTAAATGTTTTCCTGCTTTTGCTGTTGTCTCATGCACTGAGTTCATGTTCAGTCATGTCTGCGTGCCACGCCAGATCAGGAAGTCTCCTGCTCGGACTGTGCCTCCAAGTGCTTCTGGGAATCCTGGTTCTTCCATGTAAAAAAATATTTGCTATGGGGAGCTGCCAGAGCCAGCGAATACCAGGAGTCAAGTAGATGAACAGGGCACATTTTCCTCTTCTGCACCCAGGGCAGGATGCCTGATGTCGTTGCTGCTAGAGCAGCCTGATGAAGGAAGGGTGATGATTGTTGACAAAGTCTAATCCCAACCATCACACCTTTTACACGGCTTTCCTACATTCCTAGACAATGATCTACATGTGCATGAGAAGGGGAGAAATGTATGGTGATAGGTGCTATGCGTACTTCTTCCTCTTTGACAGCATTATGGGGAAATGGAATTTCATGAGTCAACTTTCCTATAGAAGTAGACATGGATCTGGTACAACCAAATCTGTTTCGTAGGATGAAGGCACACAAAACTACAGAAATGTTTTTAAAACAATGCACATAAGAATTTTAAGGTACTACCTGAATTACATTTTATGTAATAGACAGTTCTTTTCCCCTTAAAACTTATTTAAAATTGAAACTGTAATTCTCATCTGAATTATACCCGTGACTAATGTGACTGGAATATCGTAGAACAGATTTTTATGCAGTTCACTGTAGTCTTCGTATGAAGTTAAATTTCTGGAGTCCAAATTCACTGGCTAATATATGAGGACTAAAGATATGTTTTATTAAAAAAGTGATCACTGGAGTCATTCCTTTTCTACTAGTTTAATTGAAGTCATATAACTGCAATTTTAACCTACTTGCCAAAAATTTTGTTAAATGTTTTCTGAATTTCCTATAGCTGTGGTGGCGTAGTTGTTCGCTGAGGAGGTATGTTGTGAAACATGATTAAATGGCTTCTTTTACTGTAGGTTTGGGGTTTTTTTAAAATTAAGTATTGCCTGATATTAACTCCTTGTTCTTACATTCTTTCCACTTCTCCACAGTTGCATATTTTATTCTGACCTTCACCTTTTACAAGGATCTATTAAATCTACTTGGTATGAAATATCTGTGTATGCTATTACGCTACAACTGCGTTTATTCCTTCATTTCAACAGTTGGTTGAATGCATGTTTGTCAAATACTTAAATCTTCAACTTCCGTACTGGTTTGGCATAGCAGACATACAAAGTTGTTAATCTGGCAGTAAATTTAGGCATTCATACCCATGTTGCCTTTTGTCCTGTGGACTGCAGCTTCTCTGCAAGCCTTAATTTACCCAGGAAATTCAAGATAAAAAGTGTGCTTTGTTTATCTATAACAATCTTAAGAACCTGGTGACAGAGGCTATTGTGTTTTGTTTTTTTTTTTTAAATCTGTTACGCAGCTGACATGGTGAAATGCTGAAATTCTTTGCAGATGAAATCAGGGACATTTAGTCCTTACTGTCAGGTTTTTTAAAGGTATATCTTTTCAATATGAGGAGACAAGTGTGGCTGGTGCATTTTCTGACTCATCAACTCTGAGGACAGCCTAAGAAATTTGGGGTTTTTACGATCCAAAGAGCAGGGCAGCAGAGGCAGAAGGCAGAGCCACCACTCAGGAAGGTCAAATCATGGTTGATGCTGATGATAGCAGAGTGCAGGACCCTGTATTGCCTCTTCTGCTCCACAATTTGATGAGATCTCCAAATACTTTTAGGGAGGGAGGTTTTCCTAGAGAGGAATACAGTGCATTTTGAAGGTGGGCAGTGTCCTCTTCCTTTTGCGGGACTTGGAGAACATGGCAACATGATCAGAGTGGGGCAGGGGGTAGAGGAGCGCTCTGCTGACTGGGGCCTTTGCTGTTTTACACAGGCAAGCAGCAGGTTTCCTTTTCTCTTTTTTGTAGATGTATTGTATTGACTTCACGACCCTACACAAGCCAGTTCTTTGTTTAAAACCCCACGCGCAGAAGAGCACGTTTGTCAGCACTTCTCGTCTGAGCTGTCCCTGAGCTGTGCTTCTGGGTGGCAAGGAGGTGGCCCCCAGAGAAACCTTCGCTCCGGCAGCGTTCCTGCCTGGCTTGACTGCAGCCCATCACGCTGGGCTCTGGGCTTGGTTTCCCTCCTCTCCCCCATCTCCCCAGTCAAAAGGCTTAATCCCTGTTATTTTTAGTTACTAGACTTGCAAATCATTCACAGCTTTCCCCTCCAGTCTTGTGTACCCAGCTCCTTCCTTGACATTTCCTCTCGGATATTCCATCACTTTCTTAAAATAAATCTACCTTTCTTAAAATAAATCTGCCTAAAACCTCTTACGTTTCCCACCTCCACTCTTCTGTAAATCTTCCCTTACCATTCTGTCATAAACTCATCGGCCTCCCTAAAAACAGGAAAAAAAAATTGCTTCTTCTGGAGACCTCATTTCTCTTTACTCCAGACCTTCAAGACTCAGAGGTTTATCGCTTCCCAGTGCTATCCTGTGCAAGCACTTCATCCTCAGTGCTGCAGACAGAACCCCTGTCAACAGAGAAAAATCAAGCAGATTGCATGGCATTAGACTATTTTAAGAAGAAGGCAAAGGCAGTTTCCCAAGCAAAAAGCTCTTTCCCATGTCTAATTTGAGCCTCACTAGAGAATTAGAAATATATATCATAGTCAGGGTTTAAGTAATACTAAAAGGTTTTTTTGAGTTGTGCTTTGCCTTACTTTTGAAGCTTATAACTTTAATAGCCTTAGATTTTCTCTATTAAGTCATTATTTTTCACTCAAATATAAAACATTTCTTCTTAAATAAATGTCTAACTAGACAGACACTTTTCTGTACAAATAGTGAGATTAGTTGTCTGAATCATAGAGGGTTGTATTTCTAATAATAACATGAAAGCCAAAATCCTGCTGGTTTAGAATGGAGGCTTCGTCTGCAGAAGAAAAAGTCTGGACATCCTCGATTAATTGTATTATTGCTGTCATCCTATAAATTCCAGTTTATTGCTATATGTGTAATCTTTAAAATTAGCCAGAGAAACTGGATGCTAGGGGTAAGAGCTTTTTCTCTAAAACAGTGCTTGCTGATGCCACAGAATACGTAAATTAGGTAATAATGTCTAAAATACTTGGGAATATTGAAATCTTCCTGTCTTCTATTTCAAAAGCTATCAAAACCTGGTCAGAAAAACAATATAATTGTGTAGAAAATGTTTGGAATTTATGCATCCTCACTTTATTGAGACCTTAGCTTATTGGGACCTCTAGCAGAGGCCTAAACTGCAGAGTAAGTATGTGGAAATACTATGGAAAAAAAGATTGCAACACCAAAAGTCTGTCCAGTCTATTAGACAAAAAGAAAAATGGCTTAAAAAGTTATTGTGAACTTATTTGATAGTTCACTTGAGGTCTAGACCAGAATAGAGAATATTATAACTAAAAATATCAGATGTAAAAAATAGGCAGTGTAATGAGAATGCAATGAGACCTAAAATATGTAACTTGTCGTGAAGCCCAACAGTTTAATTAAACCAGCAAATAATGCATTTGCTGAAATTCTGGAAATTTCAGAAAATATCCTGTTTCCCAGTCTGTTCAGGAATGAAACTGTTTCCACTTTAGCAGATTGAATCTAAAAGAAAATGAAAAAAACCCCTCTGAATATTTGGCCAGTTAAAAAAACCCCAACAAAACAGAGCCTTGCTAGTTTGGAGAGGGTTTTAATGATGCATAAAGGGACTGTTAGGGTGTTGTATGCAAAACAGAGCAATTAAGAATGACTATTGATACAGCTAATTTGACCCTAAAATATGCACCAGAAATTGGGGGGGTGTTGCAGAAGGCTGCTAGTAGAGTCACAAGAGACCTGGGAAATTTCCATGAAAACTGTGCAACAAAGAAGACACGGCAGGAGAGAGGATGGGGAGAGCAGGAGGCATAGGATGGAGGAAACTCAAAGACTGAGACACAGTTTCCTAAGACACTGTCTTCAGACATACCCAGTTGATACTGCAATAAATGAAAAGGATGAGGACAAGCTAGTAATAAAGAAAAGTGTAAAAGTGCCTCATTAAAAAGGATAGTAGTCGCGTGTTTAAGTTTGTTGATGCTGCGTGTGTTCCAACTTCAAACTCTAAACCTGCAGTTTGTCATCGAAGGAATCCTGTAAAACCAGAATGCCATCATGTGAACAGGCCATGGGTGACTGGTGTACTAGGTGGTATCAGGGCCCGCTTCAAATTGTTCATGGGATAATTTCTAATATAAATTTGTGGCACAGAGTGTTAAGTGAGACCGTCAATGTTTTGTAGTATACTTGGGAGAAAATAAATAGCATCCAGCTAAAACGTTCAGCTCCAAAAAGCAGTGGGTGGGATATGGACAATAATCTGCTGCTGTTAAAAGCACAGAGTTTGAGCTTGGTAAGGTCATTGTCTTGCTTGAGTAATTTCAGCTGGTACGAAGCACATTACACAAGTGGAATTTCCCTATTGTAATGTAGCTGAAGGAAGGGAAGTGTTCCACGTTATTGATATTCCATCAGGGGCTTAACAGAGATGTTATTAACTATACTGTTTCATTCTTGTTTACAGAAAACTATGCTCCCTCCTATGCTGATACTTGAAATGGACTGATACTTGAAAAGACTTCTTGTCGTCTTTAGCAAAATGTGGAGTACTGGTGTTATTTTTATTTTATGTTGTGGCAGAGGTTTTAGAATTGCAGGCATTTTATGAGAAGTGCTTTTATGATAGAAATATCCTAACTAATGTCACACAGTAAATCCCCTATGTCTAATCAACTGCAGACCTGAAAAAGGTAGGGAGTCCATTAGGAATTTGATGATTGTCAGCAGCGTCATCATGTGTCTTAATACTCTTGTATAAATATGCTTGTAAAGAAATTTCAGGCCACAGGGTAATAATGCAGAAAAATGTGTAGCTCATGATGTTAAACACAGCAGTGGACAAGCCTTGAGGATGATATACCTCTTATGTACCTCTCCCTAGCAACTCCTGAAGCAAATACATCGGTCGCTTAGGCAGTATTAAAGTAAGGGATCCGGTCGTGCAATTTCTTCTACTTTGATGCTCAGTTCAAGGCTTTGCTGGGCCATTTATGCAGGGTCATGGGAGGGTGAAGCTGGCAAAGCTCTAAGAAACCTCATAGTCTTTACAGTTTCAGAGCATATGGTGGGGGGCTGCAGTAATTTTCCTTTTTATTGGATACAGATGAGCTTCAGCCCCATCTTTGTACTGCTAAGGAGCTTCTCTCTTCAGCCAATGCAACTTCTTACAAATGTTCTTCAAAATCAGGAGGGGTGGGAAATAAATGCAGCTTTCAGACTGAAGAAATAGAAAGACTTTCGAAATTAAACTCAAGAAGATAGTATTTTACCACTATAAATGCAAGTAAAAATACTTTACTTGTTAATCTATTCACATCCATTTGCAGTTTGCTTATATGCCTCATGTAAGCTGAGCAGCTATTTGATTTGCTTGTAGGTGATCCCAGTGCCTTGGCTTGCAGGGGAAAAAAAATCCTTTTTCACAAAGGTGGAATGCTTTTTATATTTTCAAGAGTTGATCAGTCTCATAACAACATGATGACTTCTCGTGAAGAAGTCTAATTAGCCGTTATATACTGTCTGCTTAGAAAATTCTGTATCTTTGTACTTAATCCTCTCCATCAGTAAGGATTTATGTTTATAAAGTGGGAAAATATTTACTGAAGGAAATTTAGTATTAACACTACTGATCCCTATTTTGATTAAAAAAAAAAGACACAATTCCATTTCTCCCTCCTGGCTTACGCAGTATCTTGAGGGTGAAATAAGATGAGCATAAGTTGTCTGTGCTTGTACCAAACCATACATTTCAGTCTCACTATGTGGGAACGTCTCAATTCTATCAAGCATGAGCAAGATAGGTAGGACATACAAGTCAGGTCTTGTATAGCATCCTGGTAAGAATCTTATCACAGGGAGATCATCCATGTCTAAGAATATGTGTGGATTTAATAAACACTGTCACATCTAGAAATATCCATTTTAGATTTAAAATGAATGCAATATGCATATATATACATACATATGTGTGTGTGTGTGTGTAATACCTCCACGTTACTTGTTGACAATTATCTTTTACATAAGTTTTGAAAGAAGAGCAAAATACATCATTGTAGTTGAGGTTGGAGTCAAACTGATTAGTTAAAGCTTAGTTACAAATCTTTTTTTCTCAAGCATTTGGTATTTTGGCTAATCTAGGCTTGTTGTTGACATCTGCAAGTGTGAGCACTCTATGGTGGTTTAAAAGAAACAAAATAGAGCCAATAAGAGCTGCGTCTTAGTATGACTGAAGTGTTTGCAGTACCCAAGGACAACGAAAGGGCTACCAGCCACTCCAGCGCAGAGTGACTATAATGCAGCAAGTGTGCTGGTGTACTTACTACATACGTTTCCTTAGTCATAGGTTGACCATATTGATGTTTTTATTTCATCCTTTAACTTAGGAGCCCTGGTGCCCTACAGTATTTTTTATGCGTGGAATAAACCATAAGAATACAGATGTTGACTGGTAAAATGCGCCTTTGTGGTAAACTATGACTATGTTTCCCAGTTAAGGGTAAGGTAGAAAGGAAAAAAAGCTACTTCATTTTTCTAAAACATTGGAGATTTGCAAATTAATCTATAGCTGGAGGAGGATCAATGGTTGGTTTTGGTTTGGGTTTAGTTATCTGAGCTTAGAAAGAACAATTTATTTGAGTACCAGCTATCACCTTTTCAATGTTATCCTCCTGTAAACCCCGGCCATTCTCTTTATTGGGATGCAGCAGTAGGATGGGAACTGGGATTGCAGTGGTTTTGAGCAGGTGCTGAGCTCTGCAACTTTCATTTGAGTCAGTGTCAGATCCAAGTGACCCAGGCAGGACACGGTAGGATCCCTGCACCAGTGCATCAGTGAATGCAGGTATAATCTGCTGTACTTTGCCAGAATGGTCTATTTAAATGTTCTGGGTAACTTTACAATGTTTTTTTTCTTCTGATATCCTTTTTTTTTCCTTTTTTAGTCTATGTAATATGTAATTAATATAGATTAAAAGGAAAGAGGTACTATTTTATTTGTGAAGCAGTTTTTCTTCATTTTAAAATTTGCTACCTACCCCTCTACATGGTACACCCATCACTGAACATAGTTTTCTAGTCCAAGTGCTATTCTATCGTGCCTTTTCAGTACATATTTGGGCTCTGATCTGCAAGACTTCTGATTTTGTGGAGATGATACCTTGCTTAGGAACCAGTTGTTTTTAAGCAGCAAGCCAAAATAATTAAACTTCATTAAAAAACCCCCCAACAAAAACTTAAGTACAGTACTTCATATTTTTTAATAAAAACATGCATTGAGAATATTCTCAGGAATTTTACTTGTGAATATTGGATTTGTTTGATGTTCTTTGGTCAGAACAGCTGTGGTTTTAATAATAGGTAGATAAATACTTATCGCTTTCAGATGAAGATAATGAGGAAATTAAATTTTCCTCTGTAGACTTTGTTTTGTATTTAAAGTAACTGCCTCCATAGCTTTTTTTTTTTTTTTTTAACTTGCCCATTTAATTTCAGTAGAACACACAAGTGAATCTGCTGAAGGAAATCAGTGAGATTTGAAGAGCCGATACACCACCTCTGTGACTAGAAAGACCGAAGCTCAGCAGGACTTTTTTCTTTCCCCAGCTTTAATGGACACATGCAATGTGCTAGGAGGCGGCCATAAGAATCTCAGACTTCTTCCCCACAAGTGAGCTGAGACCTTCTCAAGCTCCTACAGAGTAGGAGAGATCAGCCAGGGTTACAGCCCATCGGAGCCGAATGTGATGTCCCTGATCACTAACGCAACAGTGGCAGACCAAAGCGTCTTGGTTTTTGCCTGGGAGGAGGCAGGAGATGCTGCTCCCCTGTCTCAAGCATCTCCTACCACAGTTACTTTCACAGCCTTGGTGTGGTGGGCTGGAGACTGGGCTGCAGTGCTTTGTATTTTGTGATAGGACACACAGACCTCTATTCGCCACTTAAACTGCAGTGCCATTGGGACCGTGCTGCAGGACCGGCCGCTCTGTGCTTTATCGCCAGCACCTTTTCTTCTTTACAGCCACCTCTTCTAACCAAGCCACTGGTACCTTTGTGGTTATTTTAGGTCTAAAATCTTTCTAACTTCAACCCAGTCACTGTTTTATTATCTTAATTTTACCTCACTGGCCAGCTGGCTGATTTGAAAAACGAAGGAGGATAATCCTGTACTGTCATGACTGAGGAGAAGAGCAGGGAATCTACTGGGATGTGTGTGTGGTCTTTGAAATAATGAGGTTTTTACGACCTTTCTGTTTTCAATCAGCGGATCAACATTTAGAAAATACACCTTTAAACGACTTGTTTGCATTTCCTTCATTATGAAATACTGGGAAATCCAAGGTGTTTTCTTCAGATTTTGAGTATTCCTTACATGCTCTGCCTGCAGTTATGAGGATTGCTAGCATGTAGTTTCAAGAAAGAAGTCTTCGGTTGGTTTTCATTGTGTTGAGAAAAAAAATAATGAAGGTCAAGTCTATTTGTAAACTTCATCCATTTCAGCTAGGAAATAAGTTTTGACAGTGATACTGATATTATTTCTCCTCAGCACAGAAGTGTGTGTGTAATTTATGCTTTATCACTTGTGATAGTCTCCTCACTGGGTTTTCTTTTTTTTTTGTTTTTTTGTAATAGTTTTGGGGGCTTTATTTTTGCTCAAACATAATTAGCATTGCACTGTACAGAGAACACTATTTATTCTTGGTCTGTTTGCTCTTTCATGCTTTCAGGTTTGATGTCTCGAATGTATTCGTTTATGAATAGAATCAATCAAATAAATAAAGGGCAACAACTTCTATCTGTTCAGGTCTGCCGTGGCAGAGACGGTTTCAAAATTTATCAGGGAACCTATCTTTCTTACTGAGCTACAATAGCAAAATAGAAAATGGTCTTGTGTTTGCCTTGTTTTAAAAAGCCGTGCATACATCGAGCAGCCGATTGCATTTCAGATTCCAAAGTACAGATTGTTGCTTTTTACTTCTCTGATAAAAAGCAAAATAATATTGCAGAGCCCCTCAGTTCTTGAAATAGGTAAACATTTCTCATAAAAATCCAGCAGCAAATTTTGAATTAATTGTAAATTAATGTAAATGTAAATTAACCATGACAAAGCAATGGTAATTCTCATGAAAATTTGTTTTGGATCTGCTGAAAGCAGACGTGCGTTACTTACTGCAGACCACCACAATGACAGCAGCATATGTCTCACAAATCTATCAAGGTAGTTATTTTATGTTACGGTTTTCAGACACATAAATTATGTCCCTGAAATTTGCTTCTCTTGTGCTAATGCAGCAAAAGCAACTGGTATCAGCACCACAGCAGCCCACTACTTCCTCACGTGGGCTCTCTCTCTGCACCCCACTCCTTCCCCCCAAACAAACAAAAAGTATGCTCAACAACAAAACCCGTGCTTGAAATCAGTTGTGTTTGGTGAACGTAGAGATGACTGAATGGAAACCCAGGCTTTTCATCCACTCGAGGGTGGAGACCAATGCAAAAAATGTTCAAATATATGGATATTTAGCCCTAAAAACCACATTTAAAATTATGTTTTAGGACTTCGCCCAAAAAGGACTCTGCGCTTGGTGCTATGGACGGCAGAAGAACAAGGAGGAATAGGTGCCGAGCAATACTATCAGTTGCACAAGGTAAACGATGTCTTCAGATGATTTGAGTGACAGCACTTTTCTCCCTAGTCTTCTGACTTGCATATAAGATTTGACAAAAGATTCAGCTTAATATCTAACTGAAAAAAAGTTATTCCAGTTCTGCCTGAAAGTATATTTTCTGGTTTTAATCATAAATGTAAACTTCGTTTTACATTTAACAGAAAGTAATGTGAGCACACATATACATGTTCCACTTGACCTAAGATATTCTGTCACAAAACTGTTCTGAAACAGATATTTCATGATGATATCTGCCATAGATTTCAAACATAGCTGACTTTCTGAGAACAAATGACAAATGGTCCCCATATGTTGGCAATATAAATAAATTTTGTTTGCCTTATATATTTCTGCTTCATTGCATTTTCCCATAGTATTTTACAATGTAAAACATGAAATAATACAAAGAAAAATCTTTACTATCTTATCTTAATAGCATGTAATCTAAAATACTCTCTGCCAATTATTAGTTTTATGGGATCTGGAACATTTTAAATGGTTGATTTCTGATGATGCAAGGAACACACAAACTCTGTGACTGGTTATCAGGATAAAAATACTGTATATTGTCACATCTGTCTCCCCTGCCAACAACTGCCTTTTCAAAGGACATCATGACATAAAGGACAGTTGCATAAAACTATTTTGGAGATAAGACTTTGGAATATGTGTGTGGTTTTTTTGCGAGAAAAATTATGCTTTACCTGTATAATTATGCTAAAGTAGTTGTCTTTTATTCTTTTCCCTGATTTAGCAGTATTTCTCTCAGCAATAGTTAACATATCCAAGGCAGAGACAAGATGAATGCAAACGTTCAATAGTATGAAAGCAGACTTACAAGCAATTCCTATGTATGTTTTTAATGGTAAGCAACCTATAAGAACAAATAAATGGAACTTCACTTTGAATTAAATTCATTGTGATGAGCAAAACTAAATCAATTTGCATCTGCAATAGAGTTATCAGAGATAGCATTACGGTGGTTATGGTTTTCTGGCTAACTGATGAACAATCAATTATTTCCCACTAACTTGTTTAACATTACCAAGAAGTGTATTTAGTTACCCATATATAACGTAGTTCCTCCGTATATATCCAACTTACAGGGATAGCTTGGCTCTCATTTGGCAGAGGTACATTAGAGCTTGCTTTCTTAGCTTCAGGGAGGTGACAGGTCGCAGTTTAGCATCTATCAAGAACTCTGGATTTACCGCTGGTACTCTGGTCTTCAGCAGGATAAAATTAGAATGAAATGTTCTGGAATACCTAGCGCAGGACAGAGGTGCTTCACATATACAGAAGGGCATTTTGGAGGGGCTGGAGGGACGCTGTGTGCCTAGCGCACACCGCTCATGAGAAATGCATCATCACTTCGGTAGATTTCCATGTGCGAAAATAAGCTCCATCCTATGGTGGTGTTGTTGGCAACATGTGAAATGGTCTCATGCACGTCTCATCTTTTGCCAAAATGTCTGCATTTCACTGTTGTCTCTCGGATTTGTATTCAGAAGTAATATAAAAAAGCAGGCTTAAGGATCAAATAGGGAAATAGAAAGCAGGCTGGGTGTTGTTTGAAAGATATTTGGTTACTTTGCTTTTAAAAAAATTGAGACGAAGATGTGTCTCAATTTTTGCTCTACTGATGCGATTCCATCTGGATGTTGTGCTCTGCAAAGAAAGCCCAGTCTAACTTAAGAATTTGTAATTTACATGGAGAATTTAAGCAGAAATGGCATCCGTCTGTTGTTTGTTGTTCTTGTTTCCCCCCTGCCATGTGATCTGGCATAATTATAAATTGATATGACTATAGTATATCCCATTACTCATAATAACAAAATAAAGCAGATTAATACTGTACATTTATTTAGCATGAAAAATAACTTAACCTTTTAATGATTTACTCATTCAGATTTCTGGCAATTAGGATAGTATGGCACAAACACTGCTTGCTGATGGTAATGAGTACAAGTTAACTAAGAGTGGTATTTAAAGATGCCTTGTTAAATGAAAGATGGCCTGTATGACTCATCTACATTGCTAGGCTTATTATGACTTTAGTTCGCTACAAACAAGTAGAAATATGAATGCAGTAATTCAGCACAGACAGACATGGATTTCCTTGACATTGTAAATTACCTCCTCATGTCAGTGGAAATGTGGCAAGGGAAAAGAAATGAAGACAATATAATACTGGACAAGTACAAATACTCTTACTTTTCTAGCTTATTTATTTTTCCTTTCAATTTAATTTCAGGTCTTTCTTCCTCATCTGTCACTGTAGGTTGCCACTGCTAGAAAGTGGATAAGTTACTGCAGAAATAACTGAGACAGCAGCAGTGTAGTGGTTTTACTATGGTGCCAATAATTAACTCATATCCCTGCATAATAGCATTATTTATATCACTCGGGTATTTCTGTACAGCCTAGTATTATAGTTTCTGATTATTAAAACTAGTGATAGGGTTCAGAACTTTATGAGAATGTAAGATCTGCCATATTGGGTTGACCAAAAGCTCAGTCTAGTGCCGTCTCCTGTTTCTGATAGCATCCAGGAAACAGATGCGTAGGAAAAGCATATTTGCCCAAGTGCAGTCAGAATAAGCTCAGACACATAGATTACTCATGCAACTGTGCTTTTGCTTTATCAAATACTTTTCTGGAGAGCATCTCATGGTCATCATCCGTAGTTTACTTTGTATGATTTTTCTAAGACATTTCCAAGAGTTGAAAACCAAGTATCGCCCAGCAGTTTCAGTGCCTCCATTAGTGCAGGGATACCTGCCACCCACCAGTACATCACAGAGCACCTGCCCAGTTTTCACCATGGGGTAGAAGGCTCCCAGGGGAATCACCATCATCTTTGCTCCCAAAGGAGATACTTGCCGAAGTGCTCACTGCTTTTAGCTGTTAGCCAATAATTAGATTTAATCCCAGACTGGAAAAGGGCTGATTTTCCTTTAAGTAAAGACTCCTTATCTTGATGAAGGGTAATGACATGAAAGCATCTCAGTGTAAATCAGATTTAATCAGATCCCAAGCACAACTACAGGCTGGGCAGAGAATGGATTGAGAGCAGCCCTGAGGAGAAGGACTTGGGGGTGTTGGTAGATGAGAAGCTCAACATGAGCCAGCAGTGTGCACTCGCAGCCCAGAAAGCCAACTGTGTCCTGGGCTGTATCAAAAGAAGCATGACCAGTAGGTCAAGACAGGTGTTTAGATTAGATATAAGGAAAAAATTCTTTACTGTGAGGGTGGTGAGGCACTGGCACAGGTTGCCCAGGGAAGCTGTAGATGCCCCTCCCTGGAAGTGTTCAAGGCCAGGTTGGATGGAGCTTTGGGCAACCTGGTCTAGTGGAAGTTGTCCCTGCTCATTGCAGGGGGGTTGGAACTAGATGATCTTCAGGGTTCCTTCTGTGCTGGTTTTGGCTGGGATAGAGTTAATTTTCTTCACAGTAGCTAGTGTGGGGCTGTGTTTTGGATTTGTGCTGATAACACAGGGATGTTTTTGTTATTGCTGAGCAGTGCTTGTACAGAGCCAAGGCCTTTTCTGCTCCTCACCAGCAAGTGGGCTGGGGGTGCACAGGGAGTTGGGAGGGGACACAGCCGGGACAGCTGACTCCAAGTGGCCGTATGACATCATGCTCAGCATATAACTGCGGAGTGGGCTGGGTGGCGGGGTGGCTCAAGAACTAGCTGAGCATTGGTTTCAGGTGGTGAGCAATTGTGCTGTACATCACTTGTTTGGTATATTTTTTATTATTATTATTATTAATTAATATTCCTTTTTTGTCCTATTAAACTGCCTTTGTCTCAACCCACAAGTTTTAGCTTTTTTTTTTTTTTTTTCCCCCTGATTCTCTTCCCCATCCCGCTGGGCTGGGAGGAAGCGAGGGAATGGCTGTGTAGTTGGTTTAGCTGCTGGCCAGGTTAAACCACGACACATTGCAACTGCTGCTTTCCTTTCCAAGTTGAATGGAAGAAGCAGGAGGAACATAGTTTAGTAATCCTGGAGGACCTCATGTTGCAGATATTCATTACTGATTCTCCTACAACCTTTAACAGTGGTACTTGAGTGCCTTCCAGTAGGGTTTTTAAGTTTTTTCTGTGTTTGCTCTTATGCTGTCTCCATGAGAGGAGAAAGAAGTACATGTAATGATGTGTCTGTCCTCCCTTTCATTGCTTCGGACTAGTTTCTGTGAAAGATCTGTGTACCATGAAGACAAGGTTACAGTTATTTACCCAGCTGAATTAAGGGACTACGAATGGCTGATAATATTTATTTTGGAATACAAGTATTGCATACAATCGCCTGGGAAAGCAAATAGATTTTGCAATAAGAAGACTAAATGATCCTAGGCCACGTTCAAATTTACTTTAGTAACTCTGTTGTGATCATTGGAACCATTAATGTGTTATGAATTTAATTCAAACCGCATTAGAGAAAGCATTCTTTAAATATTTCTGTATGCTTTTATTCCTATCTTTATGATGTTTACAGTGCTTACTTAAATTTCTGGTGCAAATGCCATACGCTGTTTTAACTTCTTAGGAAAGGTTTAACTTTTTGAAAAATACTGATCACCAGTGTTTACTATGGTTTCCTTTTTGTGATTATTACCAAGAATATTTGATATTTTGCCCAAACCGGGTCTGCATGAAAACAGGACTTTCTGAAGTATTTTGTTGCTAATTTAAGTACTCTTTGTTGATGCTCACATGAGGTTTCTGTTGTGATTTGCTAATGAGTTACTTTCTCGAAGAAGCAAATATAAAAAAAAGTTCTTGTCACTTTCAGGTGAAATGATTCTTCCCCTGCAAATACTGGCTCCTCAAAACCAGACTTTTCAGAAAACTCATGTATTTGAACATCCTGTTTATTCCCCAAGGTACCAAGTACTCTGGTGAAATGTGAGACACGGATTTGTGTGTGATTTGAACCAAACACATCAAGGACTTTAATGTGGGTGCTTTTATCCCAGCGAAATATGTTGACCATTTGCCTGTTGAGTGTTCTCAGGATATTCTCTGTAATCAAAAAGTCCGTAAAATTACTGCTGGTGGTTTTGACCATTGCTGTCCTGTTGATCCCTTTCATTAAGAAGTGGAAGAAACACATAGAGAGAGAAATGTTCAGTTACAAAACTACAAAAAGAAAATAATTGCACTGTATTCTCCAGAATCACAGTTAACAACCAGTAGCACCCTTGATTGTATTAAGCACAGTAAAGCTAGCACAATTATACAGTTGTATTTTACACTGGTTCTTGGTCAGTAGGAATTCATAACTGCTAATATTGAAGTGTCACATTCCTAGTAAAAGTTGCAGAGAAAGCCAGATTTTGCTAAAACACAAAAGCAGGTTAATTCCTTACTCTGCCTGAAGCAGCGAAAATGCAGAGTCAGTCATGACAGCGTGTTTCCTGACCGCTTAGTCATCATTCCATGCAGGCAAATTTCATACACGGCTAGTGTTAAGAGAACTTTTGTCTTTGTGCCTTTCCTCCCTTTCCCTCATGCGAGTAGCAGAGTGCATTCTGAAACACGTGAATTGGTGGAGACACCTTCTGAGGATAGCTGCTCTGCTTTCATACTCCAGGCAGATGCACCCGACCACAGGTCCTTGGTGCTTTGGGATGTTCTGCTGTGAGAAAGCTGGGCTCCTTCCATGCAAACTCCCCGCAGCTCTGCAAGACACAGAAAATTGTCGCCTCTTGTTGACTCACCATGGTCAACTTTCTCCTCATTGACTTCTTTTCATTTTAACGTTTTGTCTCTTACCCAGATGAGAACCTAAAAGTCTTCTGTGTAAAACCAGGAAACATTAACAATGTGTGTGTTGTGATAATTTCTAAGGTGCTGCCAATTTATTTTCATCTATCTTTTACTGAAAGTTACAGAAGTACTCATTCACTTACTGAAAGAGTAAAAATCATCTTTGGTTGAAAGATGTAAACCACATTTTTAAATTTTGGCAGTGTTGCCTATTTTCGAATGAAAACCTAAAACCTTTCAAAAAAAAGGACAGTGGTGGGACAGTCATTCAGAGTCATAGAGGGTGTTTTGATACCCTTGTGTTTGAGCAGTAAAAGTTATGGAACGTTTTCCGTAAGGAAGAGCGCTTGTCTTTGTACACCTCTTTGTCAAAGTAAAAACCTCCCAAGACAAGGCTTCAGGTAATCTGATGCATACCTTCCTTAGCCTTCTGCTGTCTTCAGAGCTGTCTGCTTTTTCTTGTCTGTCATCCCAGAGAACTTACAATACTGAATGGTCATCTCTGTGAGTGCTGGCAAGTGGTTGCAGAGGAAACAGTAGTGGTATTGTACAAGGCAAGACATGCTAGTAGTATGTTTTTACTGAGTGAAATGCTAATAAGTACATGACCAAATCCTGCTCTGGGGCTGTTGAAGTTACTGAGACTTTTGTCATTGGCTTCTTGGAGGTCAGAACTCCGTAACTCTGATTGATAGAGAACAAGCCATAAAATCCGTGGGCTTTTTTACAGATTGCTTTTCCAGAAAATGTGGCAGAAAAATATTTCATCTTTTAACAAAAGTATGAGCCTTATTCATATCTTGTAATCTATCGAAAATTGTGCTAATCTTCAGCTTTACAGCAGCTTTCTCCCATATAATGATGGGGTAATTTACAAAAATTTATAACTCACAGTATTCCTGATTTTCCCTGTCTTCATTCAAAAAGAGTGTGAGCGGGATGATCATGCTTGTGGCTGGTGGTTACTGTGCCTTGATACTGGCGCATTTCTGCTTCCTAACAGCTGTCCTAGTGTTTTTTTCTCTAGTTTCCATTTATGCTGTTTTGCATCATTAAATAATTTTGATCCTAAACAGCAACTCAAAATTACACTACACTTATATATTATTAAATACTTAGGAGATATTATTTATTTTATTTTTTTCTTGTCTAGCTGTTACATGCGTTTAAGTGTTTCTGGTGTTTTCTCTTGTCTTTCCTGTAGTCAGCCAAAGACTGACTTAGTTGCCAGCCTAACAAAGCTGGGTGTTGGTTTAAACACACGTTTAGTACTGCAGGTGCCATGACCATCATTTCACTGTAAGTTCTGCCACATAGTTGCTGCCATGCTATACTTGGATCCCAACTGCTCTGAGTCAAATACTGGAATACATAAAGACAAGTGTTGATATTTCCTAAAGTTAAGTGTAAATCAATAACAGAAAGCTGAAAATGCACTGTCAGATTAACTGATGTCCCTTATTACTGGAACAAATTAACCATTAGTCAAGGACGGTGCTTTGCCATTACAGACTTCAGTATTTTCCCTGTAAAGTGGTGATTTTTCTCAGTGCAACGAAGAAAGAAAACCAGTAAATGAGCTATCGGACAAGCAATGACACTCTATTCTAAATAGCTCCAAATTAGTGAAGGCTTTTTAGGACAGCTGTTCCCTCCCTTATCCTTTCAGGTATCTCACTACTTTAGCTGGGTAAGAGGAATTGCCGTCAGTGACTCGGTAGATTAGCCATGACGTGTTGGAGACTAGTTTAACATTTGGTAAGAATTAACAATTGGGATTTTGACTGAATACGTAGGTACCTGTAGGGTATACGTGCTTAGGATTGCCAGTGTCTATGCTAGATGGGACATAGAATCATAGAATCGTAGAAGAACCTTAAGGAATCATGGAAGGGACCTCAAAGATCATCTAGTTCCAAACCCCCTGGAATGGGCAGGGACACCCTCCACTAGACCAGGTTGCCCAAAGCCCCATCCAACCTGGCCTTGAACACTTCCAGGGAGGGGGCATCCACAGCTTCTCCAGGAAACCTGTCCCAATGCCTCACCACCCTCACAGTAAAGAATTTCTTTTTAATAATCTTCTTATCTAAATCTATCTTCGTTCACCTTAAATCCATTACCGCTTGTCCTATCGCTAGATGCCCTTGTAAACAGTCCCTCTCCAGCTTTCTGTTTCCTACTGACAGAAACATGAGTACGACAAGGATTTGTTTTCTTAATTGAAAAGATTTGACTGTAATTTCATGTTCTCAAGTGTTGCACTTTTATTTTTAGTTTTGCTTAACAGAGATAAAAATAGATAGTTTATAGAGAAAACAGAAATAAAAGGAATTAAAATAAAAAATTAAAAATAGGAGAAGTATTGGCAAGGATCATGCCCATTTGTGTATTCAATGAAAATAGCAAGCTGTAGAAACCCAATTTTTCCATGCAGTATTTATTGTAATGTTTCATTTAAAAATTCAGTTGAAAAGCTACACATGATAAGATAAAGAGAGGTGACCTCTTCTATGACCGAGTCATAGGAAGATAAAGGATAAAAGTCTGTTTTGATGTTCAGAGAATTAGGCTGCAGGTTACACCAACAAGATTTAATTTTCTGGTATGTGCCAAGAGAAGTGGCACAGTATCAAGATGCAGCAAATGGGATTGTTTTCTAAAAAAAAAAAATGTGTACTGAGTTTAAAATGCTTATCTAAATGATGCATTCACTCTGAGGAAAAATGATGGAAACAGCTGAGCCTGCAATTATTTTACAAAATCTAACTGGCTTGTTGTGCTGTTCTCTTTAGTTAGTCAGGGGAGCAATGTACGGTCTCACCCTGCTTTGCTAGGTGGCAGTTATCCCTGCACCATAGAAGGCAAAGGACAACAGAGCATCTTCCCTATAGCATATTTCCCCATGTGCATTTCTTTCTGTATAAGTAGAAATGGCAACATACTTGTACTGAAGTGGGTATGGTGAAACCAACCTAACCCCCTTTATTTTGAGTTTGCAACTTTCAAACTTGACAGTGAATAGTTTTATAATTAATCCTATTTTCTAGTGGACAAAATAGGGAAACAGCTTTCTCAAGGACACATGGTACTTCAAGCAGTTGTGACCTGTTTCTTTTTTGTCCCCCAATGAGTCTAGTTTCTCTCCCCAGGGCGTCCTGTTTTCGTGCCACTCCAGCACATTCTAAGAACTGAACAGCTTTCTTACAGAGCAAGAATATGGTGTAATGTATTGTGGGTGGTTTGTTTTCTCAGTTTTGTATTAAAAACACATGTGAATTTGTATCAGAAAACACAACCGAAGACTGCAGTAATGCTGCTATACTAGCAGTTCATGAAGTTTTGGAACTTAGAAATTCTGGTCTTTGGAGTGGTAGGTGAGATTTCTTCTCAACATCCGTGCTGTTCCCACACTCGCTCTTCTCACCTTGCTGCCCTGAATAGTCCCTTCCACTTGCCTTATTGCTTCTACTCATTGCAGCTTCTCTAAAAATGAACAGAAGTCCTGCTTCAAAGACTCAGCCAAAGAGGCCATTTCTGAATGGTATCTCTCATGGTATTTATGCAAGGCTTACTATAATTGAGTTAGTTTTCATTGGCAACTAACCAGCACACCGAAATATGTGTTGTCTCCCCTAAGTCTTGCTCCTTGGACTTTTGATATAGAGAAGATTTATTTTTTGAGACATCCTTTCTGTTGTACCTATGACTTTGGAGCATCATTTGTCCTTTTTACCATGCAATGTGCTTTTCTTGGCCCCCTTCTCTCCCACTGTATTCAGAGGGTCCATGAATCACGATTTCATGTTGAGGCTCATGACCTGTAATACTGCATTTGATGATAGACACCATATGTATCCTAATTCTTTACATTTAATCTTTTATATACTGAAGATTTTTTTCATTGTATTAAAAATAGTGATTCCTCATTTGGTGGCATTGGTTATTTCCACCTTGATTTCCAGTAGCTAGATGGGTGGATAGGTAGATTGATTTTTTTAAGGTATTATAACATTTACAGTTATTTCATCTTATGAAGAGATTTTTTATTCAATTATTTAACTGGTGGATATATTTCTAACTTAGAAGTGAATACCTCTACTATGTTACAGCTTGTTTCATTCAAAAGTCTTGGAAAAGCACAGTGTAAAACACAGTTCTTGGCAAATTCTATAAAGAAGTTCTGAAAACTTACGTGAATATCACATTCACAGCCACCTGTAGTTCATATTTGGTTTTATATCCAGAAATATGTGAAAGAATACTTTATTGAATTATAGGCTTATGTAAGCTGTTAATGACATGGATCTGTTACTCACTGCTATCACATATCTCTTGTAATGAATTTCTTGCAATAACCCATGACATCCATAAAATTCTGGAATGAGATCTGGGCATAGGAGTAAAACCTGCAGGAAGTTCTCTTAGTCACATTCAAGATAGTCTGAAGTTTAACTTTCTTCTGCCTGACTTGGCTATAAACTGTTTTATTTTGCAAAAAAAGTTACGTGCCTCTCAAAAAGAGTGAGACCTTCCTTCATGTAAAGTCTCTACGTATTTTATTCAAATTAAACCTTTGTGACTGAGCATTCTGAGTGTATGGGAAGCAAATAAATGGCTCTGGATGCAAAGTTTTATTCTTTTAGTTAAAGAGATTCTTCCATGTGCACGCTAAAAGCAATTGTTATTATGCTGTTTATACACAAAATCTTAAAATTTCATGTTTCCTGTATGGACTTATCTTGAAAGCACAAGCTTCCTTTAAAACAGACGTTATTCCTTCAGGTCAGGAGGAACTTTGGCATTTCGGTCCTCCAAACAAAGTCAGAGTTCACTACATGGTATATTGAAAACAATGTGTTTCTGAAGAGGCAGCAGCTGTTTTTTTAAATGGGATGTCCTTCACAGTCTAAGCCAGCCAGACTGCATACCCCCCCCAACACCCCACCCCCCAACGTAATTTCTGAGTTTCAGGTCTGAGAAGAAAGTGAGAGCTGCAAGTGAAAACTGGAATACAGTGGTAATGGCTTAGCTTTCTGGATGGCACTTCAGAAGTCTTAAAGCAAGTATTTGGGGACAGCAGGCTGGTCATGTTGTGGCTTCTACAAAATATTGATGCCTCAGAACAGAACTTGAACTGTTTCATACAGAAATATTAGGTCCCTTCATTCATGCTTATATACACATGATCACAGGAAGCGTTTCTTTGCTTCTTAAACAAATTTGTTAAGGTATGCTCACACTGACAGCTGGAATCCGATATATGATGCCAGTTAAAATAGCAATTACAAAACAATATCTTCTTTCCTTACATATTCAGGAAAATATCTCCAACTTCGATATCGTCATGGAGTCTGATGAGGGCACCTTCAAGCCATCTGGACTGGGTTTTACTGGCAATGCTAAAGCTCGGGACATTGTGAAAGAGATCATGACTCTGCTGCAGCCCATCAACGTTACAGATGTTTACGACAACGCAGATGGAACGGACATCGATTACTGGATGAGAGAGGGGGTGCCCGGTGAGCATGCTTTACAGTTGACACTGCTCCTCCCGTGCAATGGCACATCAGATGGGTGGTCTGGTGTTTTGAAAACAGTAAGAAATGCTTTCTCTAGAGGAGTGAAATTTACCATAGGTAAAATGCAGAAATGTTAAAAGGTGACCAACGGAAATAGGACATAAAGTGCATTTGAGTTGCAGTTTAATAATGGTATAGATTATATCTAGCATAACATGCCTAAAATCTTCTTTTCGGCTTTAAGGATTTAAAATAATTAATCCCAGACTGGTGGTTTATAAATAGTAAACTAAAGCAGAAGGGGATTCTCCAATGCAGAACAAATAATTTTTTTATTATTATTATTATTTCGACTTTGAAATATAGGGCGTTTTCTCCCTGTTTTATATGCTGAAGAAACAATGTATTCGAGACATGACATTTAAAAGGTTACGGGGCATTAAAGTGTGCTAAAGGGGTAAAATTCTGCAAAGTTCGAAGTGGTTCAGGGGTTGGTTTGGAGTATTCTATCTGGCTCCCAGTGAGGAGCAGCTTGTTGGCAAAGAGACTTGCAAGCTGTGAGAGAGATCCACTGCTAGCAGCTCCCCTGTGCAGGAGACCCCACACTAGCACGGGGGCTTGCAGAGCACAAGAGTCCCAATTAGAGCCCAGCCTGGGTGAAGACTGAGTGAATTTCCGTGGTATTTTCCACACTTGAAAAAATAGTAGAAAGAAAAAAGTTTCATAACACTGATATTTAAAAATTTATGATCAGTTTTAAAATTTTAAGGTTCTTTTTCTCTGGTGTTTTATGACTGAAGTAGACTGGTGCATTTCTCATGCTAGTTTTACTTGTAGCTACTATATGCTTAGAATCTCTTAATATTTGATTAACTGCCTTGTTTTTTACCTGGTCTTGTGGAAGATGCAGCAGGTCATGGAATATATGCTTCTTATTTACGGTCAGAACCCTTTGCTTCTCACTCACCTGGGGCATACAAAGATACTATAAAGTTGACTGCCTCGATAAATGTATGGATGTCTCATTTTCCAAGCTAAATATCTGTGCTGGGCCCGAAATACACATGAATGGATATTGTTAAACAGCTAGGGATTCACCTTCAGCTGGTGTGTTGCTTTCCGGGCGGTGCGCAAGCTGTTCAGTCCAATGTCATACAGCTGTGACGTTGGTGTGCAGTTGGGTTCCTAGGGTCTGCAGGTGCATCTTACCTGAGTGTTAGGACCATGTGTTGAGTTGAGTTGAGATGAGAGACTGTAAGCACTGCTGAGAGGCTATAGCCATACGTCATCCTCCACAACCTGAAAGCACCCATGCAAAGACGTCTGGTCCAGAATTTCAGACCAATGTGAGCTGTTGCTGAAATAAATATGAGAACTTACCTCTCAACCTGTGTTTAGAAAATGCAAGAGTATCAGAATTTTTTCCTAAGTAAGGTGTTGGGAGCATTACAGATGGTCACTGGGGACTTCCAGTGTGCTTCCCATCTGAGTGTGATGGATTATGGAAGAAGAGAGAAAAAATTAACATTCAAATGCCTTGTTTGCAGTTCATAATGTGACTAGTGCTTGTGATGGCAGTGTGTATTGAGCTCTTGTACACCACTTTTTCATCAGCTGAGGTGCACCTGGAGCATGAACAGCTACAGCTTGACATGGTCCTCTTCATGAGTCACCTGGGCTATGTGTGTAAAGTAGGAGCACCTGCTCCACAGCAGGAGCAGGGCAGAAAGTGGAGCCCTCTCCCACAGTCACCCATACTCCTCAGAAAGCACAAACTATGAAAAATATCGTAAACTATAAGCTCAACCTTGGGAAAATATAAATACACTAGAACTGAGACCTCAGCTTTTAAATAAATCTGATTTGCTTTCCTATTAAAAATTTGGCACATTAATTGATGGTGGGTTTTTTTGCTGTCTGAAGCTTTGATTCATTTAACTTCTCATTAAGCAAATAACAAAGTGTTCTTGCAGCATAAAAGAACAGTGATTCTTTTTTTGCCCATTGAGCCCTGGTGGGAAGGAATTAGCTCCACTAAAAGAATTTCGGCTGCTTTAGATTGTATTTTATACTGTATCAGGGAGAAGTCTAAGACATATTGTAATCTTCACGCCTTGTCTGCAGTATTCTCACTGCTCAAATAAGCCCTTATGGTATATAATAACATTGGAACAAATTGAACACACTGTAACAGCTTTTATAATTTTGTCCAATTTAAACAAGCAGTCAAGTGTTGACACTTCATCAATTTTATTTAAATATTTTCTTGAAAATACACTTGGTGGCTTTGTTTCTGCAACAACGAGAGAAAATAATGGTGTACTTCTGGAACAGTAAGAACGGTTTCTGACATAATTTCTTTAGAGTTTTTCTCTTTTTTGGTGTTAAATAGATTCTGAGTTTCACCTTTTTAGATGCAATGAAAATTCTGCTCCTCCTGCTCCTTTTGGTCTGAACGATCCGCAGAGGGCAACAGTACGTGTGTTTTGCAGAGCTGTTCATAGCTGCTCCTGAGACGGATGAAGTGACTATGGCTCCTTACTCTGCAATTTCCAGCGTGCTTATTTTTAATGGGCATGCAATGAAATGTTGTTTGTAATGTTACTTAAATGTATTTGCAAGAAAACAGCGGTGACTATTCTGAGATTTTAGGATGAGAGAGGCCAGGAGGGTTCAGAGTGCTTCGCAAACCGTAAACTGAAGCTTAACTAATACCTCTAAAGCACGAGCAAGGTGATCTGAACCAAACACAGCAGTTTAATGCTCTGTGACTGCAGAGTATTAGAAATATTTCCGTCAGTGGCCTTTACATTGGATTATTTTGAGAACAGTTCAGCCCAGCAATGAGGAATGTCTGTGCTGTGTTTTTCTAGTGATAGCCAGTTTTCAGCTACTGAAAATATTTGTATAACATTTGTTTTGCTTTTTCACGAAGCATAAATCAAATGAAATGGGGTTTTTGTGGTGTCGTATTTTATGCTGTGGTTTTACAGTTTGAGGTGACCATTGGTCCTAAGACTGCTGCTTTATTAATTATGCAATTATCTTCCTCAGATTCCTTTTTAAGAGTTCAATTACATATTTGTTTTTAGTTAGGGATACATCTAAACTGTAGCACATAAAGCTGTTCCTTTCCAACACGAAGTCCTAATCAAGTTTGGCCAGAATCTGCAAATATAGGTGGGGAGATGGGTTGATTGGGTTATTTGTTTTTTTTCTTTGCATGCTTTTTCACAACAGGCTTCTTCAGTGTCTGAAAGGGTTAAAAAAACATTAAGCAAGCCCTGCTAGACCTGCTCAGATATTTTTGTTGAAAAAGCAAGGTATCTGATGATCACAAGGATGCTTTGAACATGATTTAGACCAGTTCCTAAGGTAATAGCACAGGGGCTGTCAGCCTTCCCTGCAAACCTTCAGAAACTGAGGAGGAGGAATGAAGTGATTATATTTGTATTATGGTATCCAGTGAACATTAGTTCAGCTTTAGGGATTAGGGGAGAGGAAAACGGGTGCTTTCCTATTTTTGCAGAGGGAAAGCTGTTGTGACACAGTATTTCCTGGAGAGCTGGTTCAAGGATGCTCCTTTCTGTCGGGCTCATCAGAGAGGTTATCTGTTGCTGCAGTGCTTATGATGGGAACATTCATCTGTTAGGAACTGAGCTGTATTTGAGATCGAGCTGACCCAGGACATCAAACAACTCCCAAAAGGCATGTGGCAACTCCTCTATTTAAAATTCAGCCAGTGACCTAAAGGTGAAACTCCTTTTTACAATGTCACTCTGAACCTTGATGGTTGTTCATGTCTCTCTGTCCCCACAGTGACGGTGTCTTGCTTTTTTGTTACATTACACAAGAAGAAGTATTACTCTTCTAGAAACTAATAAACCAGTAGTTCATCTAACTTTAATGTTTCTTCAGAAATCAAAAATTCATTGCTAACCCAGTCTATTAGTCATTTGCTCGGAGGTGGCAAACAAATACTATCATATATCATTTCTCTCATTTTTATATTTTCATAGTGCTTCTTTATTACTTTCATTTAAAATAAGATGTATTTTGGCCCTTAGACACCAGACTTTGATGTGCATCATTTCCTTTCTTATTACATAAGAGGTCAAATCCTTCAGTTCCACCCCTTTTCCAGAGCATGTTGGCCACCCGTCCCACCATCTCTTGTAGCACCAAACTCCAGTGCGAGCCTGCCGGCATGCTTGAGCCAAGCCTGCTCCTTTGCATGTTTGGGAAAGGGGTGTAGTGGGAAAACTCCCTGACTTGATGTTGCCAGGTGGGCATGAAGAATTGGGTAAACTCTCTATTTCCCAAAGTATAAGTAAACTCTGTTCATTCTTGGCTGTATCACTATTTGGAAATGATACTCCGCTGTGATTCGTGAAGCATTGCCCCTCAGCGTACCTGCTTCATACTCTCTGCAGACTTGGACAGACTCTGCATCCAGTTTCTCGGCTTCTTTTTATTGCCAAAAGAATAAAAACTATAAGGAAAAAGAGGAAAAATCAGATTCACATAGTCTAGGACTTCATAGGCCAGTGCTGAAAGGCCTTTGGCTTGACTGTGCACGGGAAAGGGATGTTGCACTTGACAAAGATCTTCTTATAAGATGAGGGAAAGAGAAAAAAGTTTCCTTAAAAATAGACATTAAACGTAACTTCCTCACTTTAATATGTGACATTTGTGTGATTCATGGTCTGAGATGTTTAGCGCAGAGTATCACATGGAGACCTCCAGTTATTTGACCAAGTGACTAACACAAGTGAAATGTCTCCTGCTTGCTCATGGAACAAAAAGTTGGACAAAACTCCTGAACACTTCTCACAAAACAAGCTTTACGCACAGTATTCCAAGCACTTAGATGATTTTAATTACTCCACGGGTGCTGCATTTTTGTACTTGCTGAGTTCCCACTGCTCTGGACGTGTGTTGAAGCACACCACCACCACCAGCCACTATGGGCCTGGTTTATTTTATTTGTGTGGAAATGAGGGGTAAGGGGCTTATGGTCTACACCTATATCCGAGTCTTGATATATATCAGCAGTGTTCTGTGATAATTAGCAACGTTGTATTGCCTTTTCCAGGTCATTCGTTTCCTTTTAAATATCTTATTTTATCATTCCAATAGGAAATATGGTGAATGAGTGTGTTCCACTGCAAAAGTCAAATTTTCTGCAACTTGGGAGGTATTAAATTATACCAGTATGCTAAGAGAACAATTATAATTGCTTGGCACTTAAAGAACCTACTATAAGTGCTATAGCTATTAGAACCATTTAAAATCTTGATTGCAGTTAGAACTGTGTGTATTAATCTGTAAAATAATTCATCTATGCTCTAATTTATCATTGTGCCATAAAAATGGGCTTTTGAAATTAGAAATTACTCTAGAGTAATTAAGTAAGGTTACTATGCTGCAACTTTTTATGAAGGTGGATACCTTAAAAGGCTCATAGTTTAACATAATGTCTCAGTTATATTAGCCTTTCCTATGACCTTTGCTGCTTTTAATAAAGTTAATAAAGTCTTCGAGACTAATCATTTAATGAATGGACTACTCTGTAGATTATGGCATGTTTTCTTATTAGTTGTGCTATTTCACTACCAGACAAGCTTGACCATACTTTACATACAGTTCTTTCTGCCTTTGTTCTACTTGGGTCAGTCTTGTTTTGGCATATTGGAGTATGGGACTACTTCTAATAGTTAACAGGAAGCATCAAAATTGCAAGTTAGTTTCATGTAGACTAGACACAGCCCATGCAAATGTTCAGCTGGGATAGTCCTGTTGGAGAGAGGCATGGAGTTAGATGATTAGGCGCAGTGCCTGAATGCAAATTTTACTGGTAGTTTTAAGAGGGCTTCTGTAATACATTTCTTATTAAAGCATGTACATTTCTAATGAAAGGGTGCAGGGCGGTCATGTCAAGTCAAAAATAATGTGTCATCTTTGGGACAAAATAATTCGTGATTGTAGCAAATACTTGAAAACTGCTCGTTCACACTTATTTTGACAAAACTGAAGACTACTTCTGAATGAAGTTGCTGAAGTCTACCTTAACTATGAACTCCCACTGTTCAGTAATATGTTTTAAGAGTAATTTATTAGAGACTCACAGAAATACTAAGAAGAGAAAGGTTGACCCAATCAAGGGCACATGGTGCAATTACTAACAGGTAGTACTGAGTGTTTTTACTTCACATTAGTGACATTTGAGTGAGAGCAAGATCACAAAAGAACTGCAGGAAGACTTGAAAGTCTAGAAATTGTACCTTACAGTAAGAAACAGGAGATGTTTCATTCAAGTGGAATATAAGCACTGAACGTTACTTAAAAACAATCTCTGTCCCTGTGTGGATTATGCTGCTCTTTCACCTTACGTTTATGCAAAACTATGTTAAGCGATGACTCAACTATAGCATACATATTACGCTGGGAAGTGGTTTGTCTAATTGCAGCACCTTTCTTCTCCCTTGTTTTAAAAAATAGTCTATTAGCAATTCAGTCTATCTGAGTCTAAACAAATTCAAAGTGGAAGAAAGCAAACACCTTCTTCCAATAAGGTTAGTGAGCTACAGAAGCACCTTGCAAACTTGGTGGATACTCCGTCATTTTGAATGTGTAAAACAAGACTTGGGTGTCCTTCAAAAAATAAAAGGTAATTCAAGCAGGAGGAATGGGCTTGATGCAGTAGATATAATGTGAGGTTCTTTCTTTGCCATGTGTTATTCAGAAGGTAATGGGTCTTGCTGGCCTTAAAAAATCTGTGAATCTGCCAGTAAATCTTACAAGCATTTTTCATCATGAAATACCTCCTTCCCCATTTAATCCTCACCTATTTCAAACAGACTAGCTTTTTGAATATCAAAAGCTCTTGTCTTTGATTTGTACAATGTTTAGATAATCCTAATTACAATTAAAAAAATATAACTATTGTTAACTTGCCAATCTCAGAGAAAATTTGAACAGTGAAATCAGAAATATTTGTAAAACTCTATCATACATTGCTGAACAGCTTGAATTTCTTATTTTATTTCTTGTTATTCTCTTTACTTAAGTATCTGCGATGCATTTTATTTGACAAAGTTTTCTTGCTGGTTGCAAACTAAGAGTAACAGTACACTGGTTTAGCACCTGATAATACACAGCACTTCTTACATTTATCTTTCAAAAAACTGAGGCAAGGCAGCTTTAAAATAATCTAATAGGAATATTACAAATTAGTTTGGTACACTGACATTCTGATTGGTTTTTCTAATCCTAGAAGAAGTAAAATGATTCCAGTGCATTCAACACTGTACAAATGCTAAATAAGCTCATTAATCTAATAATGAAAATTTAAATTAAGGTGTTTCAAATAAAATCATAAATTCTAATGGTTCTTGCACTTTTTGGCAAATGGACTTCTTCCTCATAAAGATATTTTGTCACTGTTACTTCTGTAAATATAAGTAAGGTTGATTTTTTCCCTTGCTTTTAGATGCTTGCTCTCCAAAAAATTACATGAGGTGGGTATTGGGATAAAAGACCCTATTATTAAATAGGTTCCTTCTGTAAGCACACAAAATTCCTAAACGTATCAAAAATCATCAATAAATTTGCTCCTGCCACTCACCTTGTTAGTAGGAGAATATGCTCTGTCTCAGAAAAGAAACACTGAAAAATATCTAACTGAGAATCTCATTTGGATTTTGGGTGTGGTTGTTTTTATTCTGGCTGTGCCTCTGAGAGGCATATTAATTCTCTATTGTTTGCTGCGTAGGAAAGCTGAATTCTGTTTCTGTGGGTGGGAATATTCTTTTCATATGGAAGCATTTGCCATTTGTTGATCCTAAAAAAACAAGTGTCCTCCATTAACACACAGAGCTCAGTGTGAACATGTTAAATATGCAGTTTGGAAGTACAGATTAGTTAAGCCTTATTCCTAGAACTGTTCCTGACTTCACTGAAGCTCATGCAAATAATTAAGTAAATAGGGGGAAAAAAGGATTTAATTTGTGTTCTCTAAGGAAATTGGAGGTGGAAAGTATTTACCAATGGAAAAGTGTGAAAGTTAAATGTGATTCTCTCCACTTTTTTTTTTTCTTTCTGGAATTTCACTGTATGAAAAATTAGACGCATTCATAGTGTGGAAATCTGAGATTTCTAACCAAATGGGTAATGATCCAGAATGGCTGTTAAGAACAACAGCAGAAATATCTGTGGATTTGTGGATTTCATTCCTGGAAAACAAACTATAATGTCATCAGTATTAAACCTGAGTAAAAAATAAACTATTCAGTAGCAGAGCATTCCAGGAAGACCATGTGTAAACTGCTCTTGATGGGAAGGACACAGGTTAAACAGATTAAGATCTGGCTTGCAGCTCTCCAAGTAGTTTCCTATATGAAGTCATGATGAGTGTTTCTAAAAGGATTCTTCAGGGACTGGTACATCCTCAGCTATTCAGAGTTTCCATTGGTGGTTTGGAATCAAGTTTAAAATCACAACAAAACACAGCTGATGTAATTGCTATTGCTATTGGAATGATAAACAATGATGAGAACAAGCTGATCATCTGTCCAGGGTGATCATGTTAGTGTGAGTCCACTCTGTCCACTTTGTTCTCACCTTTTGTTTACTGGAGTCCCAAAGAAGATTCAATATTTAGAAAAAAATCACTTCCTTTGACCTGTTGGCTACCCTATTGCTCATGTAGCTCCATATGTTACAACAAGGTCTCACTGGTACCTCTTGTCCAGCAGGGCCAGCAGGTCCTGTTCTGCAGAGCTGACACCCTGCCAGGGCACCTCCAGCCCATACTGTTGCAGTGGGTTGTCCGGTTCCAGTGCGGGATTTTGGTTTTGACTTTGCTGAATTTTCTGAGGTCCTTTTCAGGCCACTCCTGGATTTTGAGCTGTCTGAACACTAGCTCTGCCTTCCAGCATAGACGACTGCCTCTTCCACAAATTTAGTGAAGAGACGGTCCATCCCTGTTGTCTGGATCATTGCTCAAGATGCAAAGGGTACTGGCCTCGTATTGACTCTTGAGGATCACACCACCCACAACCAACCACCAGTTAGACCTCAAACTGTTGATGGCTACCCATTGAGCCCAGCGGTCTGGTCATTTTTCCACCTGCTTTTATTCCACCACTCCAGTCCATAATTTTCCTGGGGACTGAGATTAGTTTATCTGGCTTATAGTTCTCTGGATTCTGCTGCTTTTTATTTTACAATGGGCATAACATTTGCCTTTTTTTGCAGTCATTGGGGACTTCCTCTGATTGATTGCCACAACTTTTCTGAGAAGAAAGCAAGTTCTCAGTGGCATTGGCCAGCACCCTTATGCAGCCTACCCAGTACCATTAATTTGTATTTGTCCTACTTATTTAAACAATCCCTAATTTGATCTTTCTATACCATGAGTAGTACCTGTTCCCCCTTCTCTCCAACTCTCCTGCCAAACAGAGACATGAGAGTTACTTTAAAGTTTGAACCACAGTGATTATTTTCTTACTATTCTTTTGTTACTCATTATAGCTAATATAGTGAATAATATAGCACTTCCACTGCTTTTTTTTCCCAAGCAATCTGAAAGTTTTACATGGAGAGGAGGCTGTAAAACCATGTTGACTGACTGTGCAGGGCACATTGGAGGTTTGAACCAAATATGGTTTCAATCCAGGATCAGAAAGCTCTCTAGTGCCATACCTTTAGATATTACTTAGAAAACTCGTCCCTTCCTTAAGCAGCAAACTCATCACACTTGTATTTGCAGGTGACATTTAGGTGTAAATATCTGAGGCTTCAGAAGACTGCTTTTGATAGTAGACCTACTGACAAATACAAAGCTCAGAAATCATTTATAGAGACATCTTCCTCAAAAGAGCAAGTTTGAAATAATTTCAGTGGCACTCCCTCCAGGAAATTGCTAACATTTATACACTTCAGAATGGGAACCCTTCTAATTGATTGTCTTCAAAAGTGATTCTACAGATTTGGTCCACAGTGCTACTGAATTTCTGAAAAGCAGAATTTATTGAGTACCTTTTTTTCCCCTCAGATATCTCCCTTTCCAATAAGACTATGTGTGTTTTCATGTAATAATTCCAGTCAATTCAGCCAGAAAAACACTAAGTGTGAAAGAAACTAAATATACATTTGTATTTTGTAGTCGCAAATCCTCAAGAAAGGATCATGGGCTGCATAGGAATGCAAGAGAGAAGGTACGGGGTTACTGTTCTGCCTCCAGCATGTGCTGCCATCATCACTGAACAATTTCATGCTTCCTCTGTTTCCCTAATGATAGCAGTTACATGAGGGGTGCTGAGAAGCTATTTTTTATCTGTAAGGTGCAATAAAGAGGATGCAGTCTTCAATACCTTCCTAATTAAGCTGGTCCATCTTCTGTTGGAATCATTAGACCTTGCATTTATTTAGCACAAGAGCAGCTTTACCTGATCTAATGTTATGGATGCATGTAAAGAAAACAGCAGCATATGTGGAAAGAGCTTCCTACAGATGTATTTTAGGGACACTTAAACAAATCTGTCTTCAAGGACAAAGCATGCACCTCAACGCGAGCAGCAGTTTATTCGAGTTCTCCATCCAAAGAGCCAGAAAACCTAATTAAGAATTATTATCCTTCAGGGCCGGTATGTCCACAGCTCTCGGCTGTTTGCAGTGCCCGTGACAGCGCTGTCTCAATCACCATGTAGGGCTTGGAAATCCACCAAAGAAAATGGGCATGTTTCCTGTTGCTTAGCTGGCTAAACTGGATTTTAAACCAGTTCAGTTCTAGTAACTATATTAAACCTGAGCAATGACCTTCTGGGACAGCAGAATTTTTGTAGTTATTGCTGCTGTTTTTGAAGAAAGCTGAAATAAAGAAATAGCTGAAAGCAGGGATTTTCAGACTCTGGTCTCCAGACTCCTGAGGGATTGTGGATTACTCCTAAAAATGTACAACTTCCTCTGCTACTAAGAAGAGAGCAAGTTTGTTGTTAGTGGGCTTGATTATCCATCTGTTGTCAGTTGGGATCATCCATGTGTTAGAAAATGTTTATAGATTTTAAAATTGGAAGCAGTTAAAAACCATTAATGTGGCATTGTGGAAGGGAAAGAAGTTGAGCAGCTTGGTTTCTCAAAGGGTAGATTCTCCATCCCTAGGAGCAGACACGAGCGTTTACAGTATTGGCATTTTTACAGCTATCCCCAGTTCCATCAGGGATGTGTGTCGTACAAACACCTCACTGGCTGGAAGCTACTGGAAGCAACTTACAAAAGTAAACTAGAGATACAAGACAGAAAAACTAAATTATCTGAGGACACAGGTTCTTGTGAAGAATTCTAAAGTAAGGCGATTTTACCTAAACAAGGATTATCTGGATTGCCTGCCTGCTTCTCCCCCTCCCCAAATCCAAACCCATAGCAACAACAACCAAAGCACAGTGGAAAGTGCTGGAAGCAGGCTGAGGAACATCAATGCTCAGTTGCCCATCTCTGAGCAGATGAAAACTAAACTTAGCACTAATGAAGTCACAGAAGTGATTTTTAATATTTTTTTATGCCTTGTATTCCCTAAATGGGAAACTTCTAGAGGTGGAACTTTTAGCAGTATTTTCCACACGTACATGTATTGCAGTTCATGTGAAATATTTAGGAGTGGGACATTTCTCTGATGTAATGTTCTTATTTCTAGGCTGTCTGTAAAATGCAACGAGGTTGCTCCAGAAGTTTGATGTCTAGTTTATTGCTGCATGCAAGGTCCACTTGGAATAGTAATCCTGAATTTCCCTCTGCCTCGCAGGCCAAACTTGGCTGTAGTCATGGGTCAAGCGCCAGAGAAAGAAGATCTGTAGTCTGTTGAGCTATTTCAGAAATGCGTACAAACAGACAAGATTTCAAAGAACCACAGAGCTGGCAAGAAGGTCTCTAGAGAGCCTCTAAACATCCTCCTTTCCAACACGGTCTCGCCAGTGCCTGTGTCATTTCTTTCACGTTTGTTTATGCTGTTCATGAAGACTTACTCTAATGGAAACATTATAGACCAACCGGTCTGTCTCAGTGCTATTCTTAGTGCTTAGGGAGGTTTTTCTAGTATCCAACCTAAGTCTTTCCTGCTGCAATTTAAGTGCATTAGCTCTCTTTTCTTTCCATTATGAACCCAGAGACATGGCTCTTTCTTTCCTCTTGCAGCAGGCTTTTATGTGCAGTTAATTATTTCCTTTCTTGGTGTAGTAGTTTATACTTGCCCGTACTGATCAACATCCTTGTTTGTTTTTTTTTCAAATGCCTTCAGTTTGTGAAGATCGCTTAAGAAATTCTCATCTTGCCCTCAGTGTCCCTGCTGTAGGTCCCTGGTTGGTGTCATCTCTTAGTGTAGGAAGACTCTACTCCATCGTTTTGGTCTATAATGAAGATATCAAATAGCCTCAGACTCCTGTGCTGCCCCACTCTATACATCCTTCCATTTTTTACTCCCTAAATACGCTGTCCATCCTGTTTGGATCAACTTTATAATATACATCATTTTCTTTGTCTCTTCTGCTGGCCTCAGTGATTAACATAACTGTGAGCTTTTATACATGTTTTATGGGATCAGAAAGTTAATTCAAAGGGAGCCATCATGTGTACTGAGGACACGGACTGCGGTGCTGGATCATACTGTATTCCAGTAGCATCTGGAGATCACAGTGCTTTTGTGACTGGCATTAAAAGCATTGATCCTGGGTGTACGCTTTGGGGTTTTTTCATAGTTAGAATGCGTTGCAGAAGTAGTTTCTGTAGGTAGATAAGCTCTTTAAGTCTTTAAGGAAAGGAAGATATTGAGGCATGTTGATTTGTATAAACAAGATCTATTTTGATGAAATTGTAATAGAAAATAACAGAATGGAGAGATCTGCTAAGAATAAATGTTTAGTTAGAATTGTAGAGCAATATGTGTTAAGTCAAGAAAATGTGCGTGATTGGAGTTTTTGGCTTTACTGTTTTATTTCACTTTGTGAGAAAAGTTTGGGGTGCCTTTTATTTTCATTTGACTTGGGAAAAGAAAAAAGCAAAATTGTGTCATGTGCCACAAAAAGAAAATTCCAGCTTTTCCCAGCTCTGCCTTTAGTTGTCAGACTATCTTAAAGATTCCATGAAACTGAAGTTCTTTGCATTGTATATTACTGCAGCAAGATAATATGGGTTACAAAATACTAGATTAATCAAAGCAAACCAATCCTTATACTGTACAAGCTACTCTCTGGAATTTGGTGCAGACACGAACCTGGCTAGTTCCAGGTTTTATCAGATATTGTTCCATCGTGACTTAAGGTGGAAGCCATCAACAAAACTGTGATCATCTCTGGAAAGAAAAATGAAAAGTACATGAGAGACATATGAACAAGACTGAAAAGATGACTAGTTATCCTCTATAAAATTATATTATAGATAGTGCTCTTTTATATTATAGACAATAACAATTTACCTTTTATAATATAACCAGAGGATCAGAGCATCAACACTAACCAGAGAACAGACTTAAGACAAAAGGGCACCCTTCCCTGGACAATGGATAGCTGAATGGAGGAAATCAAGGCCTCAAGATGTTTTGGAGACCATGATCAAACATAAATTGAAAAAGGATGGACTACTGCATGGGAGAGAGGTCCAGCAAAGGCTTTCCAACACAGTGATATGAATGCAAGTTCCTATTCAAAAAGTCCATAAGCTGTTGGTGGCTGGACACATGTACTGAAGGAACTCTGTTTCTCCCGTTCTTTCTCACAACATTGGCTGCTACCGGAGACAGAGTAGCAGGCTGGCTGAACCTTTGGGTTTTTTCCTAGTCCAGCTGTTTTTATCTTCTAAGTAGTGCTAGTCTGCATATAGTCTAAATAGTGCTAAATAACCCAGGTAGCCAGGCTCACAGTACTCTTTACAGTCAGTGGCCTTTTAGATGCAGGAATGTTCTGTGTGTTATTTAAAGGGTTAGATGTAAATTATGCTGCAGTCTTTCCTTTGAGCCTTTGTTTCCGTATAATATAAATCCGAGGCCCTCGTCCTGCAGCTGGGTGCCTGCGGCTTCCCACTGCAGCACTTGGCCGGAGCTGAAAGGCGGTGTAAGGCAGATGGGAAGGGAAAGGGGAGTGGGGAGATGAAGTGTCTGGGGTAGCACTGTGTGGAGTCTTAGGCTTTCAGCTTTCCAGGCTAGCTACTCTCAAATGAAAGCATCTTTTAGTTGGTTTCCAGATTTAGGCCAGAGATAAGCAGGAAATATTAATGACACCAATGATCGCTATTGACTCCTTGCGTATTATTCCTGTTCCGTGCTTTAAAAATGAAATCTGCAAGCAGATGAGACGTTGCAGCAGCAGCCCTTCGCTTCCAAATTACAGAGACTCTGAAATAAGCTGAATGGGTTTGAAATGACCAAAAAAGTTGTTAGTGTCTTTTCCTTTGTATTTCAGAGCAGAACTAAGGCCCCATGTACATGTAGCGCATATAGGTGTCACTAAAGAAGTCTTTAAAAAAATACTGCTGAAGTCTGGGCAGTGGTTGTTTTTGTAGCACGCGGGCTCTGACTGGTGCGCCTCACAGACTGACTTGGGCCCTTGCATTCAAAGCAGCCCCTGGAGAAGCAGACAGCAGCCTTGTAGGCTGCGGTCCGTACCTACGCAGTCTGTACCGGGTTCAGGCAAGCCATAGCACAGTCTCGTTGTGTCGTCTCTGATCACAGCCTGCATGCAGAAAGCTGCAGAAATAGATGACCACTAATGGCTAAAATTCCTAATATTGGCAAACCCTAAGTTAATTCTTGGGGTGGGTTTTTTTCTCTATGCTGGGGAGGTTCCTAAGCTGTTTGCACAGAAGTGTCGCTGCCAGCCTTGAAAATTGTTATTAGCTCTCCAGCTACCATTACTCTGGAGCTTGTAGCTGCCAGCAGCATGAAGGAGATGGGATCTGACAGGGCAGCTCTCGCTCTCTTGCTGTGCTGGAGTGTGGGAAGCACAGGCTGAATGTGTCAGGGCTTCAACACTCCGCTGCAGCAGCTTGTTTTCTTGGCCTGAACAATTTTAGCCCTTCTAACTTCTAGCTAAGAAACAGATTTCATTGTGCAGCTAAGACTAATCGACAAGGTTTAGACATCTTAATCTTGAAAACATCCCAAATTATACATGTCTTTAATTTTAAATCCCTAAGATGTGCTAAATGGGAAGCATTGAAGAAAGTTAATTAGTTAATTAGTCTGCCTGCCTAATTACTATGGGTACTTTTCTTGTCCACCAAAACCTGCTGGCTAGATTTTAGGGCAGATGTTAATGTGCAGTCACAATTAAAAGCACATGCACTGGATGCTGTTGAAGCCTCCAAGTGCTCTGCATTTATGTCTTTTATTTCAGGATGCTCGGGGGAAAGAAGGGATCATCACACAGTTAAAAATGTCATTTGCTTGCTTTCTTCATTTCCATGCAGCTCCTCTCTTTCGGTCAGACTAGTAGCTGCCAGGAAATCTATTAATGGTAAAATGATTTCGAGACATGGTGCGGTGTTTTTGAGAACATTATCTTGGTGTCATAAAAACTTTTTCACTCGGTATACCAAACCTGCTAACAATTTCATTTCACTGTCCCTTGACCCAAGTAATGACTTCAAGTTTCTAATTAGAGAGGAAGTGGGAAGGAGCTGGGCATGGTCCTCAGGGCCTGAGCTAAGAGAGCGCTAAGAAACACTCCTGTAATAATTTAACAGGCGTGAGAGCTCCTGCCTGCCAAGCCAGCTCTCCCGCCTCTGTGGAAACGGGCAGGATCGCTGCTTCGCCCGTGTCTTGTGTCGCTGCTCCCCAGCTGGCCGGGTCTTGGCCTCACCTCCCTGCGCGGTCCGAATCATGGCTTGGGCCCCTCTCTCAGCGCTCCTTACGGCTTACCTGGGCAAGAACATCTGCCTCCCTCTTTTAGGTGTAGAGCATCCTTTCTGTGGCAAAAAAACAGGACAGTGTTGAATACATGTCCCCGTCGTGGATAGCATTACTACACACCTTTTGCTGCTTTTCTCTGGTCATTCTCTTTTCCTTGTTGATTTGCAGTGCAGTTTAAATTCACTGAGACAGGAAAAAGTGTGATTGCTCTTTCACTGTTTCAAGAAGAGGATATTTGGCTGCTCCATTCGCTAAAATAGATGGCTGTAAAGGCACTCTGGGTTCCTCTTCTAATTCCAGATAAGCCTTGGGCTCTCGATAACACAGCACAAGACAGAATCTAATTATTGAAGTAATTATTATAGCCTCCTATGCTACGCTGTGTTTTTCCAAACCCAGAGCCACCTTTGGAGTCACAGCTGTGGACACTGCTGGCAGTGGTGGGACTTGATGGCAGCCTGGGAACAATTGGACTGTACTTACCTGGAACGAGAGAAGAATCAACCTTTTCTTCTTTACTATCAAATGCCTGTCAGTTTTAAAGTGAAGATGCAAAAGTGAGGATGTAAAAGTAAAATAAATATTGGCCAGAGTTTAATTTTTTTTCCATTCAGATGTTATTTTTAGGTAAGAACTTTAATTCCAGTTTGACTGAGTAGTCATTGAAGTCCTTTTAATTTTGCAGCATGCCATTCTATTTAGCAAGTGCATAGTTGGCTCCAGAAAGGTTTTAAATTATATGTGGGCTGGTATATGTATATTTGTATGTATATGTATGTGTTTGCTGTGTAAAAAGTCTTCAATTTAAGTATTTGAAAGGAACCAATTGTCATATCTACTCTTTTCCAATGAAACCTGAGTATTTTGAACTTTTTGATGGACTGTAAGGTTCATCTATGTTCTCAGATTTCTCTTAATGATGAACATCATAGAATGAGAAACATTTTAAGTGATTAAAGAAGTGTATATTACTACAACAATCAGAAGAAAGGCAGGTTGGTGAGGATAGAGATCTAAATCCATCTAATCTGTGTTTAATGCCCCAAGTGTCAATCAAACTGGATTCTGGTTATGAAAAGTTGCATTTGGGGACCCTCTTATGAAAGGCAAGCATAGCAATGCAGAGATTAAGATTTTTTGAAGGAATGTATTAAATTCCAGCTTCTTTCTATTAAAATCATTATAATAATTCAGTAATAATCTTTCATAAGTCACATCACTTGTTCTAGACTGCTAACAATTGTCATCACTGGCTCTTTTCCCCCTTTGCATTGTGCCATAGGTGGTGTTTGCATGTAACACCATAAACAGCTTTGCAAGAGGGTGTTTGCACTTGATTTCTTTGACTGCATCCAAATCGAAAGGGTTTTGATTTATACAGCTGTAAACACTGCTTTAAGTTTTAGCATTGTCACAACATATCAGAAGTATGGTAAGGAGTGTTTAAACTAATAAAGGTTTGTTTACAGAGTGGCAGGGGTTGGAAGGGACCTCTGGAGATCATCTAGTCCAGTTTACTCTGTATCGTGTAGAGTACGGTCACTTTTTATCAAATTATCTGCACTCGTTGCATCATGTGTAAAACATTGTGCCATTTGGCATGCTGCTCATGAAATTTCTGTAAAAGCTGCACTGAGCAACATGAGCATATAATTTAAAAAGCTGCCTTGGACATTTTTATTCTCATATGCTGAAAAATATGTATTGATTCTTGATTTGTGCAATAATGAGAATGCGATGGAAGTGGTCAGATGGCATCTGGAAGAAGATTTTCAAAGCTATGCTCACAGCTCACAGCTTGGCGTTGGGGCAACTGGACATGCTGGTGCCTTGTTCTGCTTCTGTAAAGTTCCACCCAGCCAATCTTTGCGCTTTTTTGCCTTTTTTTTTTTTTTTTTAAATAGAGCCTTCACCCATATAGATTTAATTTGCATGAAAAAAACCCCAAACAAACAAACCCTCAAATTAATAATAAACCAGCATGTTCTGTGCAAGGTAATACAGAGAATGTGGTAAGCCTGTCTCTAAGGCAAACGCTATTTCCACTTACTGGTATGACTGAGGCTGTGTCACTGAAAGCAAGCAGGATAACCTTTCAACTTAAAACTAATTGTCAGCTTCTCTTAGTGTTCTTTCAAAGCTTGTATAACTTCTGTTTCACTTCAAAGATATTTGCATTTTAACAAGTCACTCACTATGTTTGTACCGTGGAAAAATAGCTATTGCAGCAACTGAAATTTACAGGTTGGAAGAATCATGCTAGTTAGGGACATTGCTTTATTTGCTCAGTCGTCTTCTAGGATGAGTCCTGCTGTGTGGATTAGCCAGATCCCACATACAGGTAGTGATAGACTGCAGAGTCAGAGCAGGTGTAAGGAATTTCTGTCCTTCCCTCCCTTTAATTTCTCCTTTTCTTTTCCAAAGGGAGCCCCATGTGATTTCAGGAAACATTAAAGCAGGGAAAGATTCTGCGATTGCAGACAACAGTGTTGCAGCAGGTGTCTTCATTGTGCCTTAATTCTTTTTTTGTTAAAGTGTATTGTTTCTTTGCAGCTTTGCTGACAAAAATATGCAATTTGTTGCTTAAGAGCATTGAATGGTTAGAATTGCTTATTTTCCTTCCTACTACTTTGTGTTCACAGCCCATGGGACATGATCTGTAGACCAGAATGGGAAGGATTACTACCGCTTTGTTTCAGAAATGGCTCAAAACTCCCAGATCTGAACAGCCCTGAACCTTGCGATAAGATCAGATCTGAACTTTGTTTCAAGCACCTCTCTGTTTTTTCTATTAATAATGAACTAGCTAAATATACACTGATTTGTAGATCAAATGAAAGAGGTATTTCATCATCAATATCTGGAGCATCTAACATTTATTAGGAAATAACTTACATTGGTTTAAAACCCAAGTATGCATTAATGAGAGTAACAACAGATATTTTGAAGGATATTTTATTATCATCATCATAGTATTCATCCAGCCTTGTCTAATGGTCCGACATCTAAAATCCACCATGACCTTGAAGACTTTGGGTTTCTAAGCAAGTTTATAACATCAGCTACATGGTGCAGTTATACAAAGAGTATAGAGATATACAGAAATGCCTTTGGTTCAGAAAGATGGTTTATACGAGTCCCAGTCTGATAAAGTACTTCACTTGACCCTCATGTGTGACATTTAAAGCTTAATTGCATTAAAGTAAATCACATGCTCAAACTTTAACTGCTTTGCTGAGCTGAGGCATAAAAAACCATATGAAAAAGAATTCTAAATTAGAGAAATTGTCAATTTTGCAATGACTTTCATACCTCTTGCACAATATTTAAAAGAGAAAGCAAAATATAAAGGATTTATAAATCGAACAACCAATTTTAAAACTATCAAATTTATCAAGTAGTATCTAAATAATATATGTAGCCATACACCTCATCTTAAAGAAATCACAAATGAAATAAACTTTATTAAAATACACAGAATATATACAGACATATGCAGACATCTAATACAGGTATGTAATCCTTCTAGATTGAAATGCCCAAAATAAGGAATACCTTAAACAGGGATCTGTGAATCACTGAACCAGGGTGGTCACAGAGCCAAGAGAAGGGCTGCAAAGACGGGAAATACAAAAGTAATGGAAGAGTCCACGTAGCTTTAGAAGAAAGAAGTCATGCCTCACCAATCTAGCAGGGCTTTTTCAGAGTAGTTTATAACCGGTTTTGTAGTTGGATCTGGTCAGCAAAGTACAGTTGAGTCTTCAAAAGCTCCTGGATCAAAGACCTTTAGAGAAATAAGCTACTGTGAGATAAGAGGTATTTTCTTCTTGCAGAGTAATACCTGATTAAAAGAAGGTAGAAATAAATTGTCAGTCTTCATAATGGAGAAAGGCTTTATTAGGCTGCTCAGCCACCTTTTTGGGGAGATTTTGGATCTTCATCAAATTCAGTGTTAGCTGCAAAGGGAGTGAATAGCAAGTTGGCAAAGTTTGCTGATGAATACTTCAAATATTTAGTATCAAAACTGATGCTGATTGTGAGAATGTGACAGTAGTCTTATAGCAGAAAATGCCTAAGTAATACAACAGCCAGCGACATTTCATTGTCAATAAATTCACAGTAATGCAGTATATGTGCTATGCATATATGACAACAGGATCCAGACAAGTTATTTTTCAGAAGAAAGATTTGAGAATCATTGTGGATAATTGTCTGAAATTGTCAGCTCGGTAACCAGGGATGGTAAAAAACACAGTCCTTTGTGCTGCTGGGGAAGGAAGAGAGAAGGAACTGAAAGCATCCTTAGGTAGTGTGTTGTGGTACACCACAGTCACATCACAAGTCCATTCACACTCTGGCATTTGTGGGCAATTTGGGCTTCTTGTCTTAGGAATGCTGAAAGAGAATTAGAAAAGGGAGAAGAGGAGTCACCAGCAGCCTGCATCCTCAGAGATATTAAATAGTTTCCATATGAGGAAGACTCTTCAGCTTGGGAAAAAGCTGCTGAGGTAGGGTGTGATAATAATACATTAAACCATCAATGGTATGGAGAACTCAAACAAACAAAGGCAGGGTGATACTTCTGCAGCTCACAAAGCGAGAACTGTAGTGTGCCCACATGAAATGCTCGGGCACACAGTGTGTTTTCTCAAGGGGCTGTGGCGGGCAGAGGTGTAAATAGGTTCAAAAAAGGGATTAGTGAGCCTGTGGCGGATCTCTCCATCAGAGGTAGTCAGCCTGCAAGCGTGGGGTCGCATTTGGGCAGTGCTTGGCTGTTCAATACCCAGCTAGGAAGATTTACCCTTTTATTTTTCTTATTTTAAAAATAGAGCCTTGCTGATTTAAGACAGAGGGTGGATGAATGGAGGAAGAACTTCCAGTGCCTTTTACTGTTGAAGCTTCATCTGTTTGTTTGGGTTTTTTTTCCAGTCAGGGGCTGTTTAGGGTGTTATTTTAGAATCTAGTCAACCTGTGCTCTATGGAGTAGAACAACTTCCTTCCCTGAGACCTCATTTCACAGGATTTTGTGCGAGTGTAGATTGAATCCCCAGCTGTCACTGGTCCTCTGCCGCAATGAGTGAAAGGTTAATGCGTTGCAAAAGTAACTGTGATAATCCTGAGCTGTAATTTAGTCTGTTTAGTGTATCCAGAGGATTAATTCTCAAATGCATTAAGCAAAACAAGAAATCATGCACACTTCATATTGTCTCCCTTCCACTGTAGTCTCATTTAATTAGCCACTGAAACAACCAGCTGAAAGCTTTTCTTCTGCCTTGTTGTTTGAATCATGAATTTTAAAGACTTTTGAGAGAATGACTCAGGAGGTGAAACAGCAGGGCTTCTGATGTTATTTATAAGCTCTGTACTGGAAACTGTTTCAGTGTCTGCAGCCACGAAACTCAAGCAACTTAGCCTGTAATTTCATCATTTGAGACTAAATGACAGGAGAACTAATGCTGTCAGCGCCCCACTAAACAACATTAGCATTCGCCATTGCTTCTGCTTACTTGAAAAATGGATAATGAAATAATTGACATTAAAGCCAACTATCAACTACAGGTTATCCTACGAAAGAAGAGGTTAATATGTGCACCGAAATACATGCAATACATGTCTGCAATAATTGGGTTTTCATTACGGTAATAGTTCTGAAGACTGCAATTAAGCGAGGGCAGCTCACAAAACATCTGTGCAACACCTTGCGCAAACAGCCAAGCGCTCCGCGGGGCTTGCAGCACCGAGGATGCTGTGGCATGGGGGGAGCCTTCCAGCCAACCCATCCCAAACAGAACTACCATTGCAGCAGGCTTACTGCCTGACCGTTTAAGATTTATGACTTTGCTGGGTTTTAAAAAGACACAAAATGAAAATATAAAAAATAGAATTAAATTATATTCCTGTTCATATCTTTTATCTTTTTCTTTTCCTTTGGTAGCTCTTTGACACATACCCTTTGAAGGAAAAACCATGCGTCTCCCAACCTCTGCCCTGCAGTTTTGACCTTTTAAAATGTCTGGAGCAGCGATGATCCAGCTATAAGAAGTGAGAGGCTATTGATTCTGTTACTGTATGGACAGATGCGTACCCCCACACCTCCATTTCATACGAGCACAAAGTTGAATTAGCACTCCGGTGTGAGGAGGGGAATGCTTCTTGTCTTCAATATTTTATGCTTTCCTGGTACATAGCAGTTTTTAACTGCACAGAAGGTTGCGATGCCTCTTTTTCTTCCTAATTCCAAGTACTCAGTGTAAAGGAAAAGGACGTAAATATTTCATCAGGTCTTGCTTTATTTCCAAGGCATTGTAGTTTCTTAGTACATTCCTGAATAGTGTCATTTGCATTAAAAAGTCTGAGATTGGAATAAACTTGGTAATGAAGTAACAGAGTTACTTTCCTTGTGTCTTAAGGAAAATGCAGAAACAAAAGCAATCTTTAACAGATGGGAGAAGAAGGGAAATCTGTCTTTTGTAGACAGGAAAATCACTGTAGAAATAAAAATAAGTTTTTGGATCAGGTGCTTGTGTTGACATCTTACTACAAGCAGTACCTTTGATAGTATGAAGATTTGTCTTGACAGGAAGATGAAGCCTGAACACATAGGCACTTGGAAGATGCAAGAGATACACATGTAAGTTATCTTGCAAAGCCTTTCTTTTAGCTTCGTAAACTTTTGGAAAAATTGAGCAAAATATCTCTCATTAAGGCATTTCCAACTCTGCTGTTAGGAGGTAGTACGGCTTGCTCAACAGGGTACTGACCTAGGCTCAGATGTCTGGCATCTATTCCTTTCTCAGCTGCTGGGAGAAAATGAATGTGCCATTTCATCTCTGCATGCCTCTCTCATCCTGCAGTCCCTCTTGTCTGTTTAGAGTGTATGTTCTTATGAACTGGAGTCTTTTTTGTTTGGAGAGGTATATATACTGTGTAAAAGAGCAGAGTGGCAATTCTGTCAGCTCCACTAGTGACTACTGTAAAATGAAATCTAAAAATGTTATATATTATTGTAATTCATTAGCATATTAACTTCATTATATAGGGCAATATACATGTAGAGGTCAGTATCCCAAAGATCTAACTGTAATATTGAAGACCCAGCACACCCAAGAGAGGTTACACAAACAGTGGGGAATTTCCCATTGTATTTGACAGTTCCATGCAGTAGTTGTGTTGCAAAGTTGACTTGAAAGCGAAGACAACCGGGAAGCCATTGATAGGGCTGTACTGCAAACATACTGACTTCAAGACTCATGTTTGGCTTCCTTTTGCAATTAAATGCTATTTGGGATATAAAAAAGAAAGAAAATGTAGGGAGGAATGTAATGCAAAATGTTTTACACTGAAAAAATACTCAGGAGTTACTATATGCTTTCCCCCTTGAAGCTACCTCTGTTTTATGGAAGCTGCCTTTGTAGTCATTCTCATAACAAATAACTAATTTTACAGTCATTGTTTGCACAAATGATGATAATTTTAATGCTTAAATATCTGGCAATAGAGTTTAATCTAATGATGACTTACCACAGCAGTGCATATGAAGGCAGCATAGCCTGACGATGATTGACAAAAAGCAGTGGTCATCATTGACACGCTCATCATTCATTTTGTAGTCCATTCATCCTTTTACCTCAATAGCAGCTTTGCATCTTCTTAAGTTGGCAAGAAAAAATGTGGCAGTTTATTAATGTGTGAAGAGTTGGTGTTTAATGTGGGGATGTTGTAAGGCATGTAAATATTCTGGTTACTGGCTAATTATTATTCACATTGTGCTGAGATCAGAAGCTAGAAGGCACGGGCTGTTTTTTCAGAATTCCTCAATGTGTGTGTCTGGACTTTCCTCAAGATGCTCTTACACAGCTGATTACTGAAAATGGATTGTCAGTATCAATTGCCAGAGCACCTGCTTTTCCTTGCCTTATGCAGTGCATCAAACCGTGTATGAGATAGCTGGTTATGCAGACACTCATGAAATGAGTTCGAGACATGAATGAGCTTGACTTGAAGAATTTGTTTATGGTGTGTGAGTTATAAGAGATACCCGAATGAGCCAAGGAAATGGCACCATGGGTTAGAGAGTCCCACAGAAGGACTGGAATTGGCAGGCACCTCTTGAGATCATCCCATCCAACCCCCCTGCTAAAGCAGGGCCAGTTGCAGCAGGTTGCCCAGGACCATGCCCGGTGCGGTTTTGAATATCTCCGTAGATGGAGATAACTCTCTGGGCAACCTGTGCCAATGTTTGACCACTCTCTTAGTAAAACAGTGTTTTCTGGTGCTCAGATGGAATTTGATGTGTTTTGGTTCGTGCTCATTGTCTCTTGTCCTGTCAGTTGGCACTGCCTGGATCTCTCTTCTTCATTCCCTCCTATCTGGTACTTATACACATGGATAAGACACCTCCTGAGCCTTCTCTTCTCCTGGCTGAACGGCCCCAGCTCTCTCAGCCTTTCTTCATATGAAAGGTGCTCCAGTCCCTTAATCATCTTAGTGGCCCTGTGGTGGACGCCAGTAAGGAGCTCCAGATGGGTAGATGGAGAGATGCCATTTCTGGAGATGGTGCCCCCGGTGCAGTGGCACAGAAGGTGTGCCTCCTGCTCCATGAGGTAGCCACCATCTGGGGCTAGGAAACAAGGTCTTGATGGCACAAATGGAGACAAATGGAGAGGGCTGGCAACAGTAGGCGCAAAAGGTGGACAGACAGCAGTTGTTTTGTTTGGTTGTTGCTTCTGGTAACAGGGACCGTAATTCACATTAACAAAGCAAAAAGCAATGGACTGCTTTGCTGCAGTTTTATACCATTGCATTATTTTTTTCACAACTGTATGATGCTGAACCAATTCACAAAGAAACGCTTGTGCTTGGTGGCAAAGCTTGGAAGATGGCAAGTCTTAAAAGAAGGTGAAGCACTTGGAGAAGGGATAAATAGTATTTATATTTGAATCAGGATCAATACATTTTGTAGGAGCTGGATTTGCTCACAGGACACCTGCCCGCTGTGCTAAAGGTACCCCTGTGATTAATGATTTTGTCAGCTCAGATGACACCAGTATCACCCCAAGCCCCCCAGTGCAATTTGGGATTTCAAGGCATTTGGTCACAAAAGAGCATATGCTGGTTGTGCATATTTTTAAAATTACTACGTTTATGGAGTAAGTTGATCTGTTGGCAAGTGCTGCCCTGCTCTCTGACCTGAGGACAAACTGGTTTCATCTGCAGCCTGCTCAGTGTACAGACTCACTAAAAGGTCAAGTATAGGGAAGCAGTCTCAGGAGGAGTCGAAAGCAGAAAAACAAAACAAAATAAAACCCCACAATGGCCACAACAAAGAAACCAGAAAGCCCAACCTGAGAAGTTAGAGGCATTACTGAGTGTTGGCCTCTCGCCCTGCTTATGCAATGATTCCCCACAAATGGCAGGTAAGGTGGTGCCTCGCTGCGACAAGGAGAACCCTGCTTTGAGATCCCAAAGCACACCCGTCATGCTATTGAATAGCAGACTGCCTGGCCCCAGCAGCTGCTCTGGACATGAGATATATCTTCTCCATCAGGTCCCACCAGGCACCTGAGGGATCACAAGTGGCACTAAATAGGGTCCATTAGGTAACTGAACTAAAGAGGGTTTCTTGCTTCTTTGTAATGGCATGATGAATTATCTGTATGTTATCTTATTGAAGCTGTAAATTATTAATTATTTTCAGTTTTTAATTTCCAGTATTTTTGATGCATTCGAATAATAAGTACAGCATTTTTGGCAGCGGTTTTTAACATTCCCTGTTTCCATGCCACGACATCTACTTACATCCAGCTAGAAGCAGTTTCTCACTGAATTCCTTATCGGCCAGCAGTGTTCCTCATGTGATTCGCATCACTGTAAATGTGAACAGACTGAAAATGGACAATGAAAGAGGGTTATTTGGCAAACGCCTCTTTTTTCTTTATGGGTGTTCTTGCTCTGCAAGCACAGGAGAGCAGCAAAGCACATAAAACATGATGGTGGAGCACCCAGCCTCTCCCTTGTTTTTCTGTTTTGTTCCACCTAAAAATCAGAATTAAATAGGTGATACATATCTACATAACACTTCCCATCTGAAGATTTTTAAGTACTTAATTAGACCTTTCAGACTCTTGTAAGGCTGTATACTGTCCCATTTCTAGGTGGCTAGCATGGAGATGAGTGAATAATTTATAGCAGGTCTACAAGACATGGCTACTCATCTGTTTTACTTGACTGCTGGCTTATGTAGCTGGCAAAAATAAACCTCCATTTGTTAGTGGCTGCTGTTCCTGAGGAAAGCATTACATAATAACAACAAAATAACCCCCTTAGATAAATTTTAGGTGACAGAACAAAATGGTTAGCAATTGGAGTTTTAAAACTTGTGCCTAGGTGAATTTTTCCAGTTTCTTTCAAGTTTTTGGAAGTGGCATGTTTGACTTCCAGGCAAATTTTGTTGCAGAAGGGTTAATAATACAGTGCCTATCGAGGATCCAGTTTGGTCAGCCAGCTGACATACTTTGAAACCTCACTGTTTGAAGGGTTACGCAGATTTGTTCTCTCCCTACCCCTGCCTTCTGTAGGATGGCTCTTTGTGCTCACAGCATTGCTGCTTCTGTTAGTTTTTTAGAAAAGGGGCTGTAGGATCCCATGGACTTTATTTAGGTAACCCAACATGACTGCAGTCCACGGAGCCCCGCAGAACTTCCCTCTTCGTGGCCACCTGCAGGGGCTGATCTCATTCCTGGATGTATTTGCTGGCAAAAGGGTGCTGATTCAGTGTCTTGCCGCAGCCTGGCGACCTCTGGAAGCCATAAATATCTCTGGGCAGCTCACATCAACATGGAGGAGTCTCGAGTTTGAGGCAGGAGACATGAAAATTGCCTGCAGTCATAGCTGTGCCCCAGGGTGTTTCATGTCTAGAGGCTTGCGTGGGGCCCGCGGCTGTAAATTGTTGTTGTGCTCAAAGCCAAGAACATGGATTTTCACTTTTTTTTTGAATTAGGTAGGATAAAACTGCTTTCTTAGGGTCCTTTCCTTAGTCTCACAAGGTGTTTACAGGTCACTGACTTCAATGCTTGCCCAAGCCATGAAAGAGACAGCACGGCCAGTTTAGGAACCCTTCAATATTCTCTATACTCACATACTCTGATTTTTCTTGTGCAGTAATTGCTTGATGCCAAAGTCAGATCATTTTCTGATTTTTTACCATCAATTTAGATTTCAGCATTTCAGGGAGTTAAACATTACAAAGCAAAGGATGTTTATCCTTGTTCCATTCACAGAGATAAAACGCTACTCTGTAAATCAAATCCATAGTTACTGTTATTAGTGAAATGCCTATGGCAAATTCCAGGCAACCAATTTTTGCCTTGAGTCTTATAAAAGTGTTCAAAAATTGTAACACCTTTGCCTCAGTGGCTTAACTTGTAATGTGTCTGTAGTGCTGAAGTCCATCAGTTGAAGAATTTATCATAGTTCAGCCCTTTTACGGTTGTATATATTTAAAAGAATTCAGAATCAAATTTTAAAGGTGGATATGAGTTGACATAAATTCAATGCTAAAATTATTGGAACATAATTCAGCACCTGTAACCTACCCAGTGACTTCTGTGGGATTGCATTGCTTCAAGTTAGTAGCAAACAAGCCTCTTTAAGAGCCTCTTAAAATAAAATCAATCATAATGCTGTATAACCATATGCTATAGCATTTGGTCTTTCCGCGTATCATCTCTCTCATGAAGGGATCTTCATCTTGAATGGAATTATAAAATGCATTACCTTTCTTTTTCTTCTGTCTAAAGTAGCAGGGAAAGAAGCAGTCCAAGTCAGTTCCCATTACAGCAATAGAAACATGCCTGTTAACGACAGTGAGAGCTGGACTCTGTCCGGAATGGCTATGCAAGTGATCAAAAGATACGTATTACAGGAATGTACAGTTATGCTGTGAGAATCTTCAAAGGCATCTCAGGGAAACCAGGATAAATCATAACAGTAAGTCTTAAGAGCACACATGAGTTTATCAAAGTCCTCATCATCTGATAGTGATTTCCATTGTGTGTAAATAAATATATGAATAATTTATTTACTTCATCTTTATAATCAAACAATCCTGGTTTTTTTCTGTCTTACTTGGCATGGTAGGAGTAGCCTCAGTCTGTGTTTCCACCTGGGGCCCACAGCTCTTACTCATGAATTCACATCAGTGCTTGTTCTCTGGGTTGGGTGACCATGCGAGGAGGGGGTCCTGTTGTGCTAGGGGGGAGCTGTGCACCTCCTAGCCCCAGTCAGTGGGCAAACTGAGGGAATCAATGCAATGGAATTGCAAGCAGTGAATCAGTGTGGTGGAGGAAAACATCATGTTTACTTATTTTCAAAATTTGGGGTGGAGTTCTGTTATGATGAGAGGGTTCTTGAGATTAAACCAAAGCAGAGGGAGGCTGATAAAAGCAGAGAAGAAGAGGCAGAGGTAATGAACTGGGAGAGAAGAAGTTGCAAGGGGATGGGGAGTCAGAGATGGTAGGTGGGGAAAGGACCAGGTGGAGAATGGCCAAAGTGAAAATACCCCACTGGTGTCTCTGCTGCAGCGCCCAGTGGGGCAGCAGCTTCTCCTGCTCCTCTTGGCTTTGCTCTGCCTTGGGGCCTTGGGTGATGCCTCACCGGCATTGTTGGTGCACCCTGAGCCCACCTGGCTGGGGGAAGAGTAGTCCTTTCCCTGCCCGAGTGTCCCCAAAGGGTGTCAGTTGTTCCTGAATGGGAAGAACTGTTGTTTCACCCAACTTGCTTCTGCCCCGGTTGATGAGGACTCCTGACAGCGAGGGTAATGTAGTCCTGGGCTATCTGGGTTACTCCAGGTTATCTGGAAAACTGGTCTGAAACAGCACGTCCTTGTGACGAACAGAGGCTCAAAAGCAGAAGCAAATTTGAAAGCTTTCCCCAACACAAATAACACCAAGGGAAGGATCCACAGCCTAGTCGTAACTCATCATCGGAGCAGTAGGATGAAGAACAGAGGAAGCACCACCGCATGTGGGGTTACTGTAGGGATTTCTCTGCTTGGACTCTGGTAGTCTGAGAGGAAAATGGATGTGTACTGTTGCTGAGGAAACAAGTCTCGCAGGGGCAGGTCGGCTTTTCCCCTGTGTGAATTTTTGCTGCCTCATGCTCACTCAAGTCAATTAACCTAAAACCTACAAACTGCACATTCCACGGCTCTGTGCAGTTATTTTATGGAACATTATACAGTTACATGTGGATTTAATCACAAACAGCCCAGGAATGGATTCAAATTTATATTCCTGTTTAAATATTTGTATTTCTATAATGGAATATTGCCCATTTTTCTCTGTAGGTGCCAGCTTGCGTGATGACCTCAGTAAATACTTCTGGTTTCATCATTCTCAAGGGGATACGATGACAGTTCAGGATCCAAACCAGATGAATCTCTGTGCTGCTGTTTGGACTGTTGTCTCCTATGTAATTGCTGACATGGAGGAGATGTTGCCAAGGTAATAAAACAGCAAGAAAGAAGATTTCTGTTCTTCTGTAAAGATTGTGAGTCCCCTAATGCACGTGGTCTACAGCTGTGGGAAATTCCATTTTTCACCCTGATTTTGTGCATTATTATGCCTGTTTTCCTCAAAGCACACACTCTTTTACACATTCCTGTTTCTTTATGCTGTTTTGATGTCTTCCATTTGTGATTTTCACTTAAAATTTCTTCTTTTAAGTACTTTTAAAATTTCTGATGAAGATGTGACACCTCTTTGAATATGATATAATAGCTATTTGTATGCAAAGTGATCCTGTGCAGCAGGAAAAATATACCAAATAAATTTGTTGCATCAGAATAATTAATGTATTGAGTTAGTATACACGTTTATGAGTTTGTTTTCTGTCTTTCATTTTGTGCATTAGAATGATGTACTATTAATGAAACAGCCATTTCTTTTTACTCTCTTAAGATAATACTGTAGCTTCTATATGGTTTTCAGGTTATAGGACAAATTAATCTTGGCTGGTTTAATGGTAATATATGGTAAAATGGTCAAATAATGGTCAAAATGCTAAAATAACAGGGCTTTTAATAGTTCGTCCAGCTCCCTCTGTTAAATCTTACTAAAGATTGCTTCATGCAAGACTCAGATAAATCAGGACATAGAGCATAGGAAGCCAACCACAGGTCTCCCAGATCTCCTGTGTTTCTTCAGGCACCTCCCCATGGAACACTGTGTGTGTCCTTTTCTTTCTAATGGAAGACTCACCATGGTGACATGCAGGGAGTTTTGTATGGTAGTTTTTCTCTGAAATGCCATGATGTTTCCGAAATGGCATCACAGCTGTGATTTGTGATCTTCACTACCTGCCAGCTGATACCCAAACGAAGTGTAGGAGCAGGTTTCGATTCAGGCTGCTGAAGCCATTCCCAGCCACCCCTCTTGTGGGGATGCCCTCCCCTCCTGGAAGCCAGCCGAGAGGATGCTGGTACCTGCGTGCTTGGATGGAGGAATTCATCTGGGAATTTGATTCTTGTATACTTTGTTGGGTTTTGGGTTTGGGTTTTTTCCCTGCTCAAAGATTATGAATATTCAGATGAGTTTCAGGGGTATCTGTAGAGAAGATCTAACTGGTGCTGGGGAATATGATTTCCGCTCATTTCTTTGTGACATGATCCTTGTTTGTGCTTTTAAATTTTACTGATGTGAATAACTGCTGCAATATAATCAACACCAAACAACTAACGTAACAAACAACACGGAGTATTAAACCAAATGGCAGGCAGTCCCTGGTGCTGTTAATCAGTTCTGCAGCTGAGCAAGAACTGAGTGATGAGCCATTCATTTTTATAGAATTAATAACCATGATATCTGTTTACCATGATAATAGCGGTTTTACATCAAATTTATTAAATATTTCAATTTTCCCTCCAAATCATTTCAGAAACATAAAAGCTGCCTGGAGATGCTCTGCTTTTTCTTTTTAAAGAAACAGTATTGAAATAAAGTTAGCAAAAACTTCCTCTACTTTCAAGGCATGATGCCTATGGTTCTTCTTTCTGATTTGCTTGACAAGAGCATAGCTGGTGGTGCTCAACCTGACAGATCCTCAGCTGTCTTTAAATCCAGACTCTTGACTTTCACAGAATATTACTGACTGCTTCCTGAACTACGTTCCACATCTTCTTCCCTCAAGGTATGCCACTTTGTACATCAGAGATTCAGAAGGGTTCTCTGTGAAGTTCCATTTATTGTTACAAATCTTAACCTCTTCTCACTTGGAAACGGGATTTATTTGTGTTTTTCTCCATTGCCTGAAGTCAAATGGAGAATCCCTGGAATCAAGAACACTCTCTGCAGAGGAGAAGTATGCTGTGGTATGCGCGTGCATCCACAGCATATCCCAAGGTGTGCTTTCTAGGCCATAAAAAGATAGGCCATAAAAATTAAGACCTTGATGCCCCCTGAAGTAAATTTAAACTTTATGTTAACTTCACGTACAGTTCTAAAGGGAAGCTTGGCAGAGTGGATTTTAAGAAAATGTTCAAAAATCAAAATTGCTATCTTCTTTTTATAGAAAGAGTGGAATTAAAAATATTCTCAAATTGAAAACCAGATTTTTTTACATGTAAAACCAGGTTTCATTGAAATAAGACATTGCCTTTTTGATTCACCCCTTCTTTTTCTATCTGTAATGGTTCTCAGAGCTGACAGTTCAGCTGTTCATAGTGCTGTCCTAATAACCTGCCTGTTTGGATGTACCTCTCTCGAAAAATTTCTATAAATGAAGAGATGCTAATAAATTTCTTTCCTTTCCCAGTGGGATTTTATACCTTCTGTGCAATATCTCATCTTTATCCCCGCTCAGTATAGCAATTATGCTTTTTCAGTTGCTGGCAATTAAATATATATTGGTTGGTCAATTTTCAGTTCAAGAGCAGTTCTGAAGTAATCCAGGTGAGCCAGCATAACTTTGCTTTCCACTGGCATGCCGCCTTCGATCTTTGAGAATCTTTCTCAACTTCAGCTGAGAAAGTAATAGATGAGGATATTATTTATATCACTATTACTGTCAGGGTCAGCTGCCATAAATCTGTGGTTTTCTTAAGTATTTTGACAACGTTCTAAGATACAGAGACCAGGTGTACATTTCCCTCTGATAAAATAAAACACTATCAGCTTTGGACTAGATTGCTTTTTGCCTGCAAAGATCTGTGAGCTGAGAGTTGAAAAAACAGCGGTAATATTTAAATGTATGTCAAAAATTTAAATTTCAAATAAACATTTTCCTCAAGGTATTACAAATCTCTTGCATCTGCTGAGAAGAAGGGAGGCCCCTGGGTAGCCTTCCTTTCTGCTACAACTCAAAGCTTTCAGACATAGTTACAGAAGGCCGAGGCCAATACATAATTCATTTACCCGACTAGAGTATAGCACAAATGCCGCTGAAAAGTCTCTTTTCAATACTGCATAATGTAACATAGGTAATTTTGCCAGTAATAAAAGAATTGCAGGATAGGAAACTGAGTTGGTGCTTTTGTCCTTCATGTGTCAAGACATTCTTGGAGTTTTGCTGTCTCTTTGAATGATGCAGTTCTGTCTGATCCCACAAGATTTTTACCTCCCTTAAAATAATTAAAAACAAAAAGAGACCTATTTCCTGGAAGAAGAGATGAAGCAGTGCTTCTGGTGCTGCTACACTGCAAATATCTCTGGCTATATATTTAGTTAGTATGCTTCCCCCATAACGATTTGAGACACTTCCATTTACCATGAGTAAATATCAAACTGATCTTGATATCTATATCTGTCTCATGAAATATACATACCATCTAAATGTGCCCAAATGATTAATTTACTGCTGTGTAATGATTAGCATAAAAATCTCATCACTGCACAGGATAGAAATGTTACCACTAATTGCTGGTTGAAGTGAACAATGTTTTCTGCATAGAAATTAATGATGCATGCATCACAGCTCACTCTTGAATGGAAAAACTCAAGACTTTCTGGAAGAGAAGCATCTTTTTTTTTTTTTTCCTTCTCTTTTCTGCTAAATGATATGAGAGCCTGATCATGTATAATAGAAAGGAATATTATTTTGTGCACAATCCATTTTATCTTCGCACCACACTTATGCAAATGCTTTAACTTACACCCTTTGTAATCTTCTGTCTACAGGAAATGCATGGAAGCACTGTCCACATGCACACCTTAGTCTTTCATGGTCATTAGTTCTAGAAGCTCCAGCCCTTTGGAACGAAGGTTTCACCAGCTACAGAGCTGTGATTTGTAGTTACAATTGTTTAATAAATATATTGTGCTAGCACCAGATTAAAGCCGTTAGGTGCCCCTCTTCTTAGTAATCCTCTTTGCCCTTGGAGGAGGGACCTTGATGACAATTTTATAGAAAGTGAAATTAAAAATATTTTACTTCTGAAATTGAAAACCAGCTGTGTTTAGATTGCAGTTTGATTTCACTTCAGGACAGATCAACCTCCTTCGGTATATGTTAAATTTCTATTATTTGCTGGGTTTTTTTCAGTCTTTCACTCTGTCTTAGCATATGTACTGTAATATGGATATTAGGAATGACTAACCAACAGAAAAAATCTGTGTATTTTGTGCCTTGGGGCTCAGGAACTGCAAAATGCGATTGAGATGACTCCGAAGCCCAACACATCATAAGCACACGTGTGAGAGCTCCATCAGGGCCACCACTTGCCATTATCAACTGGCCTGTTACTGGCAGGCAGAGCTTTGTAATCAATGCAGTGAGTTTTCATCACCAGTCATGATTTTCTGTATAACTATGTGAAAATCAGGTTTCTGGGAACTAAAGAGGGAAGCTCTGGAGGAGGGACCACAAAAATTAGAGCAAGGTAACACTGCGGCAGGGACTGTGGCTTCAAGTACCAGTGTTTTACTCTGCTTCGCTGGGTGAGTTGGGGAACACTACCTAAACTTACCTCAGTTTCACTGTCAAATGTTGGTAGTGGTGTTTGGTGTAGCCTGATTAACACCATTGTGTTAAAATACATGATGCATGTAAAATGTAAGTTCATAGCAGAGGTGAGGTTCATTGGAGGAGAGGAATAAGAAGTTAACACCTTTTAGCTGCATGAGAATTCATCTGTAAAATGTGTCCAGTCATACAGCTGCAGAGAATTCACATCATTGCCTGTACTTAAAAGCAACTTTCCGAGTTCTTTTACACTTCAAGTAATCATTTTTTATTTTACTTCAAATTTCTATCACTAGGACAGAAAGATATCACAGCTTTTAATATGATACACAATGTAAAGGCTAATAATTGTTGAAAAGCAGATAACAAAATAGCCACATTTTTTAATAAAACTGCCGTGCTGTTCTTTCTGTGGCTATTATCAAGCTTCAGCTCATCAGTAAGATGAGTTTAATAAAAGGAATTACTAGAAAGTGAGTCATGAGACATTTAACCATGGAGAGTTTAACAGGCATAAATCACTGCATAATTTCTGAATGGAAATAAAATGTTGACTGCCTTACCCCTCCAAATTGCTCGTTGTAGAAGCAGAGCGAGCTATAAATATCTACAAGAAAATGCATGCTTCTCTTCAGCAGCAATTCCCAATGCTGAGTTCTGTGTAGTAGTTATTTTAAGCCTTTATAATGTAGCCTGAACCATTAACGGGAAATGTTGAAAAGTAAATACACATTAGTTGTTGTGAATTCCTATATGCCTTTTTTGCAATGGTAAACAGGATACAGCTCTACTGGGAACTCAGCCTAGCTTTAATATTGCTCTCTCCCTCCAAGCAGGGCTCCTTTTTGGCTGTATGGCAAGCTTAGTGGAAGGATAAGTGTGAGCAGTAGAAGAAATTACTTAAAAAATTTGTCTTGTTAGGGGTTCATAGAACTATGAAAGTTTGGGGGTTTTTTGTGTACAAGTAACTTGAGCTTGTTAAATAGCTGAACTTAGCTTTTGACATGTGTAGTTGTTGAAGCCTCTTTTCATTCCTCTCGTAAACAGTAGTGTTTCCACAGATATGAGAAGATAATAAATGAAATTATTCAGTAAACTCTGTATAAGTACCACATGTATTAAACAACAACCTATATCAGTGTTACAAAAAATGAATCCATTTATCGACAGGAACAAATTCTAATTATGAAGAAAGGATTAATCTGACAAGTTGGTAGAAGGAAGTAGATGTGATAGAAGGAAGTGTAGACTTTTATTTTCAATTGAGCAAAATCTCATTTCAGATGTTTCACATTGGGTGTTCACTTGAACTCAAAGGAAAAGTTAGTTAGAGAAAATGTGCATATCTTTCTCTGTTGATCAAACTCCTAACAGTGTTAACCTGACAGGTTAGTACCTAACAGATACCAACAGAGGCTGCTCCATGGTGGGCTCTGGGGTTAGGAGGTTCTCCAAGCCCTACACATTTAATAACACACTGGGTATGCTATATTCCCAGAAATATGTAAGCTTGAATATATGGGGTGAGGACCAGAAGCATTTGTTGGGAATATTCTGCAAGAAGTGCGTGACACACCATGTCTTCGTGTGACAAACAAATAGTAAACCAGCTGTTGGTAGCTCAGCCACTCACCTCAGCCCGGGTTGTTGCCCTGTGGTCCTGTGGAAAAGGTCTACACTCCAGGCTTCAGAGAACTGAAGATCACTGACCAGAGCCCAGGTGTTTGGTTGACTTCTTTCTGTACAACTAATGTACGATTGCCATGGATAGTCCTTCTGCTCATCCCCTGGGTGCAGAGATCCTTTGCATCCATGCTCCCGTAGAACTACAATGAGAGGAGAGTTTTCATGCTTGGTGACGGCGTAGAGGTGAATACTTTTTTTTGTACTCGATGCTAGAAGTTCAGAGAGAGCTCAGGGTCACAGGCTCTTTTTTGCTCCCAAATAGCCTGACTTATAGTTCAAACTATAGTACTTGTATGTCTTCTAGACTTGGATTTGCAATGGATTTGTAATATGTAACATTGTCATCACGCTGTGAAATCTAAAAAGTCTAATACTTTTCATGTTCCATATCTCTGCATTTCAGAGCTGTGTCTAAACAAGCAGGAACAGTAATGGCTGTCAGCCGAGCGCTTGACAATATCTTCAAAGCAGAAGAACTGGGTAAACATTTGCTGTGTGCGCTCTATTAGGTGTCTAAGAAAATTTTATCCCTCCCTCCCTCATCTGTGAAGTGATGGATGAGGAAAACATTACTGCTCTGTGTTTCTGCAGCAGTTAGTCTTAGAGTTGCTGCTACAATACTTCTAAATCAGTTTGAGGTGTAAGATTATATGATACATCAGGATTTGGCAAACTTCAGAGAAGTTGCAAATGTAGCAACGTTGTTTATTGCACAGTGTTTATTCACAGGGCAGTAAACGATCCTTTGTAACAGAAGTAGAAGAGTTTTGCACTATTTGCAGAAACATTTTGATGACCAGCTAAAGCTTTGAAAGACCTCTGTTACTTCAGTGTTGTAAACTAACAGAGTGAAATTAATACCTGGTTAACTTATCACTTTTAGATTCCTCTGTGGAAAAAAACTCATCAGTCCAGTTTAAAATAACTGTAGGAAGAGCTCCCAGAGTTCCTTTGATTTACATTGGCTTCACATATGAAGAAACAAAGATTGCAGCTTCAGATAAGCATTGGTCAAGTCAGTAGGAATTTCTTTAAAAACATTTGCAAATATGGGCAGATGGCGTCGGGTGCTCTGCGCTGTAGCAGAGCAAGCAGTTACATTACACTCTTTCTTTTCCCCAAAGTTATCCTGATTTTTACAAAAATCCTCCTGTTGCCATTAATTTCCAACATTCTAACAAGCTCTAAATTTACTGCCATGCTGTAAAAGTTTACTTTCTGGCCACTTTTTTTCCCCCTTAGAATAAGCTCAGTCTAGTGGTTTTAACTTAAGACAATAAACCAGGAACTCCCAAGTTCTAATTCTGCCTTGGTAACCGTCTTGCTGGGTGGTCTTGGCACACCCTAAAGGTATGCCTTCTGTGCAGATCTAATTTGTGAAAAACTAAAAAAAAAAAAAAAGAAAAAAAAAAGTCTATTTCCCAGCCTGGATGCAGCCAGAGGTGTGGGACCCTGTTTGTTTGTTCTAATTAGGTATCTTTTATCTTTGGTCATAACCTGAAAACAGCTGAGGTTTGGGAATCTTCTAATTTACACCCTGTAGGTGAATTAATCTTGTAGCTGAATAATACTCCGGCTTGGCTGAAATCTGAATACCGTTGCGGTCCATCTTCACTGTGGCTGATTCGCAGTTTGGAATGGAAAAGACATCAGAATTTGGTGGGTATTTTGACCTCAAAACAGATGAAAACTTGGAGTTGTGGAGTATTTTCTGTTGGTTAAAAAACTGGACCCTCTGCATGTGAAATTCAAAGTTCTTCACAGAGGCTTCTAGAAAATAACATCAAGGGGAGAAAATAGAAATCATTAGTACAAAAACCATCATGTATAGCAATACTACAGGCCTGGAAAGAGGGAATATATTCCAAATTTGAAGTGGTGGGTCTTTTTTTTTCAAGAATAAGAGTTAGGATAATAAGACGGCAGAGTGAGTTTAATAGAGTGTCTAATTTATTCTTAATCCAAAGTAATTTTCTTATAGCTGCAGGAAATAAGCCCTACTGGAGTTAATTCAGAGAAAATTCAGTGAATAGAAGTAGGTCCCACCCTTCTTCATTATCCTGAATAGAAATCTACACAAATTTCTCATATTCCGCTTCTGTTCCTGGTGCTTACTGAGCCTTTAGTACAAATAATTAGGAGTCATTGCTCATAAAGCACTTACAAGTTCGTGAAATGTCAGAGGATTTCCCTCTATGTTCAATTTTATTACAAATTTATCTACTATCCTCTCAATGTTCTTAGTGGATACAATTAATGACATTGAAGACTTTTCAGGGTATAAATTAAAGTTAAAATTTGAAGTAATGCCAACGGCTTATGAAGACAGTTTACTGATATCTCCGTCTTCAAGCTCCCCAATACATCAATTACTCGCTTTTTCACCTGCCAGCCCTGGCTCTAGATTTGATACGTGGTATTAACTACATCTCTTTGCTAAAGGGAATTACAACAGAACTTAGTTGTATAAAACTGTTCTTTGTACTTTAAGGTGAACTAAAACTGTCTTTAAAACACTCATTGCCCTCAAATATTTTTTCCAAATACTTTTTTTAAAAGTCAGTTTCATTTTCTGTCACTAGTAATATGCTTATTCACAATTCTCACAGCTGAAAGCAAGCAATGCAGGGAGCATTTACTCTTCTTGCAGGCACTAACATAATCGAAAAGTAGTGGTCAAAAAAGTAGAACCAGCAATTACATACAATAAGTCTGAGATGCTGCCATTCGAGGAATGAAAAACATATTGTTGCCTTGTATTTAGGCTGGAAGAAAACTAAAACATCTTTAGGGAAATGGGATGTATAAGGTAAAATATCAAGAAGTGCAAATGGGAAGATGAGAAATACCTGAAGCACTCAACTATTTTGGTAGCTGGAAAAAATAAACTGAAGAGCAAAATGCCTATATTCAGTACAACTATATAAAATTAAGGAATTTATAATCCAGGAAACACTGCAATTGCCTCAGATGTTGTTACAGGACCAAGAGTTGGGCCAGGCTGATGGCAGGCTTGGAAGTTTAAAGCAGCTTTAAGCAAAACTGAGCCAGCTGGATGGAAGAAATGTATAACTTAGGGGTCCATTATCCTTCATCACCCAAGTAGGTGAAAATTGGCTGATCTCAGTGCACTTATATTAGAATTTTTGTTCAAGGGAAATTTGGAACCACAGTCCCCGATGCCAAAAGAATTGTTGTGTGAAGCTGTAGTTGGAAACTGCAGTGTGTAACACTGCTGTAGCAGGGCTTTTCATCTGCCTTTTTCCTGTAGCCAAGGATTGTTTCATGCAGGCAATGCTGAGTCTTTTGTCAAGGTTTACTTTAAAGTTTGAAATTGATGGGCTTCCCACGATTTCCCCTGAGCAAGTTTTCTTCGCAGTGAATCTTCTGTACAAACTTCTATGGAGCTTGTAACGGACCAGTGGGATAACGCTGCTGTTCAATGTGCTTGCACAATTTTCAGGCACAAAAACCCCTGCCCTTTAATTTGTCTTCTAGGAGAAAACGATGTTCACGCAATGGCAGATGTTGATGATTTATTTATATTACATGCAGTGATTCTTAATTGAAGAAAGAAAGAAAGCAAACCCCAACCATTTCACTGCTTCTCCAGCTTTTTGAGGTCAGTGCCTTTGTGGAACCTCAGCAGCAGCCTGGGAATAACAGGTGAAAAGAAACCGCTGCATGGAGAGCATAGGCAGGACTTGTCGGTCATCCGATGATTGCTGTGCTATTTGCCTTCAGCATGTCTCTACAAATTCAGCATCTTGATATCACATCCAGAGAAGGCTTAAAAAATCCAAAGGGCATTTATGTCTCACTTTTCTTTATCAAGGATGTTCTGAAATGTCCAGACTTGCCTCCCTTCCCCACAAAGGTTTTTATGTAAGGTTGCTACCTAATACTATAGGTTGTTATCTAATATGTTAGTGTAAACAACAGTGGTTTTACACTTTAATCTTTAGAAAAAATGATTGCACATTTTTGTACATGATGGAAGCAAAAATACTGCACAGATGAAGTGAGACATTTCCTGGCAAGAGGAAGGTGTGGTTCTGTGTGATAGAAGGTAGATGTTCATTTTCTCACTACAGGATTTGTCTGAAGATACATCTTATAACAAATCTACCCTTGACATTGTGAGGATCCATAAATTCAGGTCAAATTAAATAGCCAGCCAATCTGCATTTTAAATAATGGTGTGGTTAATAAGTAGAAAAAAGATCAGAAAGCTATGATGTAGCAAGTCCTCTGAAAGTCTCTTAATGACAGTTAATAAAGAGAACTTCAACATCAATACATGACTTTCCTGGAAGCCAATGTAAAGTCATTAAATTGGGAGTAATATAATGTAAGCTCGTATGCCTGCAAGAATTCAGGCATTTGTGTCCTGGGCACTTTGTGTGGTGGGAGAAAGAGCATCAAAACTTCTGTGAAGCAAAGCAACGTGTTATGACACTAATTTCTGCAAAACAAGCTTTTACAAGAAATTGAAAATCATTCCCTCAAAGTAACTGTATCATCTTGGCACCGTTTCACAAAAAGTTGCATTTTCTTCCCAATTGGCTGCAGAGGGACAGACCATTTCATTTTGTCTTGAGAAAAACCCACTACTGTCTTTCCTTTGTAATACGTGAAATGAAAGGACTGTGCCTGGCACAAAGACAAGCCCTCCTGTGAATGCTACAGATTGTTTTTCATTGCATTGTTAAAAGTCTTTTATTTCCAGCCTCTCCCCATTTTCTAGACCTGGCTACCAAAGCTCAACAAGACCTCAAACCAAACAAGCATTTAACACAACAACAAGAAAAGCCTGACTGTATTTTAAGACTTTAAAATTTTTTTCTTTCCTTGTTCAAACAGTTATCTATTTACCTTCAAACACAAGCAGTCTCTGAGGTTCAAGCTGTTTATATCAAGAGACTCCTCTCCATCCCCATCTTCCAGTAAAGCCTTCTGAACACTTGATATTAACTGTAAAGTATTTATGCAGCTTTGTGGTGTTTTTTCCTGGTGCAACATAGCGTGGTTTCACTAGCAACTGACAAAGCTCTTGAAGATTCCTTTTACAGAGGTTTTTTTTGCACATTTTTTCTCCTCTGTGTTGATTCCTTTGGGTTTGAATGGGGACAGCCTGAAAACATCCCTTTAATCCTGACTGTGTCTTAGGAAAAAAAAATTAAAAAAAAAAAAAAGCAGAGAAACTCCTGTCCCTTGAGATTTTCCTATAGACGAGTGTGCTGTTTCTTTTGGCTTAACGGAGAAGATGTGGTGGAAAACCTAAGTTCCTCAGTAAACATAGGTTGTTGCTATATATAGATCTAGTTTCACGTAAAGACATAGGAAGCTTAGGAAACCTGATAATGAAATATATGTTAAGGCACAAAGCCATTTACATTCAATATGATTTCAGGTTTTATTAAGAAGACCCTCTAATGTATTTTATGGAGTGCATAAAGCTGAAACCGTAATAAAACCAGACATAGATCTTAGGCTAGCTCCACTTATTCCCAAATCCAGATACACACCCTATTAGACCTTCTCCACACAACATCTTGCACCAATGTGGTGTAACACTCAAAGTTACACTGACTTATAGAAAATGGTGTAAAATCATGCTGACATCTCTGAAATCGAAACCTAAGTGAGTTGTATCAGCTTGCTTACACCTCTGAAAGCAGCCACTCATAACTGAAATCAGTGTTTACCCAAGATCTTGCACTTATTTGCAAAGCAAATTTCAGGTTAGTGGTGCAACTGTCTGTTGCTGATAAGGCCTAAGGCTGCCCGCTGCCGGTGTGCTCGTGGTTCGCGGCACTGGCTGCCGGTTTGTGGGCGGGTGTGTTTGTGTTTGATCTGCAAACACTGTTTGATAAGGTTGAAACAACTATACGATGGGCAAAAAGCAATCTGAAACCATCCCTGGCAGTGCTGAGAAAGGACCGTGGGTGTGGGCACCTGTGGCCTGGGTCATTTCTGAAACAAGAAAAGTTGATTCCAACGTTATTTCTCCACCCAATTCATCTAACCTCTGTCCCAACAAACAAAGTCATGGTTGGCTGGCAAGAGGAGATCATTTCCAAGTGTGTAGTCTGAGCATCCTGGACATCAGCAGCGTCCAAGTGACATGTTCGATGGTACAGCTGTGGGGAAGCAGGGACTCGGCTCCTGCGCTCTCGTACATGCAGTGTGCGGGCAGTGCTGGAAGTGGAAACTCTCTGAAGAGCCCACAGAAAGTGTGCAAATGCTGTTTGCCACCGAAGGCCGACCGCTGTAACTCACAACGGCTGCTGAATATGAGTTTATGAGATTCTGGCCAAGGGACTTGTTTTCCAGCAGATGAGCTGCTGCTGCTGCTGCTTTGGCTCTGCACGAGGATATAGTGACAGCAGTTGGTCCTTCCCCTAGTCATGACATAACCTGTGCCATCACCGTGACAGATCAACTGGTAAAGCATTAGTGTAAAGTGCGCTCATGTGAGAAACACCTCCCCCCCACCCCAGTCTACCCGTTCGTAACCTGAAAAGTATTCCTTGGTGTCGTGTCTTCTCCAGCACTGGTAGGGGACTCTGCCCTGTGCAGTTTGGTGCACAGAGAAATGGAAGTAAGTTGAAATGGCTCCCACAGGTTAATTTTTGTTTGCTCTTTTGCTTTTTTAATAGAAAAGCAGTTGCACGTGGTCTTCAGAAATGATTAAAGCAAATACCCAGAATAAAAAGACCTGCTTGTGAAAGCATTTCACAAGTCATACCAGGCTGGGAGACGAGGCAGTTTACTGAGAGCCATGTAGAGGGAAACCTATTTAGCTCTGTTACAACAGTGTTAATGAAGTGTATAGCAAAGTATAAAAGAATTCTGTATTTATAAGATAATGTTGTAAGATGTGGGTTTGTTATATCAGACATATTGAATAGAAAACACAGATCTTGCTTGCAAATAAATATTACAAAGATCATCATGTTTTTGATCCTGTGATAAAAGTCATTAGATGTACAAATGAGATATCTGGAGCCACATTCCTGACCTACAGTTAATGGTCCATATATAGAGGGGATGTGAAGTCTAACAAAAATCAGATCACACAATTCTAGAAATTACTAATTGCACAACTTGCTTTAATCTAAATGCATTCAAAAAACAATTTTTGTCAGCACATCAAAACAGGATTACCCTTTTTTAATGTATAGGAAGAAAGTAGTTGAAGGTATGTAGCAGCTGTTTTGATAGACCTAGTAAACTTTTTTCCATATGTAAAAGGCAGTGTGGAAAACAGAGAAGTTCTTGGAAGAAGTAAACTGGTGGGAACAAGCACTGTGAAAAGGACTCTAAATGGGGAGACAGAACTGAGTTTATTTGTCTAGTTCATTTAATTCCCCCGAACTACAAACTCCTAGTTTCATAGAATCATAGAATTGTTTTGGTTGGAAAAGACCTTTAAGATCATCAAGTCCAACTGTTAACCTAGCACTGCCAAGTCCAACCACTAAACCAGGTCCCTAAGCACCACATCTACACAGCTTTTAAATATCTCCAGGGACTCCACCACTTCCCTGGGCAGCCTGTTCCAATGATTGACAGCCCTTTTGGTGAAGACATTTTTCCTAATATCCAACCTAAACCTCCCCTGGCACAACTTGAGGCCATTTCCTCTTGTCCTATTGCTTGTTACTTGGGAGAAGAGACCAACACCCACCTCATTACAACCTCCTTTCAGGTAGCTGCAGAGAGCAATCAGGTCTCCCCTCAGCCTCCTCTTCTCCAGGCTAAACAACCCCAGTTCCCTCAGCCGCTCCTCATAAGACTTGTGCTCTAGACCCTTCACCAGCTTCGTTGCCCTTCTCTGGACACGCTCCAGCACTTCAATGTCCTTCTTGACATTTCAGGTAAATGGAGCTGTGCTTTCAGCAATCTTTCTGTCTTTGTTGCTCCCCGTGTGAACAAGAAAGAGCTACAGAGCATGGCAGAGCCTTCAGCAGCATCCCTGTGTTCAGCTGGACCAGCACCATGTTTGGGTGGTTTTTCACATACGCTTTCCTTCTACCTTCTGTGTTTGGCTTTTTCTCATATCAAAGTCATTAAGGAACATATCAGTTTGAAGGACAATTAGTCACTGCCAGCGAAGAGAAAACCAGGCTGCAATGAGAGCTGATCTCTGTGTTTAATAAAAGTAACTCCTCAATTTTTCATTCTTATTGTACTTGCTGCTAAAAAATGCTGTGAAAATTGAAGGATTTTGACTTTTTTCAGTTTCTTTTACAGCACTTCAGAGAAGGAACAGAGCAGACCCCTCTATGCAGCTTTGTTGCCCTTCACTGAGAGGCACCTAAAGCTCACTGTGTCATCTAAGCATTATTGCATTGTCAGCAACTAATAATGATTCTCAAGCAAAGAGGCTTTCCTTAACGCAATCTCCTAGAATTCAGGTTGTCTCAAAATCCAAGATTTGTTTCAGTTTTTGGACTGCCTATACATCTAAAAACAAGTCTCAGGTTTTAATTTATTTGAGATGTAACTGAACGTACAAGCAAAACTTTGCTTGACCTTTGTAGCAGTTGGAAATACAGGCAGATCTTACTGGAGATGTATAAAACACGTGATGTTTTACATGCACACCCGAATCTAGAGAGTAACTGCCAAATGAATGATAAATTCTTTGAAGAAGGAACAAGCGGTATTAATTAGGATTAAGTAAATGGACCCACAGTGTGTTAATAATGCCAAACGTTAAAAATTAGCTGGAATCTAGTGTACAGAGTGAATATTTTTGGTTGACTGGCTATGGCTTATTTCACAGTCAGAAATGCCAAGTGACTGACCTGGTAAAGGTTTCTCTCCCCATTCACCTTGTCCAAGTTCTGACAACATGTTTGTTTGTTTGTTTGTTTGTTTGTTTTTTCACAGCTCTAACATACTAATTACATTAGGGAGGGTATTAAAAATTTTGGGAGAATTAACCCAGTCTTGTCTTTTCATACCACTCCTACCGTTGAAAGTTAAAGTAATTTGAAAAAATAAACTTTCATCTCCTTCCCACACCTGCACTCAAAATTAGAGTAAATCTGCAGGTCCTAATTATTGTAATAAGCTGTAATTCATGTAGATACCTGTGAGTCACCAGTAAAACTTTGAGTTCTCTGGTACAGTAAGCCTGTGTATGTATGTGCATGTAAATGCCATGCAGAAAATCTAGCACTAGCGGTATTAAAGTTGTGAAAGCAAGAAAACACCCTTTAAACTCAAATTATCATCCTGGACCTGTGCTTTGTGCGCTTGCTATATCCTGTCCAAACAGGAATTGCATATACTGTTGGCCGTGCCCGTAAGTAAGCAGGTGTGATATAAGCTAAGCTCCCAATTTGCACCTGGTCTCCAGAGCTAGCCCTGGGTTTTTTACTTAGACAAACATTAAACATTTCATTAACATCCATGGGACCTTAGCCCAACCTTAGCATCAAACCTTGGGTTTTAGAACTGAAACTCTGTAATTAAACATATAGTTAGACATCCACTAACTGCTGGCTTTTTTTAACACACAAGGAATACTGATTCGAAATCTAAAATGCCATCGATTTGAATGCTGTTTCGGAACTGATGAGTGGAAAAAAATTGCAGTGCAAGCTTCACACTGTGTACTTCCTGACTTGCACAGTACATGCCTATAAAGAGAAATTGCTGTGGAATGACTTTCCTGCAAAATAGCTCCATTTTCATGCATTGTAGAGGTTCATCATCTCTTCTTCCTGGGCTGTGTTGCTTTCCACCCATATGAATCCTTTTCAATTTGTAATTTCAGTGGGATCTCCATAACCGGTTCTAGTTTTATTTGTCGAGATAATCCTATTTTTTTTTTTTTAAATAACCTGTTAGAGAAATATCTCTATAAGATGAGGTAAAATAAATTAACCTGATACCAGCTTATTGTGCTGGTTTTGGCTGGGATAGAGTTAATTATTTTCTTCATAGTAGCTAGTATGGGGCTGTGTTGTGGATTCGTACTGAAAACTGTTAATAATTCAGGGATGGTTTTGTTGCTGCTGAGCAGTGCTTACACAGAGCCAAGGCCTTTTCTGCTCCTCACACCACCCCACCAGCGAGTGGGCTGGGGGTGCACAAGGAGCTGGGAGGGGACACAGCTGGGACAGCTGACCCCAACTGACCAAAGGGATATTCCATACCATATGATGTCATGCTCAGCATATAAGGGGCTGGGGGAAGAGGTGGTGGTGGGGAACACGTTCGGAGTGATGGCGTTTGTCTTCTCAAGTCACCATTAGGCGTAATGGAGCCCTGCTTTCCTGGGGATGGCTGAACACCTGCCTGCCCACGGGAAGTGGGGAATGAATTCCTTGTTTTCCTTTGCTTGTGTGCGCGGCTTTTGCTTTACCTATTAAACTGTCTTTATCTCAACCCACGAGTTTTCTCACTTTTACCCTTTCAATTCTCTCCCCCGTCCCACTGCAGGGGGAGTGAGTGAGCGGCTGCGTGGGGCTCAGCTGCCGGCTGGGGTAAAACCACGACACTCGTATTCTTGTATGTGAATGGCTAAGTTCAAGGTTGCATACCCTGTATGACATGAATATCCATAAATGGGTGTAAGAATGCCGTTTGATTGCATACCACTTCAAATAGCAAAGATGTTACAACCAGACCTGGTGGAAATTTTCTGCATGAATCATTTTTCTTCAAAGAAGGAGTGACATTTATGAAAAGAATTCATTTCCTTCTAAAGTTTGGGAGGGAAGGGGAATCCCCCAAAACAGACATTTAGTTATTTCTAAATATGAGACTTAAATGGTTTTTATTCTTTCCTTTTTTCCCCATCTTTCTTCCGTGACTGAACGTGACAGAGTGTATCTTTGGGCTATGAGATTCTGCTCTCTTTTGTTCCCCTCTCACTAGTTTTACAAACAATGAGGAAGTAGAAGAGAAAGTTGAAAGGTAAAACTCCTCTAATATTATCAATTGTGAGATAACTCACAAATTCATTTATAAACTTCTTTTTTTTATATATATTGATGTGTTTTGTTTTCTTTTTAGATGTTACATTTCTTTTAAATTTTCGACTATAGTGGTTTTTTCCTTTATTCAGCTCAGCCTTTTGACAGTGTCTTGAAATATTGAAAAATAGCCCAGCATTAAATTATATTATGGTAAAATTACAAATATAATACAGTACATTACCAGGGCGTTTAGAGTTACAGCAAGTCTCTGAATTTTAAACTATATTTCAATCATATTTACAGCTGTGATTTGAGTTGCTTCTGATAGGCTATACTTTTCCCTGTTTGTCATCCTTCGCTGCTTGTTTGCAGCCTGTAATTACAAAGTACATTACTGTCTGCCTCGCTCAGCCATGGGGTGGATCTGAGCACTATGCAATGGCAGCTGATGGCAGGTTCTCCAGCACCTGAGCAGCCACAAATTCTCTTCCTGTGAACTTTGCTCAGTATCCAATTCATTGTCTATTGTGACCGGATGAAAAACACCCCAAACCACTATCAAACCCCTCTGCACAGCCTCTCCTCCTCTCTCCCTGGGACTCCCTCTCTGCACAAGCACTGGGGGAGAGCCCTGCACCCTCCTGCACTCTCCTGGCACTAAACACCTGCACCCTCACCTCCGACCAAAACCATGCTGGCACAAAAAAATTCAAGGATTCTTTTTTTTTTACAAGACTTTGTGCCCTTCACACATGGCACAGTGTATTTCCATAGATGTCCATTGCAGCTTATTGATTTCTGGTATAAGCGTAGCCTCGGTTTATAGCGCTTTTCAGTTTAACTCAGGGAAGCAACCCACATTAAAGGCTGTGTAAATTCCTTCAGAAATACCAGTGGATCAAATAAAAAGCCAAACTGTTGATTTATCCTACGGGATAAACAGGGAAGGGACGCAAGCTGCCCTCCCATCCTCTGCAGAGGCGCTGGGCACAATCTCTGTCCCCAAAAAGGGCCGGGTTTACCGCCACTGCCACCAGCAGAGACAAAGCCTTCAGCCGTAGCTGCTCTGGGAAGAGGATGCCTTGGATCCAACTACTAGAGCAAGCTGAGGAAGAAATTTATGAGCAGGGATTGTACCTAGAGGACTGAGCTGGACCATACCCAAGTGAGGGCATGCAGTGTCCACACTGTACCTCCTGGGTACCACCAAGCCCCCAAGTTCCCTGCAAAGCCCTTCTCCTCAGTGCTCCCCTTCCCGAGTCTCTCTTGGCACAGGGAGATGCAGGACCTCAGCAACACACACCTCTGTCTGGGCCTTAAAGGTGGTTCTTAGTCCTGTGTCAGCTAACAGCCCCTGCACGTCTCTCCCAGTCGCTGTCTGCACTTACACTCACGTTCCTGCAGGTTTGCCCAAATGTCTGCACTGTACAAAACGCCCCAGCACTCCTCCTGTGCAAAGGAAAGGCAGCCCTGGGAGAGCAGCATCCAGCCAAGTGTGAGAGCTAATGGCCACCAGAAGGTCCCAGGATCCTCAGGGGCACCGTACTCTCTCACAGTCCTTTTGGGCCTTCCAGGTCAGTTTTCAAATAAAGGAATTCCCAGTCGATGGAAACACCCCAAATAAAAGCACATCCAAAGCACACCTTAGGGCTTGTAGGGAAGTCCCTTGCCTCTCCCTGTACCCCAAGGTGTTTCCATTGCTTGGATTCCTGGGATGTTGTGACCGCTTTCTGCTGAGGTTGGTCTTATGTCTGGTCCAAGGCAAGGTCTGAGGGGCTCGGTCATCCCTAGGACCTTCAGTTTCCACTGACTGACCAAAAGCAATGCTCAAGGCTTTAGCCCTCACCCCTCTCCAGCCAGCAGCAGGCCAAGAGAAGATGATCAGCATGATGGCTTCACCAGTGGTCAGTCACAGGAGGGCTGGAAGAGGAGACCTGTAGAGCAAGGGCATGCCAAATGCTCAAAAACTACTGCCACCCACAGAGGCTATTCTGTCTTCCAGAGAGGAACAAATGTGGCATTTTGAGATGAGACCACCTGTTCTACACTGGATTTCTAACATGTCTTGAAGACCACGCTAACCAGTGCCTGGTTTTGAGATAAGACAGCACTTTTTGTTTGTTGCATGGGACCATATACCCACACACCACTGCAGTTTATCAGCATTTGAGTTGGTCAGAGGAAAAGGAAAGGAAGGTCGGGATGTATCAGTAGGAGGCAGAGATACCAGTACTGCCAGAAGGATGGTCCATATGCAAACCTAGCTGCTGTTGGAGCACTTCTGCATGCTGTCTTCTGGCTAATCAAGATCAAAAATAGAGGATGGTGGGCAGTCTTTCAGAGCTGGCCAGTCCCAGCATTTTCTGGTTTGCAGACATAACTCCATTGAGGTGGCTCGCACATCACTTCTGTGGAGCAAGTGTCACCTGGGCCTCTTGCATGGTGGTGGAGGGAGCATTTTTCTGGCAGGCAATGGGCAAAGAGGAGGCTGAAAGGGCAGACTCTGACTCCTGGCAATGGCTGTCGAGGTCCTGGCCAGCTGCCTGGCATGGGCTGCTCTCTGCTCCATGCCGTGCACCGTGCAGTGGGGCTGGGGCTCATAGGGGACATTGCTCGGTGCCTCCGACGGTCGCTTGACTCTTGCTGAGCCTGGATTCATTTCTGTGGTGTGACATGATCCCTACCCATCACACAGGGGCCGTTATTAGCAACATAGCGATTAATCCTCTCTCATAGATGGGAATAGGCACCTGGATGAGGCCAGGAAGCTGCAAAATGCTTTTGAGCATCTTCGAGACAAAAAGTGCTAAAGCAGTGGCTGTTCCCTGCTGGTAACCAGTGAGAGGACAGAGAGGAAACATAAAACAGGGAAGGCAGGGAAAAATTACCCTGGAGTCAGCTACAGACGCATGAGGAAATACGTGCGGTGTTATTAAAAGACAGATGCGCCGGGGAGTCCAAAGCCTAAAAATCCCTTCATTATCTAGTTAAAGGCTCCAAAAAGCTGTGGCTAAAATGTGAGATATCAGCCTAACAGGTCTGTTTATACAGACTTCTCTAAACAGTTCTCCAGTCAGATCTTTTGCTTCTGCAAAATCTTTCTTTTTCCCTTGTGTTTTGATTCCTTTCATCTTAAAGGACACCCTGCCATTTCCCAATCTGTAAATAAAACTCACTATGATAAAGGTCACGAGCTCCGTCTCTGGGAAGAATTACCCCGCAATGAAAGGTAAAGCCAATTTGGGGCCTGCCAGAACTGCCCTTTGCATCCACCGCTGCCAAGACCTGATGAACATTGCCCAGCTCCTTGCATCTATTGGGCTTGCATGAATACCAGATCTTCCCCTTACACTCATCCTGTGCCGCAAAAACAGGATTTTTGGAGATTTACTGAAGGGTCAGGAGAGAGCGTCAGGGTGGGCAGAGCTGAAGAACACCATCGAACCTAATTTTTGGCCCGTGTGGTGGAAAAGGTCCCTCACAGGTTGGGTGTGGGTTTTGATTGCTGTGAGTGGCACGTGTGTGTACTCGAATGCCTCAGTCCCTCCGCTCAAAAGCCAGCTCCGTTGGCAACTCCTGCCTGAATTCCAGGGGAAAATATTTGGCAAATCACATGCTGACATGTTTATCTTGTTAGCTGTCAGGATGAGTAAGTGTGCATGCTGAATGCTATCATTCAGCTTGAAAGGAGCAATAGCTACCACTCATGAAATCTGACAGAATAAATATATTTTCAAACATGATTTTTGTCAGACTTGTATTAATCCTTTGTTCAGCTCCTGTCCTAAGTGACCTTAAATAGACCCATGCTCACTGGCACCCCCAAACTCCAGCTTAGGGTGACTTTATGCAATCCAGAGGTGACAAAGTGACACTGTTGCCTGTTCATAAGCAATGGATCAAATTAGCTTCTGCCCTGGCATATATACATTTACATGTCTTCTAACATCTAATTACACTGAAGCATCCCACAGAAAGCTCGTATTTGGGCTTTTAATGCTAATCCAATAAAAAAGCAATGCAACCATTTCAAGATAATTATGGCATCAGCAACCCCCTGCCTGCTTTCAGGCAGGCATTCATGGGAACCCCTCGTGGGTGTTCAAACAGTGTGAGAAAATAGCGAGCGCATTGAATCTCATTTCTACGGCACAAATATTTCAGTGTGTTAGAGTACCTCAGAGCTCAGAAATCTCTGAAACATCAACATTTGGTTTCCTGCTTGATCTGAGCTGGCCTCGCCTGAGGCAGGGGTCGATAACATACTGCTCTGCTGTTTGCCAGAATTAAGAATAGCGGAGCTTGTCTGATCAGCTCCCTCTCTGGCAATATCAAAGTGCCTCATTCACATTAAAAAGCATCAAATTTTGGCCCATTTCCCTTCTGATATTGGCAGAAGGGCGAACAGGAGGGGGAAAGGATAGATTGATGGTTTCCCGTGCCTCGTTTGTTTTGCTCTTTGCTTCAGCTTGCCCCAGAGGTGCCGGCATACCCCGGTCCGCGGCGGGAGTTTGTAAAGTGATGGCTTGAACAGTTCAGTGCGATGCTTGCGCATGAAGGTATGCGGCACTTAAAAGTCTTAGGCAGTCTTTTAGGGCTGTTAGTATCGAGTAGGTAAGGACAGGATTAAAAGTCAGAGGTCTGTGCAATAGGATAAGATCTGGAAATCAGCACAAGCTTTGGGAAGACAGAGTGGAGTTGCGAAACTCAGAAAGAAAAATGTGGCATGCCGCTGTGAAATGGCAGAGTGATGAAATCAGGGCTTTTAGCAGCACTATGCTCTATTTTAGCAGTGACAAAGACATGTCAGAGATAAAGTTTTTTTCTCAGAACCAACCACATTTCACGGTTAGAGCACTTTAAGGGCATGAGACAGGCCCCCGTGAGAAGTGAGGAAAAGCCAGAAGATGGTACCTGGACCCCCAGCTCCTCCCCTTCCACACCTGCAGCATCCTCCGTGCATTACTGCCGCAACCACAGACTGCCTCTCCTCTGGGTCCCTGCCTCCTTTGCTGCGCAGGGTGAATAATGCTGCCTGAAAGAGCCACTGCTCAATATTTATTTTTATCTGCAGAGTTCAATGTGTGACCTTGACTGGCTGTACCGCACAGTGCTGAAACTCCGCGCTCCCCAACTCCTGCAGCAAATGCAGCAGAGGAGCAGCAGCTCCTTTTGCACGTTTTGCCTTGGCCCATGCTGTGTGCTGAAGGAGCTGGAAGGGAAGGATGTCCGTCCTTGTCATTTAAAGACTTTGCCCTTTTGAAATACCATTCGACGAGCGGAGAGGCATTTGTTTTGGGAGGGGAGCTTTGCTGGCTTTGTTTGGAGCGTTTATGTACTGAATGGTATGTCATGGGAAAGGGAAGGCTCCTCCGTGCTGTCCCCAAGGGAGCATCCAAGTGAAGCAGAGTGTCATAGGAAGCTCTGAGAGGCTTTCCATGTTCACCCACTTCAGTAAATCAAAGACAGCACCGTCCCTCACATCACTGTGATTTAAACTAGGGTAAAGTCCTGTGTAATGTTGCTGCAGTACATGACACTGCAATTACCTCGTCCCCTTTCCTCTGTTCTCAGCAAAAGGCAGTAAAATTATTCAGCTCGGCTTATGAATTGCAGGACCGAGCAGTACCTGTAAATTCACATCATTCAAACTAGCTCTTACATCTCTTGACACAAATGCCAGACCCTTGTGTGCCACTGAACGGGCTGCAGGCAAGAAACTGTGGCTGAGTGAGTTATGCCAGTAATCCTGAAGTCTGTCAGCCAGCACGAGCTTCCAGGGAAAGAGCAGGTTATGCTGGGACAGGAGGGCAAATCTGATGTGAGAATCTTTTTTTAAGCTGAAGGAGCATTGGTTAATGTGGCTGCCTGGGCCCAGGTCAATTTTCACTCCAGATTCAAGGTTTTACCTGGAATAAACCAGAAAGCAATAAAGCCTATTATTTCACAAAGGACTTCTATGACTTACACATTTGTTCTTCTCTTCCAGTGAGATGACCTATATTTGCTTTTGATATAAAATTTTTCATAGGGAAAAATTTCCCCTTCAGTTGTGTTTTACTTGCATTCGTCACATGCGTTTTACTGGCAGAAAAGTCTTTCTTTTAAAGTGCACCTTTTCTCTTTCTTTCTGGTCTCATTACTCATTCAGAAAGCTCCGAAAATCTTTCTAGAAGTACAGTCAGCTCATTGGCATTTGAAGAATGAGCATCTTCCCAAGCAATGTAACATCTACATTTTCATTTGTAATTTATGCCAGAAAAAACAATCACTGTCTTAAAATGCAGCTCAGTGTGTTGCTTTACTGTTCCATGGTTAAACCATCCCTGAGCCTTGGCCTGGCAAGTCTTGTACCTATGTACCACAGCTCATTCGAGCAGCACCAGAAGGACCTGGTCCCTGAGGCAGATCCCTCAGAGCACACCAGGAGAGGACAGTTGCCTTCTGGCCATTTCAGCAAACACCTGCAGAATGTGGCCAGGCTGCCACTGCTTCTCCGGGCTGACTGGGGCTTCTTCAAAATCTCACAGCGTAGCTCTTCCAACTTGAAGGAAGGGTGCAGGGGAAATCACAATTCAATAGTTATTTTCCTACTCTACTCCATGCTCTGCAGACGCATGGTTCAGAATTAATCCCAGAGGCAGGCATGCATTTCTTGTTCACAAATATTGATAGCTAAAGGACTACATAACTAAGAAGCACCTTCAGTAAAGAGGAAGAAGGAAGTTCTGCTGGTGAGGAGAAACCCCATCTCTGCAATTGTCCTTTTAATGATAACGAGTCAGTCTCTTCATCTGTCCCTTCCTACCTGTGGCCTTTTGAAAAGAAACCCACAATCACAGGAGGTTTCTGAAGGATGGAAAGCTTATCTAGGACAGCCAGGGCAGGCCTGGTATGCCGGGGCTGTCCACCTTCCCAACAGGTGAGTGCTTTGCTCTCTGCAAAGGAGTAATCCAAATCCAGGTCTCCTGCCCCAAATTCTCCAAGCTTTGAGTCTCTTCTGCTCAAAATGCAGTTTCTCTCTAAAAGAAACAAATCTGTGGACCAGCAGAATGAATGCGCCCTTTGGGGTAAGGGCTGCGTCTCTCCATGTGTGCTTACAGCGTAACTGATGGCAGCCCCAGCTGTGGTCTCTGACAACATCCCGACTGGCAGGCAGGTTAAAAACAGACATCTTTAAGTCCCGAGTAATTTCTCCAACCTAAAGAAAGTGCTCCATTCGAAGCCTGTCAGGTCTTTCAGGAAAAACGTAGCCACGCCAAGCAGAGGTTTTGGAGACACAGAAGGAAGGCCTGCGAGCTGGAGCAGCCAAGCATTGCCATTAATATCCTCAGACATCCACGGCTTCGGAGTCACCTCACGCTTCTTTGAACTGCTTTGCTGGTGCTGAGGCTGCATCTGCCCAAGATAAACTATGCAGCCCTGATCTAGCTGTGGGGTCCGGCGAACTTCAGAGAGAAGCCATTGTCACGCTCTGTCACATTAATCTGGCTAGCAAGTCAATGCTGCTGCCAAAAGTCCTTGTAAAATATACTCTAATTAGGCAATTTTACAAAGCTTACAAATGGAATGGGGGGGGGGGGGGGGGTTGGGTTTTTTTTTTTTAAATCTGCTGGATTATAATGTCTCCTAACAGAATAGTTATGGTTTAGTGTTACAGTCTTGCTTAGTTTGTTGAATGTGGCATTTGGGTTAATCCGTCAGCTGCCATTAATTTATGCAAACTGTGCAATATCTGAAACATCTGGGGCATTTTCATAGGAAGTTCTAAGGAAGAGAAAATTATCAGTTTAATGTACATTTGGTGCTCCCCAAACTGACCGCTGCTTTCACAAGTAGCCCCTGGTGTGAAGTGCCAAGGCTTGTACAAATGTGCTGTTGTACAAATCTAGGGAGAGCCAAGACACAATGAAATCCCAAGCAGCTGAGCCCAGCCAAGGCCCTTGGTGCTTCCCTCCACAGCTCTTCCAAAAAAAGGCTCGAGAACGTGTCCTCCTGCCATGACCGTCAGCATCATAGTGCAGGCACATCCTTAGTGCTTAGCCACTGCAGGGATCTTAATGCCTCTGCTCTTCACGTTGTCATTTTTTATAGGAGATTCTCTTTTTCTTTTCTTTTAATATTCTTTCCTTTTTTATTTTTTCCTTTTCTTTTTCTTTTTTCTTTCCTTTTTTCTTTTTCTTGCTCCCCAACCTAAACATGCCAGGCAGATCCTCACTCAACTTGCTCCCACTGCCAAAGTATGGGGGAGATCATCAGCTGCCATTGTTCCCAACTCTACTCTCCTAAATTTTCCTTGCATAAGGCATAAATGGCACGTTAGATTTGAGGTTTGGCAATACTGTTAGTATTTCCTTTCAGAAAAAAAAGGAAACAGCATGCTCCCACCATTCCTAAATCTGTATTTTTTTCTGCGTGACAGTAAGGGTGTTAGGGAGGGGGAAGGTTTTGAAATGACAGCTCACCCCTTGAAAGACAACTACCACCACTGGTGTTCAAGTGGAAACTTAACAAGGAGTTAATACAAAGTAAAATCTTTCTCTTCCAAATGAGGAGATAGATAGTTGGTGCTTTACTCACTTTCAGCATGTGTAAAACCCTTGATGTTTTGAAGGAACCACCATGACAGTGGCTCATGGAGTTGTGCTCGAGATCACTTTTGGCCCTTTGCTGCCCTGGGTGCCAGGAGCAAAGCCATCACGCAGCGGGAGGTGAAACCTGCCGCCTGCTCACACTGCAGGTTCACAGCGTGCCGACTCTAAGGAGCTGCCAGGCAGTCCCAGAGCACTTCATGGAGCAACCAGACTTTGGTTTCGAGCTTTTTTTCTGCTTGTTTTTAATAGTTTGCTGAAGTCAGTGTAATCTGAAACAAGAGCCTCCCACTCTTTGCCCACGCTGGACTATCACCCACAGCAGTGGGCTGGAGTCCTGCTGTGCCTGTAAGGCATCACTGAAATACCTGCAGAAATTGCAGCCTAGCCCAGTTCTCGCTAACATGGTGTCAAACAAGTGCAGCACCACTGGATTCAGTGCAATAAATCTTTGTCCTTCTCGGTGTGAGGGAAAGATGTTCACCGAGCTGTTGTGGGTGTAGCATAACCGTGCTTGCTGTTATCCATCTGCTTGATAAGAATTATCCTGTGTTTGTCTGTTCTCATCTACATCTGCCTTGTGACCTCCCTGCTATCCCAGCATTGCTTGGCTTGGGTTTTGGTGGTGGAAGAGACAGTTCTGTCCTAGGCAAGGGGAGAGCTGGAGGCCTGGGGCAGGGATTTCTCATAGCGACCCAGTGCCCACAGCCCTCTGTAACTCTTCATCACTATAGTACGGGTGGATTTGCCAAGTTATTTCCTCTCTTCTTGTTCCGCTTCTGTAAAACTGCAAAATCATTAACATGTTAATCATTTTGTAAATTGGCAAGGACGTTTTAATTGAATTTTCTCTCCAAGTGGATATGGAGAAGGAGAAGAGCATTATAGCAGTTAGGAATGAAAGAGGTCTATTAGATCTTGATTTTCCCTCTGGGACACTCACTAAATATAAAATTGGATTCCACTTGCTGGTAGATTGGTGGCCACAGAGAAGACAGCAACATGTGTTTTCAGTTGCCTTCACAGGCCACTAGCTTCATTGCAATAAAGACCTCAGACATCCATTGAACAAACTGGAGGAGTACGTGAAATAAAATAATCTCCACAGAAAATGATCCTGGAGCCCTCTGTTTGGGAAATGCTGGCCTTGTGCCCTTGGTCCTCCCCAAGAATAAGCAATAGCAGTCTCCTGGTGGTCTCCTGGCCATGGCAATCATCAGGCTTGAATCTGAATTAGGTCTCAGAGAGCTGCAGTTGTCCCCAGCGCTGCAGCTATGGCCCTTGGTGCGAGGCTGGACGTGGGCTCCCTGCACCGCGGCTTTACAGCATCCCTGTCCCCATGGCCTCCTGTGCGGCTGGCGTCAGCGTTATGCTGTTGGGAAGGAGCTGTCAGTTTACTTTATTATTTCCATGAACAACTATTAATCATCCTGTTTCTCTTAATTTTGTTATTTTCAGAGGCGCAAAAGGAACATTAAACAAATAATAAACTTCTTATGACTAAGGAGGATTAGAGTCAAATGCTCAAACAAAGGACAGCAGGGATTTAAGGAAAATTATATTTTCCATTTGTCTTTCTTCTACACCAAACCCCAGGGCAACAATCTCAGACAGCACATTTTGCAACTTTAAAGGAGCCTCAGCAGTTTCATCTCAAGCATGGTACAAGGAAAACTTGTGAACAGGGACCCAGACAAAGCCATTGAAGTTCAGTTCAATCACGTGCTTTGGTGGAAAGCTGTGTGATATAAAAGGAAACATTTCCAAAATCATCTAAAAAAATGACGTCAAAGTCCAAGACCATGCTGGGAACCTGTCCTTTACAGACTCTTTGTGGCTTTTGGAAGTGTTAACCATCTAATTTTGTGCAGATATTTCTCCATCACTCAAGACTAGAAGATATTAAAGGAAAAGTGAGAGGATTGCCCTCACAAAGCTCCCCTGAAGATGGACACAGCATCAGAGCCAGCAGAGGAGAAGTGGGAGGAAGCGAAGGAACCACTTTTTCTCCTAGAGAGGGGCCATGTCTCACCCAAAACCAAAGCCTCCAGACCACCTACAAACATGCCCTTTCTGCAAAAATCAACCTGTACCTTGTTCTCAAAGCAATCCAGCTGGTACCAGAAATGCCACATGTCAGCCCAGGAAAGACATTCCTAAACAAATACATATTTTTAATAACTTCCAGCTTCAGCTGGTTACTGGTGGTGGATTGATATATTATTATGCATCCATAGCTGAGGAGTTTTCAGTTATCATACATATGTCAACAAAAAAAGAGTAACAACTATGGGTTATTCCTGATGGTGGGAGTAAATGGAGGATGATCTGGGATAAGAATGAATTGACAAAATGAGGATACTATGGAAAAGTTTCGAAATGGGCATTCACACACCTTCCACTGCTGCCATGTTGGTTTGTTGCCATTCGTAACCCTGCCTCCAGTCTTTTCCTGGCATGATCCTGCCCAGCCAAGAGAAGTTCAAGGGCAACTGCTTAATGGCACAAAAAAAAAAAAAAAAGAAAAAAGAAAAAAAAAGAAAAAAAAAAGAAGTGGAGAAAGAGTTTGAATATGTCTAATCCTGCCAAAAGGACGAGCTGTGTTCTGGAAAAAGAGGTGCAGGATCACGAGCAAAAGAAAGAGTCAGAGGAGATGCCTTCCTCATCCTTTTGGCGTGCAGGCTGCCTTAGTGCTTTCCTCCCTGCCTTTGCATAACAGCACCGGAAGCCTGTAATGCATTTGTTACTGTTGGAAACACTGAGCCTGAACATGGGAGACGTGTGGGACAATGCAGATACTACAGAGCAGAAGCTGTGAATGCTGACACCAAGCGAGTTGCCAAAGCTGGCCATGAATAATGTAAGAATAGCTCCAGTCCTTTTCCTGCCCACGCAGGGAGGTTTGAATGAATTCGGCGCTAATGTGCTCTCTGAGAACATACGCTGCCAACTGTATTTTCATGGGGTAGAGTGGGAAAACTTAAAATCAGCCATCAAAGTTAAACTGCTTCCTATTTCTCTGTAAGATGATTACTGCTGAGCATAAACATGCATACAATAAAAATGTCCCTTTTTCTGGGCAGAATGACTGCAGGTAACTTACAATCAGCGTTGGATGCTGATACCGCAGTGAGAACTTCCTCTGTATCCCCCCCGCTGGCACACCTCAATAGGGACGGTATTCAAACCTGCTGTTGCAACCAAATGGCTGTAGCTCCGTGAGAGGCACCTCTGCTGGGGCACATGGAGGGCTGCGTGGCGTACCCACAGCTCTGTGGCTGCGTGCCCACCATTGCACTCTACCCTGCTTCGCTGGAGGGGAAGAAGTGGCAAATGGCACAAAACTGAGAAATTGAGTAAGACTAAAGAAGGTAGCCCAGACAGCATCATCAGTGACTTTGGAGAACCATGTTTGGGTTAATTGCTGTCATGATAATTAGTCAACTGCTCCCAGACTGAAGTACCCATGTTCTGACCGTGTAGCGGATCAGCTGCATTCATGCCGCAAAACCCTGCAATGCTGCCTTCAGGGGCGTGCTGCAACGGCACATGTAGGGAGGATTAAGACAGGAGGAAAAAGGTGGTGCTCTTCCTTGTGGTCCCGTGGATGCATTAGAAACTCTTGTTTCTCAGTGATTATCAGCCGGCTTATCCAAATTGAGGATGATTTGATAAAATTCAGCTCATTGTTCCTCTCACTGACTAAACTGTACTAAATCCTGATCAGCTCACACAAGTTAAGCCAAATCAGGGTAGAAGTGATGCATTGATTTATTAACGATCTGTAATGAATTGGCAAACATTGAGCAATACATTCAGGATCGATATCAGCAATACAACTGATAACCACGATACCACCCACTTATGAAGTGGTAACATGCAACTATCTAAACTCCCTCTAACTGATTCCAACATGTGCCACATGCACATCAGATTTGTGTGCGCAGTCACATACCCTCCCCCAGGCTGCAGGGGTCACAGACACCCTTCCCAGGCTGCGGGGGTCACAGACACCCTTCTTCATCTGGGTGTGCAGGACCTCCTGCCCGCACCCCCCTGCCGTGGGAGGTATGGGTGTCCCAGCTCTGTTCAGTCCTGCCCTGTCCCACACCCCTGTCAACCCAGATGTGGGTGGGTACCCCATCCCAGGAAGTGACCCCCCCCTGCACCCAGGCTGTAGGTTCTTGTGCTGCACCCATTCTGCAGGAGACACTTCAGGATCCCCGGGACATCTCCAGTGCCAACATCCATTTTGCAGTGTAAACTGATGATGGTAGAGGTAAGGTCACGCTTTTGCATGGCATCATGCAAAATGATTTCCTAGTTAGCACAAGTACATGACCATTAAGAAAGCCCAGGAACACTTTGGATTTGGGTTCTTGAGCATTGCAATAGAAGTGGAAGGGTTTACCAAATGATCTGCCAAGGAATAACTCCAAGAGCTGCTTTGTGCATGTGCAACAACCCCTCCCAGCCTCAGAGGGAAAGATCTCTCCCCACTGTCTAGTCTTTGTGGTTTTTTTTTTTCTTTTGCTTTGGTCTTACCCTTAAACTAGTCTTTCTTTCCATGAGACACATGTTACACAAACTTCCTGCTAAAGTGAAAAACATATCTCTGTCCACCTGAACTTCATATCCTGTTATTGCAATATGACAACTTGCAAGGAGTTTCCTCACCAAGAACATAGTGTAGGGCAATAGATAGGCGTGTGTCAGCATGTGCTGTGGCTGGTTTGCTGTGTGGTGGTATAACGGGCTTCTGTGAAAAGTCACCTTTTTAATGGTTGGTAAAAGTATTAAGCAAGTATTAGAGTTTTACTCTGAGGGGGTAAAGAAGCAAAGAGCCCTGACCTACCCACGGAGGTGAGAACATTGCAGTTTGAGAGACTGTGAACTGATCTGACCCATATAAATAAAATACCTTTCATCATTCATCTGTCATCTTTAGGGATCCCTCCTTTCTGCTAATAAGTGTATTTTCAGATCCTGAGTTATGGATTACCAACTTTTGAGCTCTGAAACCAAGATATATTTTAACAGGTTTTAAGCTATGATATCTGATTCTTCAGGGGGCCCAGAGCCAGAAACTCAAATAAACCAGAGCACAGTCCTTTCTGCAAAGGCCTTGGCCTGTGGTTAATGGAAACAGCAGAGTTTGCAATACTTATGTACTGTCTTGGCCAAGTTCTACATTTTGTTGAAGTCAGTGGTGATGGGGAAAAAATCATCTGATCTGTAGAAAGCTTCAGCTCTACTGGTTTGTTTTTTTTAGAAACATTTACAGAAGTCAACTTGGCACTATTTACTATCAAGGTCTCCATCTTATTCCTTGAATGAAGAATAAGAAGACAGGGAATTTTGGAAAGCAACTAAATTTTACAGCATGAGAACTCCTTCTGGAATAAAAGCTTAAATAAGCACCTCCTTTTCCATAAGCCTTGGGTGGCTGGGAAACAACTTCTGCTCTGTCATTTTTCGGAAGGGAGAAGGGTCAGTGAAGACTGATGTCTACTTCTATATGCAGAGCACATTTTACAAGAACAGGGAATTCATTAAATTTAATTTTAAATTTAATTTTAAATTTGTAATTCATTAAATCCTGGTTTTGATCCCAAGAAGGCAGGGGAGATAAAACCAATTTTATTTGTTTTTTTTATTTCAACTCCTGTGGGCTAATTGTATCGGGGGGTCTGAAGTAATTCAAGTAGTACCAGGAGCACAGTGGGTGAAGAGCATCATATTTCACAGACGAGAAGGGAGAAATTCACCCTAGGCTTGAGCCTCCAGGGTGGAATACCAGGAGAAACACACAGCTGCCATTCCACTGTAAACACCCTGACTCGTTTCTGCGCAGTGATAATGTTACTGCTTTTACAAAGAGACACTAAAATTGAAAATGTCTTTCCTTGTGTTTAGAAGAGAGTGCTTGTTCTCTAATTCAAATGAACTAAAGCAAACATAAAATATCTTTCAATGAAGAGCTAAGTCAGCAGTGCTATTAAACTGTTTGAGATTTGTACCTAGTCCTAGTCTGGGATTTAAGTGAATAATGTGGTCCAAAGGAGCTGTTAATCTGAAGTCAAAGTGTGTATAGATGAAGCATTGCTTTACTTTTTAAGGACAAGATCCTATATTATAAAAGATTTTTTGAATTTTGCTTGAATAGTTTTCTGAAGTATTTTGTAAAGGTTGAAAATGGCTGTTCAAGGAGAACATGTAGTGTCCTTGTATCAGACAGTGCTACATTTTTACTAAAACCAAAGTATAATAGTATAAGGAAAATACCAAAAAAATTTTAAAGAGTAGTATTTTTTTAAGATATTGCTGCTTTCTTTTTTATTCCACCAGGAGCAACAAAAACACATTTAATATACTCACTGCTTGGAAGCCAGTACCTCTAACAATCCTAAAAGATATCTGATGTGATCTAAAAATCCCATGCCTTGTTTCTGCACCAAAATTTGATCAAGTATATGTGGTCAAGATTTCTGTCATCTTGTGTTGGGTTTGTGTGGCAAGGTTTTGGTAGTGGGTGGGGGCATGGGCTATAGGGGTGGCTCCTGTGAGGAGCTTCTAGAAGCTTCCACAGTGTCTGGTAGAGCCAATGCCAGCCAGCCCCAAGATGGGCCCACCCCTGGCCAAGGCCAAGCCAATCAGCGCCTCTGTGATAACATATTTAAGAAGGTGGGAAGTTTTTTTACATCCGGAGGGGGAAGTGCGGAGATGTAATATCAAGGTCAGTGCAGGAGGAGGCGCTCCAGACACCGGAGCAGAGATCCCCCTGCAGCCCGTGGTGAAAACCATGGTGAAGCAGGCTGTTCCCCTGCAGCCCATGGAGGGAGGATGAGGGGGTGTAGAGATTCCACCTGCAGCCCGTGGAGGACCCTACGCTGGAGCAGGTGGAGGTACCCGAGGGAGGCTGTGGCCTGTGGGAAGCCCGGGCTGAAGCAAGTCCCTGGCCGGACCGGTAGACCCGTGGAGAGGGGAGCCCACGCCAGGGCAGGTTTTGGTGGCAGGACTTGTGACCCCGTGGGAGACCCACGCTGCAACAGTTTTCTCCTAAAGGTCTGCACCCCATGGAAGAGACCACGCCGGAGCAGTTCGGGAAGGACTGTAGCCCGTGGGAGAGACTCCATTTTGGAGCAGGGGAAGGATGAGAGGAGTCCTCCCCCCGAGGACAACGAAGCGGCAGAAGCAACGTGCGCTGTATTGACCGCAACCCCCACCCCCCTCCCCCCATTCCCCCCCCCCCCGCCACTGAGGGGGGGGAGGAGGTTTGAAGCCGGGAGTGAAGTTGAGCCCGGGAAGGGGGGAGGGGTGGGGGAGGTGTTTTTAAGGCTTGATGTTATTTGTTTTTTTTTTCATTGCTCTATTCTGTTTAGTAATAAATTAGATGAATCCCTTTTTTCTAAGTTCAGTTTGTTTTGCTCGTGATGATAATTAGCTCTCCCTGTCCTTATCTCGACCCGAGCCTTTTGTTAACTTCTCCTCCCCATCATGCTGGGGAAGGAGTGAGTGAGCGGCCGCGTGGCGCTCAGCTGCCGGCTGGGCCTAAACCACGACACATCTCAATGTGTAAATGACTGTCTAATCAGAAACACTTTACAAAAGGGTTTTGGTACAAAGTTCAGATTAACTCCCGAGCACTAAATATAGAGACTTTCTGGTGATGATAAATATACATCATTGCAACTTAGTTTACTGAGCAGGTAGCAAAAGCTTTTGAGTTTCTGTCTGTATTGAACGTGATTTATGTGACCTCTTTAGAATGAAGCAGACTCTGACCCCAAACATGATCTGAACATCAACATCTTTACTTCGGACTTATGCATCTTGTAAATCCTCCTCATAGGTCTTGCTAGGACAGCTAACATCTGTGTGTATTAGTTCTATACATCTTCTATAGACTGAAATACCACCAAGCAAGAAAAACAACTTTGTGCTTTATCACTTGCGCTTCACTATGGGGCTCTGGAGTGATGCTTGGCTTTTGGGTATGGTTGCAAAGAAAGGAGTTCAGAACAAGTTTGTGAGGCACATGAAGGGATGCTCTTGTGACTTCTCGGTCTGCTGATGTTAATCTTGGACAACTTGCTAGACAAACATCTTGATTAATAGATGTGAACCCTGGAAATTGTGGGGTTGCTGTTCATTCCAAAAGTCAAACTGGAATTTCTAGCAAAAGGATTTCTAGGATGGACTCACATCTAATTTAAAGTGAGCAGGCTGGTGACTGTAAATAGTCTAATGGTACACGGCTGATGAATGACCAAGCAAGCATATTGTGGTCTTTTTATTTATAAACTCATTACTCTACCTTCTGATTACACAAAGAGCAGCCCTATCCCTCAGCATCATACTAGCCAATCATACACTTAACTGAAGCAAAGAGCTGGTAGAAGTTCTCATCTCTCGATGATCCAAATATCCTATTTCTCAAATGTTCCAAATACCTTCCTTCCTCCAGGGCTTCAGTAATACTGGGATTTATTTGCAAACAGAATCCTAGTAATAAGCCTTACCACCAAATGCTATTTGTAGCTAAGCAAATATATGTAATAAAATGTAGAGAACTAACCAAATTCTAAAAGGGAATAAAATTAATGTCAGAAGTTAAAAATAGCTACTTTATGAAGTTCAGATTTATCTAGTGATGTAAATCAATTTAATTTAGTAGGATTGTGTGGCAGAAATATAGCCTAATACATCTTGGCTTACCACATGATGATACATGTGAAAGACCTAATCTTTTGTTAATTTTCCTGATGTGTATTAACAAATTCTGTATTTTTGGAAGCTATTTCTGGTATACTTTCTATGTGGTATACTGCATAATTAAAAACTCAACCTTTCTCTTGAGGTAGCTACTTATTTGTTTCTGGTGATGAAACAGCAAAAGCACCAGCAGCAATATAGATAGATGGTGATGTATCTTTCACAGCAAAGAAAAGCCTTTGCTTATGGGCTTTCCTTATTAAAAACAATTACACGTTTGCTTTATTGATGCTTTCCTCAGAGAGAGAACTCTTTGAAAGGGCACGTCTAGAGAGCTGAGTGATGTTCGGTGGCAGCAGGTGCTCAGAGGATCCCTTGCAAAGGAGCGGTGCCCGTGCTGGAATCATCCTTCTGCCCAATTCCACCCCTTTGCTACAAAACCTACGTGGCATTTCCAAGAACTGTGAATCGCATGTGTCAGCCTGAGTGTTCGTGTCCCAGATCAGTGATTAAAGGCTAGCTGCGTGTGCCAGGAAATGGAAATCTTCTATTATCCATCTCAGCCGAAGAAGTTGTTTTGGTGTCTGTTAACAGGAATCGGTGAGTTCTGCCCAGGTTGAAAAGTAGCTCACAAAGCAGCTGGATGTGGTGGCTGAGCAGGAGGAGGAATAATGTGCTCCCCCGAAGGGATGCAAGCACCACGGTAACTCGTACAGAAAGCTGTAACAAGATTTTAGAAAAGTGATGTTTCTTTTGATTAATAGCCGATTCTGAGGGTTCTGAGACTGGAGAGGGACTGAATAGACATGATTTTTGTCTATTCTAGTTATGAGGAATAACTTAATCTAATGTCATGGGTAAAGCTGACAGGGATCCAGGACTCCTGCGGTTATAAATCCAACTCCATCTCTGAGCTGGTCAACTCAGGTAGCTTTCTGACTCTGCCACATAATGGTAAGATTGAAGTAGGAACAGCAATATAGACAGGGCTTGAACAAATGTATTCCCAGTGATTAAATAGCCCGTCATTGGCAGCTATTCACTCTGGATTGTGTCAGCCCAACTGAATTCCCCTGGTGAGACCCATCAGTGGCTTCCAGTTGCTATCCTTAATGGTGGGGCTCACCCCTACCTGTAACAGGTCAGAGAGTACTCGGGGAGACAGCAGTGGACACCAGGAGCAAGCTTGCACTTCCTCAGGTTGGTGTGCAACCTGCTCGGTGCTCTCATTCCTTTCCCCTAGCCCCAAGCAGAGTGAAGCTTGCCAGGTGAGATGAAGCTCACAGAGAGGTCCTCTCCTCTTGCACCAGGAAGGGATCAGGGGGTACGTCCTGTGGCAATGCTGCCTTTGAGACCTCATCCTGGAGTTACCATACGGGAGAGAGCACTCCCTTGTTGGGTCTGACCACTCTAAGGTGTTTTGTCAGTCCTAAATAGCAGCTTGGCTGGGCTGTTAAATGCCGACTCCACCTGCAATACCGAACAGCCCACTCCAGTCCTGCCTGCCTCACCAGAGCTGGCTGCAAGGACTAGCTGAAGATCTGGCAGCCTGGTTCTGCAGGCAGAAAGGTGGTTTTTATCTAGCAGTGGTACTGGTAGACACTTGCCTCCTACGTGGGATGTGACAGCCTTACACCGTGCTTGTGGAACGTCAATGGATGATGCATCAGCTCTGCTTTCCCTGGCTTTTTGCTTCAGTATCACTTGGGCTCGTGGGATTACTCAATAGCTGCATGACAACCTTCACCCTACTCATTGGGTCTTACAAGGATGATGCCTTCTAGGTGGTTAGATACTGGTTGACACATTGCCCTGTGCTACTTGGTTAGGTTTTTATTCTGCAGTGGTATGGGCAATAATCAGCAGTACGGTTGCCTTGCAGCTTTAATCTTTCCCCACTTATCTTCTCCCAGCAAAACAATTTGCACATCTTTGCTCAGCTGCTTTCTCCAAACTTGCCTGAAAGCCTTGTCTGTGTTAAGTCAATACATAACAATAGGAAAATTTAAACAGAAAGCCACTTTCTTTGCTATTTAATTTGAGGAAGGAGAAAGGAGGGTTGATAGGTAATATACAGGACCCAGATTAGAGGGCGAATCAATTCTTGATATAACTCTATGGTTCAGCAGCCATGGATGAATTCTGCCTAGTGACAGGGAAAAATGTTGATAAAGCTGAAAAGCCAGTGGGAGACAAGTGATGGGTTTCAAGGCATGAGGAGAAATCAGTGTCCAGTTGCTAGGTGATACATGTCTAGCAGACCGCTCTTCTGAAAACGAGTGTGGTTTTCTTTTGTTTTAGCAAACATGATTAGATCTAGCAAATCACATACGTGCATGTACACACGTCTGTCTCTCTTTTCGTGCCTCTCCTGACTGATGGATTGATTTATTTTTTTATAACCCATGTTTCTCTTTCTGCACTATTCTCTACAGTTAATGAAATCTAAGTGAGAGCCTTGTAGTAGCTGAAGGGGAAGTTTCGTGTGAGCTATGGAGACTAGATCACAAACTAAGCCATATTCTTCCCACTGAGCCAGGCTCTGAAGAAGCAGAAATTGGCCTCTGCTATTCCCTCTCAAGATGCAGGAATGCCCAATGCTAGTAACTTGATCACAACTGGAGCTTAATTGGCATTATTTCTGTTGTTGGAAATCACAGTGAATCTTCAGCACAATGTATATATATTTGCACTTCATATATGTGTTCCTACTTTCCTCACTTGCAGGTAGGACTGAATATCAGTCCTGAGTTGTTTGAGCTGCTACCAATAACAGGTTAAACCCCATATTATTTCACTGAGTGGCCATTTAACTGTTACAGCATGCTAACTCTATTCATTTGTTCATTTATTAAGTAATGTCTTAACTGTGGGGCTGTTCAACATTGACTTGATTAGTGTAGTTGTAATAATTCAAAACTTCTGAGAGGGAGCAAGGAGTATAAACAAAAACAAAGCACATGCACCAGTTTCTTATCAGCATGCTTGGCTTTCTTTATGTGGTCACGGGACACAGCGCACTGTGTCTGTCTCTTCCCAAGGGTGTGCTTTGGGAGATAATGTCTATAAGGGCTGCTTTTGGCAGAAAATTCCAGACATCTCCTGGATTCGCCTGGGAATTAACTCAGAAGTGGAATGAGTCTGGACAGTTCCTGGAAAGGAGTTGTCTTCCTTTCTCAGACGGTTATCCGTCATTTCGGGTTTCCTAGGCTGGGCGGTGCTTATTATAATCTAAGCTTTACTAACAAGGTCTGGCAAGGTCCTACGAGTCCCACGAAGTTAACTTAAAATTCAGCCATGAAGTCTGTTAGGAGCGTTGTGCTGCGTGCCTCTGGGAAAGGCAGAGCAGCAGCAGTTTGGGAGAGCCGGGTGCAGCACATCCACCAATGGACTGTGTAACACCACACAACACCTTGCTACCTTTGCTCATGTTGAATTACGTGCTCTTCAAACGCCCTGGTCTGCATTCACAGTGCCTGTTTTCCCCGTCATTGTTATTTCTAAATCTGGATTTCCTTTGCTTCCCTTGGTTTTAATTCCTTAAGGAATGAGATACTGAACCCTTTGTAAAAAGGTAGCCCACAGCAAAAGTTCAGAAGATGGCTGTGACATGCTTGTGTCCAGCAACTCATACGATTTGCCTCCCAGGTCAGGCAACGGTGCTTTTGGCAGAGCTTCCCTGGCACCCACCTGAGATTTAATCCAAAAGCAGTATTTGACTTTCTAAACTACCAAACGTTATTATCTCTTCTTACAAAAAAGCATTTTTTCCTGTGCGTGCTCATAGTTTAATGCAGAAAATGTAACATCACGAAGAGTAGCAATATGCTGAGACCTCTCCTCAGCATAGAATATGGCTTAAAATTCCTTTTATGTTCTTTGAAAGTACAAGTGTGCCTTGATATTGCTATGATATTGAACCCACTTCTGGCTTTTTGTTCTGGAGCTCATCCCCACAAATAGCCTCCTTCTATTTCAGGCTAAGGTTCACAACATCGCTGGAAACAACCCGCTAATATGGTAGAGCACTACCCATCAGAGCTGAAAAAAGTGTTGTGTCACTTCTCATACAGCAGCTGTGGCAAACTGCCTTGATGATGTGGATGGTTGCCGATGATATGCAAACATCCATGCAACATGGCCTGCTGACCCACCCCAAAATGGTTGGTGATTACTCTGGAGTTTGAGTCAGAAGCTCAGATGGCTGTGGAGCACATGGTTTTTACCTGTTCTCGTGGGGGGCGAGGAGGGGTAGGCTAAAGGTCTATGTATGAAAAAGGCAGAGGGGCAGCCCTGTGAGGGACCCTCTCCTACTGCTGTACCCATTGCTCTAACCCCTTCCTTAGTGGCAAGAGCAAAATGGCTTTGCCATTGAATGCAAGACTAACTTTTCCTGTGCGTCTCCTCCATCATGTGCACCACCTTCTGCTTCCCCAGCAGCTGCAGACTCCTTTGGCCTCTCTCTTGCCCCTCTCCAGCCGTGTCCCCGCTCTCTGCACAGGTCAGCATAATGACTCCAGCATCACAGTAAGGCAAAATCCCACCCAAATAAGGGACATGGCTGCTGCCTTAGGAGGGATGAAGGAAGGGAGGATACATCTATGCTCTGTTTGGAGTGTATTTGCTCATATTTAAGGCTTACAGCCTGGTGGTTTTTTAGGAAGCTTTCATTTTTTCTGTCACTACCATGTGGACAGAGCAGCCATTGGTGTCCCCAGTCTCCACCATATATCCTGTGTTCCTACCCCCAGCTGCACAGGACAGACAGATCCTAGAAGCTCTCCAGAGCTGCGTGCTGGGCCCAGGCAGTGCACACACCGCCATAAACCTGCCCAGCATCCCACATCCAGCAAGGCAGATGCACAGCCTGGGTCATATTTGTTCGTGCATGCTCAAGAGGAATAACTCTCCTTGTAGGAAAGCAGATGTGTTAGAGGCTTAAAGGGGCATTTTGATGAAAATCAGCTTATTTAAATGGTGTTACTCCAGGACACTTACAGGTTTGGTTTGTATAATTTCAACATCCCATTGTGTCTGATATCATCTTTTCTCCCTGCAGTCCTCAGGCTCATAGGCTACGTCTGTTCTTCTGAGCAAAGCTGTCTGGAGCCATTTGGTAGCCCTGCAGCCAGGGGGTAGGACACTGCTCCTGGGCATGACTGAGCTCTACCCCCTCCACCCCATGACAGGGACATTTGGCAGTGGTCCTTGGCATCACTGTCCCCTGAGTCGTGACTGGGCAGGGGCCAGGAATGTGCCTGTTGGTTGGCATGGCCAAAACTGGTGCTGGGGTATGGACAGGTATGGGATATTGCCCTGTGGAAGCCCAGCCCAAGTTCTCCTCTAGTTTCAGGCATAAGTCTAGGTGCTCCTTCTTTGCAGCTACCACGGCTTCCAGATACAGCCAGCTGAAATTTCTTGTAGACAAAGCTTTCCTAACTAAAATATCCCACATCTATTTTTTTTTTCCCACTGGAAGATGCTAATTCAGGTGAAAACATTTAGATTTTCTATGGAAAATTTTGAAAGCAATAGCTTAATTTTAAACATTTACAGAATTGAGCATTTCCAGATCAGGAGGGGAAAAAAAAGAAAAAAAAAAAGAAAAAAAACCCTATAGTTAAAATATTTTTTCCTCCATTTGAATTCATTTTTAACTTCCTGAAGAGAAAGAGATGCTTCATTTGACATTTTTCACTTTACATTTCCACTGAGAGAACCTCAGTTTTCCAAATAGCTTTGGTTTTTCTTCTGAGAAATTGTCAGATGTAACTTACAACTTACATTAAACTCTCATCTTCAACAGACATGATATAAGCTCCTTTAGCTGTGAAAGAGGAATTGGTTTTGCCTGAACTACAAATATATTAAAAACACTTCTCTCTGGCTTGTGAATCAAGTACTTTATTTCTTATTCAGGAAAAAAATATCCCACTCACATAACAGAGGCAGGGGTGGCATATTAACATCATTATTTAGACTTGGGATCACCAAATGGGATTAATTTTAAGTAATCAATGTCCAGAGCTGACAACTCCAGCAGCTATTCAAACTACTTCTAACAACTTATGAATTCAGAATTTCTATTGTTTTTCATGCAAAAAGTATGTGACTCTTTCAGCTCAAAGGCTCCTTTCCCTGAACGTTCTGGTTGTAGCAAAACCAACAGATCTTCATACAAATTCTGTGTGCCTGAGGTCACCCTGTGCCTTTGATGAATATAACCAGGTCCTGTGGCTTTGCTTCATTTGCAGTAGAGATTCTCCATACCCACTGTTCTCTTTCCACTCCAGCTGAAGCTATAATCAGTGGTCGTGGAGACCAAGACTTTTATTAGTGTATTGCTCTATTGGTTTTATTTGTGGGGTTTTTTTGGTTTTTGGGGGGTTTTGGGGTTTTTTTGTCGAGATTGGCAAACTTTTCCTCAATTCCCTTTTCCACTAATGAGGTCAGAGCAGCAGGAAAAAACCCCAAAGGCATGGAGACCAGCCACGCTCCCGGGACTATCGTTTCCAAGCAGATACGCTGGGATCTAGAAATGCCAATCTGTCAATACCAGGAATGCTTTAACCATCTAACATGCTGGAACCAGTTTCAGCTTCCTGTAATTCCCTTTGCTTAAGTGGAATTACTCCAGGGGTGAATGTGGCTCCTGATGCTATGTGCAAAACAAGCCGGTTAGGTTCTAGTGTGTACAGATTCTGGAAAAAATAATACAGAAAAAGACTTTAGAGGAGGATGACGTATATTGTGGCAGCTACTCTGGCTCAGGAAAAATACCCTAATTTATCAAAATTAATGAGTTTATTTAAGATTACTGTATCCTAAAAAAATTCTAGAATGAGAATTACCTAATAATTTTTTTAAATAACAAGGCCACTGATTTATGGAAAAGTTCACATGGCCTGTAAGACGACAGTTCCTTTCTGGAAGGAGAAGAGACGTAGATGTAAGATGTAAGGCCAACACGCATAATTAAAAAAGAAAAAATCCAACAGCACAAAACCCCATTTCTTCAGGAAGAGGAAGGGGTGCTTGTGGGCATGGGACTTTTGCAGGTTAGGCAATAAAAGGGAATGAAGAGTCAATCATAGCAGAGGCACCGATCTTCTGCTTGCCCAAGAGAAAATGTCGGGTTTCCTGGGATAGGTTTGTATTCAGACACCAAACAAGCTGAAAGGGACGCTGTGAGCAGTCTCTGGTCTACCGGGTCATCCTCCCCTGCTGGAAATGCACGTCTCTGCCGGTGGCTCCCTGAGGGCATTTCTCCTGAGAGAGCAGGCAGTGCTGGCATCCCAGAGGGTCAGTGAAAAGGCAGTGGCTTTGTCTTGAAGCCCGGGCTTGGCAGGATCTCTGGTGGAGCTTTTAAAGCTGCTCCCCCTTCCCTGCTGGTGTCGGAAAGGGTTGTTCTCCAAGGATGGTGATTGCACAGGGTCCCCAGGGATCAAGGGGCATTCTGGGATATGTTCCTGGATGAGCAGGGATTATGGACACCTTCAACCCGCCACTGCAACACCTCAAACCCAATGCATCTGCAGGCAGATTTTCCGCTGGTGGGGACCTTATGATAGCTTATGCCCGCAGCATTACATCACTGAGCTGAATCTGGCCCGGGGCCGAAGCACTCATGGTTTAATGTAATGAGACATTACCCTTTTGGCTACAGCAGAGCGATGACCTTGAATGATGGCAGGAGTACTAACCTGCAGAGCGTTTATGTGCAGTTCTAAATGAGATATTAACATTTGCCGTGTATTCGGTTGTTTGGTAATGATCTATCATTTCACTTTCCAAAAGGGAGCAGCAATGGCCAGGGTGATTTTCTAAAGAGCTTGCAAAGTGATAAATCCAGCAATGGTGCAGGATACCTGCAGAGAACCCCGGAAACACCGTACTCCTCTTTTGTGTCAAATCCCTTGTCCCCTGGGTTTTGAAAGCAGGATTCAAAATTTTTGGTGTATCATCAGATGTATCACAAAGACAGTGGACTGAGTCCACAATAGATACCACTCACAGCGTAAAATATTTGGTCAGTCTGCCACACTGAGGGTGTCTGACCTGCTAGGTTCACTGGGCATTGCTCAGTCCTCAAGACTTAAAAGACCAATAACTGTGTTTAGCTACTTATAATGTGATGTGCTATACCATTGTATGGCGCAATATGTCAGAGTGAAAGGACACCCAAATAGCTCATGTCCATTAACAGTAAAAGGCCACATATAGCAATCCCATAAGTGATACTTGCATTTCCCACGGGAATTGAACAGACGGTTTGATAAGCTGTTCTGCACAGCATCCTAAAGCTTTCTCACAATGGGGAAAGATCATGTTTAATTTTTACGGTAATTTTGTGGTCTCAGGAAATGATTGTCATAGTGAACTGAGGTGATGGGGAGCTTTAATCTTGCTGCTGCGTAAACAGTTCAGGGAGGTGTTGTTAGGAGGGCTGGTAGTCATTGCCACTGCCTGGAGTGGCACCACGACGTACCAGCTTGGAAGTGATGACACCACGTTTGAATCACGGGTGCAGCGGAGACCTCTGGGAGGTGGTAAACATGCCTCTTCCGCTTGGTGCTGGAGCACTGTATGAGCCACTGGGTACCTGAAAATGGCACCTTCTCATAGGAAATGAAGAAAAGAGAGATACTCATATTTGAGTGCTTCAATTATATTGGTTGCAAGCTTTTTACTTTGTATTTATGATTGTGGGTAAAGTGCAACACTTGGAAAAGATCAGCCTGAACTTGAGGCTGGAACTACACATGCCTCCATGCCCTCTGCTTCTCACGGCTAGGAAAATGCCTTTTTTTCCTTGAAAAGATATAAGAGGGATGGTTACCTCTGCTACCTCAACCAATCCCACTCTTTGCATCTTGCCATTGGATAATCACAGCACCCTGGCTCCCAGCTCGCTAGAGAGGACAGCACCTGTCTGATACGGAGCAAGCTCCCAGGGCAATGGGAACTGCTCTGCCCCGCTTCTGGGTCTGCTGAGCAGAAGCATCTGGATTTGCTTCTCTGTGTTTCCTGAGTTGTTAGGCACTTTTTAAAAGGTTCTTGATACTGCTGTGTGATTTTTTAAAAAATTAAAACAAGCAAACAAACAAACAAACACAAATGTGGGATATCAGACAAAATTGCCTGTGTCTTAGTGTTGCATTTGATCATGTACGACCAGCAGCGGCTCAGTCCTTTGTATTCTTTCTCTGTCTTATACCTTCTCATCTATATGTACCTTTGCAGTGACAGTAACTTTTCGATATGTTTTAGTACCAAAATTGCTACCCAAAACTTCTGCGAAAAGAAGATCTGAAGATGAAAAATCTCACCAAATAAAACTCTAAAAACATTTCCAATGAAGTTTTTAATCATCTTCCATCAGCTCTTGACAGAACTACTTCAGTTCCTGGGAATTATTTATTCTGTTGCATATCTTATTGCCTAAATGAATGGCAAACAGGACACAGGAAAGAGAATGACCTGAGGAAGACTGATTGCCATGTTGCAGGGAGGACATATATATATATATATATATATATACACATATACCCTTCCTTCACTCTCATGCTCTTGAGAGAGCGTGATGGACATGGAAACAGGGACAGATCTGGGAGGTGTTTCTTCTTGCCATGTGACATGGGTCACATATTGCTTTCTTCTAACACAAAGCAAGGAACATCGTTTGCTTCGAGAAAACAGTGCTGCCAATGCTTTTTCCTGCATTCATCCCTTCTGTTTCCATGAAAGACTCCTTAATTTTTATTTTTTTTTTTTCATGTTTCCTACCTGGTCTCCTACCTCAGTTTTAAAGGGGGAACATATATATCCTACTAGCTCTGAAATGTAAATAATAGGCAGAACCCAGGGCAGCCAAGCTACAGTGGTAGAGAAACCCTTCTGTTTCTGGGTTATCAAACATTTGCGTGATTAAACTCAAACTAGGTAACATACTGCTTTCAGAGAGTACTTTGTTTCTCCCTTGCTGCCTTTAACAGCCTTTGGACTCTTCAGCCTTTCACGTCTGACTCTGACTCTATTTCTTAAAACAAATGCTGACACCTGCTTCAAAAACAGTATCTCCTGGGCCACATAAAATGTGAAAGCTCGGTAACCCTAAAACAATTTCAGATTCTTGGCTCAAAGGCAGTGCTAATCATAAGCCAAAGACCCCAGTCATAACCAAGGTACTGCAGTTTAGCTTGCTGTATTTCTATCGCTCTGCAGTCTTGCAGTTTTCATTTCAGAGCATGCTTGCTTTTCCCCTCATCATCCACATTTTAAAATAAAACTAGAGGTTTGTTGTTATAACATGACAGCAATAGGGGTATTTTTCTCAAGCATAAAGATTGAATGGAAAATCCTCCTGCTGGCCCCTTCCTGAGCAGGGAAATTCAGAGGCAAACTTAAAATATCTTTCTCAGTTTATTCTAGCATCTGTGGTCATTTCAAGGGTCTTTAAGAGGATGCATGAGTTTGCATAAGACCTGCCAGCATCATGCCTGAGCTTGAAGCTCTTCAGAGAATCCACCTGGGAAGAAGGTGTTTAACATCTCACAGCTACCCCGGTCGGCTTCTGTCAGGCTTCAGTGTCTTTATGGCTCTGTTTACAAAAGAGCAAAATCCCCAGTTTCCAATTTGAATGCCACTAGTCATTTGTAAACCTTAGAAAAGATGAAATTTGCTCCTTTTTCATTTCCACTCCACACCCCCCCCCCCCCCCCCGCCCCTTCCTCTCTCCTTTGAACTGTTCTCACCGCTTGCCAGTGTAGTACAGCTTGTTAACTGGCTGCCACTCTGATTTTTCACAAGTTTGCCACGTTGCAGTGACAAGACCATGTCGGGGCCCAGATGCTTCAGAGTAAATAAATAGCACATCTGGGATTTGGAAATGGGCCGGCTCTATATTATGGAAAAAGCTGGTGTGGAAACACATCCAAAGAATACACAGCTGGAAACTGTTAACTCTGGTAGGAAAGCAAAAAAAAAAAAAAAAAGAAAGAAAAAGGAGGCAAAAACTCAGGAATTACTACTGCTGGAGATTTTGTGCATTATAATTGCTGAGAAACAGAAATTCAGTTTACACAGCAGTTAAATTAATGGCATTCCTGAAAATTTGATAGTTTATGATAATTGACCTCAAGCAACATACAGGCAGCAGAGGGTGGGAGGCTTGACTCCTCGCTGTCTGGCTTTCTTGGATGTGTTTGGTAACATCCCAGCTATTTGAATGTGCAGGCGAGCTGGTGGGAGGATGTTGGTGGTAGAGCGATGCGACTGCCCTTCTGGAGCCACGCTGCTGAGAACCGCCGCAGTTTCCCAGGCCCCCGAGCAGCCTGTGTCACTCAGGGTGTGCCGGCCCCAGAAGCGCACAGTGGAAGGAGACCGAAACGGAGGCAGCCGCGCTCATTGCATCACTCCTGCAATTGCAGCTGGAGGAGCAGCACCCCTGGTAGATGATTCAGGAGGGTGAATCAGCACAGCTATGGAAGGGGCTGCTCCCACCCACTCTCCGAGCCAAAGCCACGTGCTGCTTCCACCGAGGGCAGGGCAGAGCTTCAGCAAGGTAAAACCAGGACAGGGGAGGCAAGAAGGAACCCAAAACAGAATGAAAATGTATCTTTGGACTTTTGGTTTTTTGGACAAGAATCCTTGCATTTAAAAAATCTAAGCCAAAGCAACAAAGCCTCAGACAGTGAAATGACTGTGAGCAATTATATTAAGCATTGCTCCAAGGGAGGCACGCATCATGCAGAAAAAGTCTTACTTTTCACATGGGCACCAGTCCTGGTGTAGAGCTATCGATGGAGCGCCAGACGCTGCCACAGTCCCCGTGCTCAGCGCGCGCCTCTCCTTCCAGACTCCAGTAACTCTTTAATAGCTCTGACCGATCCTGTTTTCCCTGGATGAGATAACCATTGATTGCAGCTCAGAGCCAGTCAGACTAAGGCACCAAGTATCCTCCATCCAAAGGCAATGCAGCAATAGGTGCATCACGCATTGGAGAGGTGAAAACATTTTTTTCACTTAGTTTTTTTCTCTCTTGTTTGCCAGACTTCCTTTCCCTCGTACACGTTAATTTGGATGTGTCATTGCATAAATGGAAAATGTAGTAACAGAGCAAATCCAGGTTTCTAGATCAAAATATACTCACTTGGGCAGCTTTGGGTCTATGTATAAAATAAGGCTAATCTGTGGCAGAGGTAGGTGATGCTACAGATGCTTTAGTGTAGTCTTGTATGTTCAAGAAGCCCTTTAGTGTGCCAAGCCAGATGCCATTTCATTTTCTGCATGACTTATAGTGATGTCTGAGTATTTCCTAGCATTTATTTTATTTACCCTAACAACAGTCTGTTTCCATTTTACAATTAAGAAATAGGATATTTTGGCAAAATCCTTAAAATATTTTGGGCAGAAGAACCCAAGGACTGTCTCTGAAAGCTTCCTGCACCACAGACGTAGGGGTGTGGAGTGAAGAGACCCATGTTTGGTGCCTCTGTCCCTTACACGGAGCACGGGAGGGACAGACAGGTCCAAAGCCAGGAAAAGCCAAGTGTGATTTTGCCTTCTACCTGAGGAAGACCAAACCAATTTTTCTGTCTCCAGGGAGTTGCCCTTCTCATTCAGATTGTCGTGCTGGCCACTGAGGCAGCCCCCTTGCACACACCCCCATCTGTGTTTCTGTGTGCTGTGTAATTTATCCCTTATTAAGCCCTGTGCCCTTATTCCCTTAATTCAGGTTAGGCCGAAGGCAAGTGTCTCGTTGTATGCATGGAGAAGAAACCTAAAGCCTGAGGCTAAGAACAAGATATTTTGGGAGACTCAGAGTTAGATCAAGCAAATTGTGTTGAGCGTGCCCATGTCAGCAAGCCAGGACCATCTGCTTGCCCTGCCGCAGGGTGTTCTGTGCTTCGCCTGTGGATTACCAGCAGTGCCAGCAGCAGTTATACTTTCACTATAGTTGTCTCTTGAAGCCCCAAGAAGGACTGGACATTAGCTGCTCTTACAGACACAGCTGGTTATATGCCAGGATATTTGGTTCAGTTGTGTTATTAAGAATTAACTGAAAGAAATTGTATGGCCTGGGCAATGCAGGAAATACATACCATAAAACCAATCTGCAGGAATTTCTGAAGCTGTGTTAATCCAAACAAAACAAAATATCCCGCAGAAGGCTGGAGGCAAGTCCTGGCTTCCCAGCCACTCAGCTCCCTCTTCCCCAGAGCTGCTTTGAAAGTGACCCTGCTCACTTTCTCAAAGAAAGGCCTGGAGTACCCACCAGAGGCTGGTGTTGACTACATGGATTTGTGTTCTACTACCATAGGACGCTCTTTGAGGATCAGGGACAACTGGGGAGAAACAGGATCCACCTGACAAATTGGGACAAAAGTATTGTTGCCAACAGGCTGCCCAATCTGATGAAGAGCGCTTTAAACTAGGAACAATGGGGAAGGGAGATGGTCCGTAGCCTCCAAGTGAGGAGGAGGTGGACCAGGCTGGAAAGCAGATGATCAGGGTGATGTGAACAAGAGAGAACATGTAAATAACAAAACAAGGGCAAAGGGAGCCCACCTCAAGTGTGTGCACATAAATAAGGATGGCTCCACAGGGCAGCATTAAGGGGAAAAGTCTCATACCTCTTCCGGGGTATCAGTGGGTGTCTCTCTGTTCTTTCACTAATGGGTGGAGTGGAGGCACACATACCTCCATTTGTGGGTCTGTGATGGTGCTAACCCTGATCGCCAGTGACACTGGGCCCTTTCCTCCCATGGCTGGTAGGAGTGGTGCAAAGCTGGCCATACGTGGCGTGTGGTCCTGCTGCAGTTGTGCCAGGCATTGCAAGTTGGGCATGGTGCTGCAGTGTGTCAGGCCACAGTGGAGCCGCTGGCTTTTAGCCTGCCTTTCAGAGTTCCCCTGTATGTAGTCACCTGTCTGCATGCTCACTCTGCCTTGGTCCTGTAGACATTCATGGCAAAGCTGAAGCACACGTTAGGATCGTATCTAGCCATGTGACCCAGAGTAACAGGGCATGTGTAGCATCATGCTGGTACTAGGAATTTTGTGGAAGGTCTGGAAGAAGAGCAAGGAGTTGTGGAAAATCCGGGCAGTGTATGTGACCACTAGGCTAGTTATCCTCTCCATTAATGTTTTGTGAGGTCAACAAGGGCCTGTAAGATGATGGAGGTGGTATAGCCATAAAAGACATGTGAACAACATGGGGATGTGAATCCTGTTGGTGTCACCACTTCCTAGCAGGGGAATTGCTTCTGATCCCTTCAGGGGGTTAGTATGACAGCTGTGCTGGGGACCTGCAAGATGGCATCACTGTCTACTGCCCTATAACAAATTATTTGTCCAAAATGTTTGGGGGCTGCTGAGTTGAAAGGGTCAGGAACACTTCCCTCTTGGTGAGCAGAGGAGCCCAGAAGGTGGCATGCTGGTCCTGGATGCCAGCTTACACCTTGGAACAGTGTGAGTGCAGAGGACTCCCCCAGTCACCTGCCAGTCACTCTACACCATGCCTAAGGGGTTGTCACCCCCGGCCACTGGTCTGCTGTGCCCATGCTCTGCTCTCAGAGAAGAGGATCCTGTCCACGCTGTGTCCTGGTTTGGTGCCAAAGACCTCAGGCATTTCTCATCCTACAGATCCTGCAGCATAAACTCCTCTAGACTGGGAAGCTCAGCCTACCAGGTGTCCTCTCCAGAGCCCCGAGGAGGAGGTTAGCCTGGTGATGGGCATCACGGGAGCTAGGGGACAGACAGCAGCAGGAGCGAGAGCATGGTGGAAGGGAGCATGTTGTCACGGTGAGCACAAGGCACACTTCAGATATGTATGGAGTATGCATGGGGCTGATGAGTGCTAGAAACATCCATGGTTGCAAAAGGCTGCAGAGGAGATGTTACACATAGTGCGCTTCCTGCTCTGTGTCAGAGAGTCTTAACCTTGACTATTATGTACGTGGATGGCTTAGCAAAGGTCTCAGCAGGACTCAGTGTTGTCATCACAAAAGCCAAGAATGATTTTGATTTGCCAAGCAATTAATTGTAGTGAGTAGAACTTCTTCAGTCAAATCCTAAATATCTTTTGTGTAAACTACTCTTAGACATTAACAGACTTGATTATTTTTTCTCTGTGAATCCCCACATAGTGACAGTAAAAACAGTTTTATTTAGTATAGCTAAGTGTAAACAAATGAATAAAAGCCCAAATACAAAAATCTGTGACTTTGATAGGGCTAGAGTTCAGCTCAGAGCCATCTAGAAATTTCGGGGCTGATTTTACATTGGTGATGCTTCTTCCAGATGCTGACTGTTTGCAGAGGTGGGCCAGATTTGCATAGGTTTGCATTCATTTCACAAGCTGAACCATGGCTTTCTAGTGAAAGCTTGGGTTTTGGAGCAGAGTTTGCAGCTAGTTAAATTATTGAAGAAGAACAAAAAGCCGAAGTCACCGAGCAATGGGCCAGTGCCTCTCAGTCTGAATTTGCTTGTGCTTATTTGAAAACATGCCTTTGGCCCATCTGGTTGTGTAAGTTTGTTTGTTTGTTTGTTTCTTGGGTTTTTATTGTTGTTGTTGCTGCCCATTTGTTGCTTTTAAAGGACAATGTGGCTTTAGAATTAGTACATAATGGAAAATGTTACGTCAAGTATTTCATTGAGCTTTCAGTTTAATCTGTTAAAGATGACTTACTGATACACTGATTGTTTTCATTAAAAAGGGAGAGGTCTGTATTTCTAAATTTCTCTAGAATTCTACTTTGTTTATTTACAAAGTATAATGATGCTGGCTGAACAATCTTTTAAAGTATCACTTCTTTTTTTTTAATAGTAGTGTTTTGTGTGGCTATTTTTAATAGGATAGACAGGTTAGGACTTGGGCTGTGTGAAACATGGACGGCCTAATTCTGGATAACAAACCTCAGGTTTTCCGGAGATGTGTTTCCCTCCTATCTTCTCAAGACTGTCAGCACAAAGCCCTCTCCATCCCTGAACTTGGCTTTGGAGGGAGCACGTTGCCTCTGAACAGGCAGGTGGTTGAAGGGGTTGGAAGAGGGGTCAGTGGACACCTGGGACCATCGCCCACGCTCCCCTCTGGAGGCTGCTGAGAGCAACCCTTGGCCCATGAGGGACATGGCTGGTACCTCACAGCCTGAGAGCATCCTGTAAAAATGCAGACTAGCAAAATCAGAGTGCCTGTCAGAAGCATCGAGCATTTTAGGCCCACGGCTTTGGGGCAATTTTCGCATGACCGTTTCGACAGGTCACGTCAATCCATCTCTGGCACACTCAAACAATTGGGACTACATCTGTCCCCAGAGGTTGACCAGACGCTTTCTTGGCCAGATAAAATGGTCATCCTTGCCAGGTTTTGAGTACATTATGTGGCTGTAATATTCCCATCTACAATCCGCTATTCATTAGCATATGCTTAGTGCCAGTGTTAATTGCTTTCTCATCCCATGCCTGTGTGGTAGGAGAGCTCGTCGCTGGCTGCGTGGTGGTCTGCAGCTCTTGTCTGGGTTCCTACCAGGAACTTTTTTGGGTCTCAGGAATGCACATTTCCCAGAGAGGATCTGTTAGCTTATCGTGAAGACTTGCAAGGTTGTGTAGGTCAGGATAGTACATGAGTTCCCTCAGTTGGGTAATTAATTTCTGGTTGTAGGATTAATCTTTTCTCTTGTTAATCTCGTGTCCTTTTCTCTTGTATTAGACATCTGAAAGTGTCTTGGATCAACAAAAGTCTCTTACTAGCATTGCATGTAAATTCACAGTGATGTATCTGTACCTGCATTTTCTATTAGTCTATTATATTTAATTTTCACCTTGTCTTTTGTAGCTTTCGATGTACATTTTTCCCCCTGTTGACAGCCTGACCCTATTGCTGAATGGCTTTATGACAGTGATCTGGCTTCCCAGTGAACTAGCAATTGCACAGGCGTGCAGTTCTTAGATTATATTCACTGGCTCTTTTTCTTCAAGTTACATATTTAAAAACCTAGGAGGAACAGTCAGCTAAAGCTATTTGAATATTTTTTTTTTTTTTAGTTTCATGCTCAAAATAAGAAAAAGAAAACAGGACAAATAGTGTACTTGAGTTGAATCAAAACAATGTTTTGGGGGGACAACTGGTGAAACTAATTGAAATATTTGCTTATGTTACCAAATTTTATAATTTTGCTTAATCTTTTAACTTAGGTTAGTTTCATTTCATATTTCATAATACAATATGAAAAGTTTCATTAGGAAAACAGCTGTGTGAAACGTTATAGCAGTTCCAAAAGTAAACACTTCATGGCAAAATAGTTCTGCATTGACAGCTTTATTCCCTCCTCAAGATTTCTTGGCTTAAAAACCTTTAACCAAACTAACTCAACCTAAAATCAGAATTCCCGTGAGTTCGACTGCTATTCCATGTTTGGTATATTCACTACTAATTTTTATATACATATGTAGCATCTCTGATACAGATATAGCATCCCTGTACCAGGCATCATGGTACAGAAAGTCTTTTCCTTTGAGGGTTTTTTTCTGCATCTACTAGTATTAATTCCTTTCTTCTAGTGCCAAAATCTTGCACTGAGCCCATGATGTTTTCCCACAAAGTATTCAGTGTACTGCTTTTTGTGATTAGCACTGCTTTTCGTGTACATTGCCCAGAGTGCTAATCAAAACAAATGGAAATACTGGACAAAACCACTGCCACTAAGGAACAGAAAAATCTGCCTCTACATCTCGCTCGTTCTGCACAGGAATGAAGTTCTAAGCGGTAACTGCTGCTGGTGCACCAGGCGACTCTCCATCACCACCTTGCTGCTGTCACCGGGGTATTGTCAGGCACGTCTAGAACACTAATTCAATACCTTCTGATGTTCCTTTTCAAAGGCAATACTTGTCTCTGGGCATTTTATTTTATTTACTGTGTCTTAACTGTCTTCTTTTTAATGCTTATTAGTCCATGCTTGTTTTACTTTCTTCTTTCAAAAAAAACCCCTCTTCTTGATCTTTGGATTTGTTGTTGTCAGATATTCATATCTGAACTGGGATGGACATTGTACATTGGTGCATGCATTGTACATTGGTGGTTTGCTCTTTTTGCAATCTACTGATGGCAAAGCAGTTAAGAAAATATTTCTGGAGGCTACAGGATTCCTTTTGACAGGAGAAGAGTCCTTTCTTCTTTATGAAAATACAGAAGGAACTAGAAAAAGCCCAGAAGAAAGAAGGAAAAGATTTTCTTTCTTGCTAAGCCAATATATGTGTGTGTGTGTGTGTGTGTATACGTGAGACATTTTTCCAGGATTTCTGTGTTCCTGGAAAAGCATCTTACAAAAACAGTTTCCAAAGTTAGTTTCCTTTCATGATGTATTGATTTCTCTGTGTTGTAGCTCCCCTTTTGAAGGAGAAACTAGCAATGTGTTGAGATGCAAACTCAATCACCAGGCTCTCATTTCCATATCTGGCAGTGACAATACCTTATTTTCCTCTCCCTGATACACTGATAAACAGTCAAGATAAACAGAATTATATTCTGGAGAGTCATTCCCTGACAAAAACCACGGTGTTTTGGATCCCAAACCACTCCCTACTTAAATCCTTTCTCCCCTTTTAATTTATCTATATCCTCAAGCCCTGAAAATTTAATTAAAGTAACTCAGTACTCTGAACCTTCCTGTACCACTGAAGGGGATGTTGGGTGTTTAAAGAAACACTGCTCTGACTTACCTTGTGTAGTGATACTATGGGAAACAAAGAATAAGATATTTATTGAAAACCATGGTCATTTTTTTCTCTGTTGCTAATATTAATATCTTTAGCTCTGGACACCATAGGAAAAAACATAGTATAATATGTTGTAGGGGCACAGCTAGCAGCAGGAATATAACTGAAAACCACTCAAGGAGAGTTCCAGCCTCCCCCTCTAAAACACGGACAAACTTTCAGAGCTACAGGGTCAGGGCTGCTGGTGTGTGTCCCTCTGGTCACCTTCTTCTCCTTGTGCAAAGCTTGGTACTACGAGCACGTGTTTCTGCCCTCCTTTCCTCATTATCCATTTTGGCTACCTCCATTCCTTCAGCAGCTTTCTTCCCCTTCCACCAGCTATGTCATTTTCTGCAAGGAAAAGGAGACAGTGAAGATGTAAAATTAAGTCATTTGTTAGGTTGCCTGTGAACATCTGGAGAAGGCAGTGTGCGTCCAATATCTTCTTGAGACAATCCAACAAAACAAAATTACCAATTTACTATCCTTTGGCCTGCAGCAGGGCAATCTTTACAGGCTCAGAATTCCCCAATCTTGCCTCTGCCCTTCTTTGTCCCCTGGGTACCAGTGGCGATGTGTGACACCGCTGCAGGGCCAGGCATCTCCCCCGAGTCCCGCTGGGTGTGCCGGGCACCGTGGCCAGGCTATGGGAGGAGGAGAGGAGGCCCAGAATACTTAGTGCAAATTGGATGGGGACAGATTTCAGTCTCTGCAGAGCAGGTTCAGTTCAGGCTTACAAGCAGAGATTTGAGTCACTGAAGGAGAAAAACATCACACTCAAAACCAGTTTGAAACGTAGGGGGTTTTCCCCCACTGGTGTTCTTGTTCCCCATCCCAAGGGCTAGGTAGAACTCAGCCGTTCAGGCAGGACCCACGTCTCCATCCACAGTTTTGCAGTTTGCTGGGGAATTTTCTCCTTTTCAAGGCACGTGTTCCCCAAACCAAGCTCCAGTCTCAAACAGTGCCTTGGACCATTCTAGCTGCAATAAAAAACCTTCAGAAAATGTACTGATGCAGGGCAATGTGCCACACTCCACAAGGATGCTAAAACAATAACTTGGGAACTGCCCTGTAAGTGTCATGAGACATTAGCCCAAAACATTCATTGAGATTACAACACGTATCTTGCTGAAAAAGGAAAACATAGTGAGAGGCAAAAACTAATACAACAAGAGAAATTCAATGAATTGTTGTTCTAGGCTGATTCAACGTCTTCATAGCTAAGTCTGTAAAAGCTATGGCTACTATAGCTGGCTTTTCTGAAATCAGCAAACGCAGACTCCTGCACACACATCCACGTACAGCCTTGTATTTTTTTGCTGTATGCTGCATCTTTTTTCAGCATTGTGAGATAAATATGAAAAAAAAAAAGTAATGAGGAAAAAACTATTCCCAAATCATTCCCTGTCATTCATGAAGTTATTTGTACACTTTCAGCCACAAAAGAAGCTACACCTTGCTCTGCCAGCTCAAAACGTCTAGAGCTGTCAGAGTAATGGAAGATGGGAATTGGCATATAGGACATTTGATTTCTCACCCCTAAAACACTGTTGCTATTATTATATAGGGTACTCATAAGACTGAAATACAGGCTTTTGACGTGGTTACTTTCTCACATAGCTTTCTGCCTTTTTGGAGATGGAAGCGTAAGCAGACTTAATCTACATTCATTCAAAAGGAAAGCATTTATTCTTGTCAGAAAAATCAGAGAAAGGAAGACCTGAAGAAATATTAAAGTTGTAAAAAGGTTTGATCAACTGGAATGAGATAAACTCTTCAGTCTGATGAGAAGTCTGGAAAAACAAGAGACTCAGTCTAAAAACTAGGAAATTAAGAGTGAAAGGGGAATACAGGCACAGCTATTTCAATCAAAAAGTAATAAGCATGTGGAATAAATTATTGCTAGGTGAAGCTATTGAAGAAAATAACAGGAATGAATTTAAAAGACAGCTAGACATCTTTATGGAGAGAGCAGAAACTTCACATTTTTCCTACTTATATGCTTTGGGTTACATCCAGCAAAGGACTTAGTGTTTAAAAAAGGACTTAGGAGGACTTTAACTGCTTAAATCCAGAACTACATCCAAAAAAATCCCAACTGACTACTGTGGATGCTGGAAGCACCTGGGATACATAGTGCCAAGTATGCTGAGACCGAGGGCAGGGTCTCCATGTCCTCCGGGGCTGTGTTGGTCCCTGCAGCATGGTGCTGCCTCCCACCTCAGATCAGATTTGAGCCAATGTCCCCCAGGGGCCTGATACAAAAAACATTTCCAAAGCATGCCTAATGCAAAGCAGGGGACCAGGTCTCACACAAAAAGCTGTAGCAGCTGCCACTTTAAAATTATGAGGGGGTAGTGCTAGTCTGTGCCATCTTTAACATAGTGCTTTGATAATAACATCATTGGATGCGGAGGACCCTGATGCTTTTCTGCTGGGCGGGACTGAAATCTGAATGTCCCATGTGCCAGGAAAGGGTGAATCCCCTTTCTTGAAGGAGGTTGATTATGCAGAAGGGCATTTCAGACTCCCTAAACCAGAGAAAAAGTGAGAAGTTGCATGAGTACATCCTACTAAGTGGGCAGACGAGGAAAATCCCAGTATCTGGTTGGTCTTTCCCAGGACTGTTCTTGTCTTTTGTGTCACACAGTCTTTTTATTGTTACTGAATAGCAGTGATGGTTACAACATTTTTATTATTATTCTGGGACACTTCTACCATGCCTGATAAAAGACTTTTATTGGACTTACAAGTTTTCAAAAATATTCATTTCATTATCTATTGAGCAGCTTGAAGCTGCCAGTGGAGGGCACCACTGGAAGACTGCAAGGTAGCTGTGGTCCGCTATCTGGAAGACATGAGTTTACTGGGCAATGTAAGCCTCAGATCATAAATGCATGCTGGGCTCTGACTAACATTTACAAGAGCCAAAGAGAGACTGCAGGCTCAATTTCAGAAACTTTTAGGACATTTCAAGCTGTCTGCAAGATGTCCCCTTCTCCCCCCGCCTGCTCCCCACCCACCTAAATTACAATCGCATGTTATCAGAGTGACTCCGAACCGGCTACGATGAAAAACCATCTTGTTTTTCATTTAGGCTGAGTCATGCACCACTGAACTGTGGGGATAGATTTTCCTACGGGTGCTGGGTTTGCATGCATTGTGCATCTGAAGTGGAGCTGGAGGCAGCTGGAGGCAGGTGGAGGAAGGCAGGAGGGGCTGTGTGCAGCTCTGCAGGGCTGCCCGGCCAGGACCGGGGTCCCAGGGACACCCTCCCGCCAGGCAGCCCCAGAGAGGCAGCACCCTGGTCGTGTCACGTCAGGGCTTCCTAAGGACTTTCTGGAATTCAAATTGCACTGCGTAATCTCCGCAAGCCAGCTTGCTTAAAGATCAGCGTACAACTGGAGCTATTTTGCAATGAGTCCCGGTGTCGAGGGAGTTAAAACTCTGTAAGGTTTACACTGAATTACACCCCCCTTGCTTTAATGCGAAAAAAAAAAATCCACCTTGACAAGATTTGTACTGATAAGAAAGTATCCTGTTAAATTTGTACTGATAAGCGCACTGCACTGATTTGCTGAATTAACTCTCTGCATGACCCAAACAAAACGTGCTCAGTGATATAATTATATCGTGCTTGGATCTCTCTGATAAGGCTTTCTTCTATACATTGAGTTCAGGGGGCAAGCGAACACATTTAATGCTGGGGAAACCAGAGCAGGGGGTAATGTTGGAAGAGGGCTGGCATCTGGCTAAGAAGGTGACTGGGTCATCATGTGGAAGTAGGCCTGGGGATGGCTTGACCGAAGAAAAAGGCAGAGGCTGTTCAGGAACAAAGCGGCTCATCTTGCAAAGCAGGTGGGCAAGCATTTTTGCCAAACTGCAAAACACAGCGGGCTGCTATTTTTAAAGCACAGAGGGTAGTTATAATTTGGAGGAAAGGTGGGAAATGACTTCTGAAACATCCCTTTTGGGTTTTGTTTTTTTTTTTTTTTTTCTCTTAAAGAATTTGTTATGCTTCTATATCTCAATTTCTGTTAAAAAGTGCAGCAAATGATTGCTCATATGAAGGTCTGGGTTAAGTACGGAACGCAGAGGCAAAAATCTGCTCATATCTAATCCTGGCTCTGAGACTGATTCAAGCTTTGACCTTGAGCACATCACTTAACCTCAAAGGAATAACTTGAGGATTCATTAGCTGGTCCTTGCGGAGTGCTTTGAAGATGAAAAGGGCTTTATAAGTGGCAAATATTATTATGTGTTCTGGGACCTGGAAATTTTCAATGTTTGTATATATAATCATTTTTACAGAGGATTCGCTACATAAAAGAAACAGTAAATTTTGCTGGAAATTGCTGGAGTGCAGATAAGAACTGCCTTTTCCAACTGAGAGGATTTTTCATTGAAATCTTTCTCTCCCTTTCCGTAAAGCCTTTACAACATGAACCAGGGACAACCATTTCACTCAGCTGCCTGTCTGTGGGCTTGTTTTAAAGGGAGCAGTTGCATTGCTCACTGGTTGGGCAACAAGTGCAAGGATGAGGGAGAAGATTTAAGGGGAAGATGCTCCTGAGCTGCAAGGCATAGCAGCCCATGGCGTGGGCTCGTCTCCAGGAGGTTAGACAGGCTGTGTGAGTTGTGTTCCACAGAGACCCTGTGCAAGAGGAATGCAAATCGGCAATCACCAAAGCTTCAGCACCCTGTTGACAGCAGATATTGAAGTAAGGAAGAGTATGGAAGCGCTGACTGTAAGGAGGTGGCTGGCTCCATAGGCTTCAAAGAAAGATTATGCATTAGCATCATATTAGGATTTCTCTTTTGAATCAGCTTTCAAAGAGGAAGGCAGCTGCACAGAGCTGTTCCATGCTGTATATTATAAGACAGATTTTGATACATTTATGAACAGGATTAGGTGGCACGATGCCTTCAAAATGGGATCGAACTCTTAATTCAGGACGTGTCTCACCTTCTTAGATCCTGCCTTTCCCTACATCATTCAAATTTGTGATAGTGCTATTGACAGCAGCAGCATGAAATTTGTGCACTGATAAAAGGAAATCATTGTCACGAAAGGGCTGCTTATTTAGGGGTATCCTAACCTGGATAGCTGGGCTAGAGCATGGTATCGATTACCTGGCCGAGCCTGCATCCTGCTGACAAGAAAGATTGCGATGCTCTCAGAGGCAGAACTTCCTTATGCAGCTTTTAAAGATCTGTCAAAGCCAAATCTGCTTCTGGACCATGTACTCTCATCGAATTTATATTAGTGTTGATACAGCACACGTGATGCCTATAGGCTGTGAGTGCCCAATGGACATGAGCTTGCTGCTTCCATATCAATCAATTTCAGGCGTGTGTTCCCCTTAATCTGGGTGAAATTGGCTGACTCAAATCCTATAGTCTCCACTTAATTGAATTGCTTACTGAAATCAATGAAGATTCTGACTAAGGACCGCCTCCCTTGTCCTATTGCCTCTGCAATGGTCATACGTGTTTGTATATGTGAAATAAAGGCATAAAGAAATGGAAATTACACAGGGATGTCTAAGCACACAAGGAACAAAACTGAAACTGTGTATCTGTGCTGGTTTTGGCTGGGATACAGTTAATTTTCTTCATAGTAGCTAGTACGGGGCTGTGTTTTGGATTTGTGCTGAAAACTGTTGATAATACAGAGATTATTTTGTTACTGCTGAGCAGTGCTTACACAGAGTCAAGGACTTTTCTGGTCCACACACCACCCCACCAGCGAGTAGGTTGGGGGTGCACAGGGAGTTGGGAGGGGACACAGCTGGGACAGCTGACCCCAACTGACCAAAGGGATATGCCATACCATATGACATCATATTCAGCATAAAAGGGGCTGAGGGAAGAGGAGGGAGGAGGGGACAAGTTCGGAGTGATGGCGTTTGTCTTCTCAAGTCACCATTACGTGTGACAGAGCCCTGCTTTGCTGGAGATGGCTGAACACCTGCCTGCCCACGGGAAGTGGGGAATGAATTCCTTGTCTTGCTTTGCTTGTGTGCACGGCTTTTGCTTTACATATTAAACTGTCTTTATCTCAACCCACGAGTTTTCTCACTTTTACCCTTTCAATTCTCTCCCCCGTCCCACTGCAGGGGGAGTGAGCGAGCGGCTGCATGGGGCTCAGCTGCCGGCTGAGGTAAAACCACAACAATATCCTAAAGATGTGGACATTGAACATTGCTTCTCAATGAGGGTTTTTTCACTATTTTTGCTTGGCTGACAGTAGCTGATTTGCTATGAGCTCAAGAAATGTAGGGGGAAGAAAAGAGAGAATTTTTACATCGCAAAATAAAATGCTCCCATGAACAGGTAAGCTTTTGTTTCTTACACAGGTGCAAGTCCCTCCTGCCCCCAGAGAACCCACACAGAGCCTGGAAACCAGGAGCTTCCAGTAAGCTGTTACTTTGGGATCATGGTGGAAATGCCATTAAGACAAAGTAGACATGCACAGGTTTGACTCTAAAGCAAACCTAAATTGTTGGACAAAATGGAAACAATATCTGGAAACTCCTCCTGGGATTCTCTGTTCCTTCTCATCTCACAATGTTTTCTCACTGGTCAGCACCAGGAAAAACATCCTGCTGCAAAGGCATCTTTTTCTGCTCCCCATATCATCTGGAAGTAAGACACACTTGTTTCACACTAGGCACAATTACGGGCACTAGGATAAGTGTTTGGGCTCTGTATAACCCTTTTCTCATCCCCACTCCCCAAATATCCAACAGGCTACAAAGTGCTCTGCTGAGAAATGCTCTCAGTAGGTACCTGCTCTTCATTCGCGTGGCACCCAGCACAGTGGGACTCTGAACCTCTCCAAGGGATACATCTGACTGAGTATAAAGTACAGAGACTCACAACAGCAGCGAGGTTGTCTCAACTCACCTCTACACAATTGGGAATTTGTGGAAGAATCATATTGTGCACAGCAGGATCCGGGTGGAATCCAGCATCTGGCACAAGCAAACATTAATTACCTGATCTGGTTGGAGAGAGAACCGAAGCATGGAGAACATTTAATTATCTGCACTATCTTTAGCACGTCCAAAGTATTTTCGTACTTCCTATTACCTCTGTAGCAGACACTTCATTTTTCCACGTAAAAGATTTTAATTACATAAAATGCTCAATTAGAACTTTAATTTCCATTTCAGAAAATAAATACACCATGCAAATCACTGACTTGCTCTTAATTTCTCTAACAGTCCTCTCAAACTTTTCAATAGATGCTCCCAGTTCTCCTCCCATTAACAATGTCTGTGGGGATCCCAAACACCAGACTTATTACTGCTGCTCTCTGCAGCTTTATTTAAAGGAGAAAAATCTGGATCCTGTGTCAGGCCTTCTTTCCCTCGGCTTCTCCCTCGGATATCTGTCCTGCAGACAGCCTGGAGGACAGCCAGACTACTGGTTGGAAAGGTCTGTGCTATAGGAACTGATTTTGGCAGTCAGCAGCTGGACATGTTGTAGTGAAGTTTGTATTAGAGCAAATCTAGTATAAAAGGAAAGCGTATTGCCACTGGCTTTGCACAAAGGTGGGATTGTATGAAGCAACCAAGATTACTAAGGGTGGGGTGAGCAAAATTTGGCTTTGTGGGGGCAGGGAAGTGAATTGGGAAAGGAGAGGTGTTGGTGAGGTAGAGAGCTGGGGGAGAGGTGATGGATTTGGGGGCAGATGGGGGGAGGATGGGGCAGGAGGATCCCCACGGGGACTCCCAGTGCAGAGATGAGTGCAGGGGGAAGAGGAGGGCTCCTAGGGGCTTGGGGTGTGAAACGTGTTTGGAGGCTGTGGCTACAGCCTTTTCTTGTGGGGTGGGGAAGCCTCTCCATTTTCCAGAGAGGGGACTGAAGAACAGGATAGGGTAAATGACTTGGTGAGAGGATCCAGCATCCACTGGCATATTTTTAAATAGAAAACTGTGGTTTGACCACACAGATGATGTCTTACTTCAGCACATACGGAATTTTGATTTTTCAAGACCATACTCACTCTCCCAATCCTTAACACTTCTGACTGGAAATTTTCAATGGATAAAACTGTAGGAGCCCCTTCTTCACCCATCTTCCCCCACCACTTGTACTGTAGCTATAGTCACTCTAGAAATCTGTGGCTGTGCTACATGCCAGCTGAACGTCCGCTTCCCGTGGCTGTCCTTAGAGCTCCAGCATGGGCAGAAACCTACTCATGACATACGAATGTACTCCAGCAGAAGAAGGAATTGCTCCAGCACTTTACGCCTATCCACACAGCATCATGCATCAGCATACAGAGAAACCTGAATAAGCCTTAAACCATCTTGCAGAGGCTCTTGAAGGAATGCTGCCATTTTAGTAGCACCTTTGCCTTCCTCCAGCATCCCACCTCTCTGCAGAGCTGATTAGCCTAGGCAGAGGCTCATCTATAATGTACTTTTGAGGTGCTGGAGCGTGTCCAGAGAATGGCAACGGAGCTGGTGAAGGGTCCAGAGCACAAGTCTTATGAGGAGCGCCTGAGGGAACTGGGGTTGTTTAGTCTGGAGAAGAGGAGGCTGAGGGGAGACCTTATTGCTCTCTACAACTACCTGAAACGAGGTTGTGGTGAGGTGGGTGTTGGTCTCTTCTCCCAAGCAACAAGCGATAGAACAAGAGGAAATGGCCTCAAATTGCTCCAGGGGAGCTTTAGGTTGGATATTAGGAAAAATGTCCTCACTGAAAGGGTGGTCAGATGTTGGAACAGGCTCCCCAGAGAGGTGGTGGAATCACTGTCCCTGGAGGTGTTCAAAAAGCGTGTAGACATGGCACTTCGGGACATGGTCTAGTAAACATGGTGGTGTTCGGTTGATGGTGGGACTTGATGATCCTAGAGTTCTTTTCCAACCTTAAAGATTCTATGATCTTATTCTATTCTATACTGCCTGTAGCTGGCTTGTGGTGCAGGTATCTCTGCACAGTGCTGCACTGAGCCCTGCAGATGTACCCTCCCTGCAGACAAAAAGGTGATCTCAAGCTGCAGAGACTGACAGCTTTGCATTGCTACAGGTGTCTGTGTCCAGCTGCCAAGGAGCTGCTCACAGCAGCCAGGGACATTGATGGAGAAGATGCCAGAGGTGATGTGCAGCATCTGAACATGAGTGATGGATTCAGCAAGGCCGGGGTGCAGATTAATAGGTTGGGCAGCCATAACAGAATAGGTGAAAACAGAAACCTTTCTTTGTGAATGAATATGTGGCACGTGCGGAACAGTTCCAAGGAAACATATGAAAAGGAATGAATCCTACCTAAAGCTCTAGGCATTTTCATGACACCATGTGTTATACTATTGCAAGCCTCTTGCTGTTCAAATCAGAGAGCAGTAAGCATCAATCTGTTTGGGGATGAAATTACAAATAAGCAGATAACTAGAACATGAATAAACCCAAGTGAAACCAACCTGCATATCAGAGGAATCTGTGACAAGTGATACACTTTCACATGGATGATTGAAAATGGGAAAAAGAAAAATGAAAGGTGGAATTGAAGTACAAATGAATGAGAACTGGTGTGTAGGGGAAAAAAAGCCAAAGAAATTTAAAATAACGATGTCAGGCAAGCTAGAGTTGACTGCAGTAGGATAAAACACTCCTTGATGCAGTATCACTGCCTTCCCATGACTTACACCAGAGACTGGCTTGGCCCTCTTATTTAATTACATGCTGATACACCATCATGAGACCTCATGGGAAATCTTGCAAGATCTTGTGACAGATATTAAATTAGCATTTGCCTTTGCCATAAATATAATCTGATCAAAAACATTTCATGTGTGCAAAGAAGCCAAGTTTGAAAAAGAATGATTCAGCTATAAAAAGAAATAGCATCTATAAAAAAAGCCGTTGTGGAAGAAAAGTAGCAAATGATCAGGTATTTTTTCTTTGAATATGCAGTACAGAAGGGGTCAGATGCATGATTTCAGGTGTAGACACATCCCCTACTCTACACACAGAGTCTGATCAAAATGTAGCTGTAGTTTCTCCATTATTTAATGCGAGCTGCTATCCAAAGAAGTGAGTGATGTTGCCTGGTCCTCTACAGCAAGCCAGTTGTTTCCACCTCCTCCGCTCTGCCTGCCCTAGGGTCTGCACAGCAGGAGCTGATCTAGTTCAAAGCACACCTTCTCTCTCAGGTATTTTCAGAGCAGGACCCATTCCCACAGCTGACTCCCTGTGTGAAGGCAGGAGAAAAGGCATCACACGTGCCTTTTTTGGTGAAACCAAGCTTCAGCGCACATGTCAGGATCCCATGGTGCTCCATCAGAGGAGTAAATAGACTTTTACCTGGGGAACTCTAAGACAGAATGATTTAAGAGAAAAAAAATGTGAAATCAGGACAAATAGGAGCTTCCAGGAGTTTGTCCACTGCAGTCTACTCATTAGCAGCATGAAAGGTCCCTAGACCTGTCCTCTGCCAAGCTCCCTGTTCCTTCCTTGTAAACCTTCGCAAACCTGGGCAAACCTGGGCAAACCTTGGCAAGGCAAGGCAAGGCAAGGCAAGGCAAGGCAAGGCAAGGCAAGGCAAGGCAGCAGGGGGTACTCAAATCTCTGTTGATTCGGAGCTGCTGACAAGCATGCCTACGTCCAGCCCTGAGTCCTAAACAGATCCCCCCACCCTGCAAAGCCCTCCCCTTAGCAGAGGTAAAAAGGTCAGAGGGAGTGGAGTGTGTGCTCTATGGCAGTGCTGCTGGTGAAGCCCATGACTAGCAGGGGAAGGACAGAAGGTATCACCCTTTAGATGCTTCTCTTCATTTTTTCATTATATCTGGGAGTTTAATATTGGACAAATGCTAAACACTTGAGTGTTTATCCAAACTAGACATTCAACCCTTTCAAGCTTTGCTCATCAATGGGGATATAATGTTTACCAGTGGGGATATAACATTTATTTAGCTTCGTCAAGACCAAATGCAGAAAATAAATAAAGGTTCTGGTGAGTTTCTGTTACAGTCTGGCAAGTTCCTAGTAGGAGGGGAGGCAAGTTTTTTTCACAGAGTGAGCAGTGAACCAAAGGAACACTAATTTTTTCTGATGCATCATATGACTATATAAATATAGTCATTCTTATTGGAACTGCTAGTAAACAGAAGAAAAGCAAACAGGGAAAAATTGGACTGTTAAAGGACAGTGACCTTGGAAAATAAATGGTAAATATTTTTACAACAGAAAAGAAAGGAATAGACACTAGCAAGACTATCACAGAAGTAGTTTCATACTCCAGCATCAAGCTCTCTCAATCAAGCCTGTCTTTTTTTTTTTTTTTCCTATTTCACATGTTCTTGTGATGATTCTTCTCATGTTGCAGTTGTTATGAAGTATGTTCAATTAGACTTCCTAAAGACAGTGATTACATTTCCTTTCTGGGTGGTACCAGAAGCTATGCCCTATGAGAAATAAGTTCCTTTCGACCTCCTACAGTACGTGGCCCTCACATTGCTTCCAGATGGAACAAGAAGTGAGGACTTCCAAAGGGGAGAGCTGGGTTAAAGCTTGGAAGAAAGCTAAGCGTTCTTTTCTCTCCACACTTAAAGCAACCATACAGATTTTTCTCCAGAATTTAGTTCTCTGTAAAATAGAAAGTTGCCTATAATCCACTTTTCCCAGAAACTAGAGAAGAGGGATCAGAAATCTGGGATGATTGCTGTGTCTGGTAAAAGACATGCTTTACAGCAGCTCAGTAGCTCCAATGAAAGGTAAATAAGGTGTGTTTTTTAAATCACACGTATGCTGCCTCAGTGGTATAAATCACTGCACAGGGGCTGACTGCCCTGATTTGGAATTCTGCAGGCAAGAGCCTCAGCTGCGAGTCCAGAATATCTGATAGGATGGAGAAAACATCCTATTATTTCCCTTAAATTATCTTAATATCTGCATATTCCTTGAGTTAATGCTGAGATTTGGCACATTTTAGAGAAACCTCTTGGTTTCTCTAAATGCCAGTCATTTTTGTATGCTCCCAGAGGTCATGCCAGGCAGAGGTTCTCTGATGCTTTGGGACATCCAGGTCATGCTTCTTCTCTCCTATGTGGGATTTCAGAAGGGCACAGTTCAAAGCTCCCAAGCTTTATACACCACCTGGAAATCACTCTGCCATGGCTTTGCTTTCAACATGCAAGTCTCATGTCACCTCTTCTAGAATGAAGGACAGCACAAGGACAGCCAAAGGGCAGCCAGATTCCTGACATTTGTCCTCCAAGATTACAGTGTTATTTTCTCTGTTATGTGATTTTTGAAGTCTGGCCCAGGTGACACTTCAGATAGGTACCTTATCTGCTTGAAAAGGGGAGACAAATTCACTTTCAGTAGTTTGTGTCAATCTTTTGAGCTGTGCTGCATGGTTTATCTCCTGGGGGATGCTGAGAAAGCCATGTTGGGCTATGCAGGGAGGGGATCCTCCAAGGGAAGGTGAACCAGGGAAAGGGTTTCTCTGAAGGAAAGGAAGACTTAGAGAATATCTTTCAGTTTTTAGGCATGACCAAGTACACAAGAAAGCAACAACCATTGCTCCACCTGGATCTTAGGCCACTGTGATGGGACAGCAAAACACCACTGCTGGGGAAGAGAAGATGTCTTTGTGAAGAGATCTGAGTTGGCCTGATCACAGTGGGTACCACATGTCCCCCTTTCTTTACCATGGGTCTGCAAAATCGCTCCGTGCCTGCACTGCAGCACCCACCCAGCCATCACCGCACCTGTCCTCCAAACCCTCAGCCCAGGACACAAAGTGTCCCCGAGACACATGTTTGGGATGCTAGACACCAAAAATGCAGATTCAGAGAGGAAGGAGTCAGTGAAAAGTGCATTAATGTGATATTCTGTGGCTCTCAGGTGTTTTCTTGGCAGGGAGTGTGAGGAAACATCTGTCAGGTAAGATGGTGTTCAGGGAACTTTTGCTATTCCCGGAAAAAAAAATCAGACAAACATTTTAGTAGTCTTTTAACACAGTCTTTTATACTTCTTTCCTGCATTGTGCCTTTGAAATGAATTTTCCTGATACAGTTCTCATTGCCATGATTTGTATACTCACTTATGGCTTTGCCATCTGCAAACAATTTTGCTTTCCAACACTTTCTACACCTTTTCACCACATGTATTCTTATTATATAAGCAGTAAATTGCTCTACCCTTTTAAGGCCTGACCTGTTATTAATAGTTTTGGTTTATAAGTGCAATTTAAAAATCAGGACATTCTTTGGGCACTTACTCACCACACAGGCTCAAGACTTTACACAGAAGAAACACCAATGTGTTTAAAAGAGCAATCTTCTTTAACAAAACATACAGAGTGATCTTTCAGTATTTCTACTTTGAAAAGGGTTTGCTTTGAAATCCCAAATACTTACTAAGAGAGGACTGGTGTCTATTACACTGATTTGAAGTTTTGCAAGAAGTATATTTAATAAATAAGAGAAGTGGCATTTTGCTACATGGTTCGAATTCGGGATAGAATGACACAGAGATAATTAGAATTTTAGATCTGATTTTAAGCCGGTTTTAGAGAAGGAAAATTAAGAAGCTGACAAAGCAATTTCTAGGTCAGTAAGCCAGTGCAAATTGTGTATGTGAGCATTAGCACTGCTGACAGAGTACAACATGTATGTCCTTGTCTCATGCCATGTGTCACATTAGGGCTGCACCCTTTCTGCTGGGTGCATGTTAAGGGTTAACCAGTAAGGGCAAAAATCTGTTGAGGCTAATTGAAAAAGAAGCAAGAAGATTAATGACCAATGGCATCCATCAAAAGAGAGAATACACTGTTGAATAATTAAATTAAGAGTCTCCATAGTGCCATTAATTATAAAATGTATTGAACAAATTCTGCTTTGAAAAATTGCTTTGGCAAATGTAATAATATTATTTGTAATAATAAATCCTACAGAAACAGTATATTCTAGAAACATTGCTATCAAACATAGCAATACACACACTGTATGAGTTTCACTCTGATCCAGAGGAGCTCCCAAAGGTCAGTGTGCCATTGAAACCCTGTGAGTGAAATCGTAGCCCCATTGCAGTAACAGGAATTTTAACACTGACTTCAGTGGAAACATGCTTTCCCCCGTATATTTGGAGAGGTAATTGAGCCTAACATGATGAATAGACCATCTGTACAGTCATGAATCTTAGCCACAGAAAACATTCAGAACTAATAGAGGAGGAAGATGTAGGACCTCTTTGAACCAGGCTCCAAAGAGCTGGTATTTCACTGTCACATGTACTAAGAAAGGACTTGTGATATCTAGAAAAAATAGGTATGTTTAATGAAGAAAGTTGAAAAATACTCCGTTCTGCCTAGAAAGATTCAAAACACTGGTTAAAAAAGGGCTTGATTCTATCCTAATAAAGTGCTTTTAAAATACATGTGTGTGTCTGTGTAGTTTGGCATGAATTATTGCACTTCTTTTCCCAAGTAAATTCCAGATCTGGAAAAGAATCCCTATGTTTTACAATTCTGAATCAACAGATGATTTATCAACTACATAAAGGTGATTCAATAGAATATCAAGATGCAGATATCTGTATTTTTTATTCTGTCATTAACTTCTTAATTTTATTTTGTTAATTATAAGCATAAGATTTAAACATTTACTTTGATTTATGATAGTATTTTCCTCCTATGCGGTGCTTGTATTTCTATAGGTATTACTTTAGAATGGAATTTGGCTTGTGCCCATTTTTGGGAGGAACTTGTAATAGGGCGATATTATTTTTCAGCCATGTTAAATATTAATCCAACCGGCACATAGTTTATATTACCCCAAAATAGAGTTTCCTGAAGGGAACTACTACAGTTTCTTCCGAGAGCATGGGTTTTTTTCCTAACTTCCCTAGTAAGGAAGACAATTTCCTGTGGGCATGTTTTTCTAAAGCTGCCCACACTCATAATCTTTTCTTTTCCTTGCCTTGTGTCTTTGTCCGTCCTGAATAGTTATTGAGTTATTGAATAATATTGTTACTATTTGGGTTTTTGTTCCTCTATGCATGCAGACAAGCTGGTTGTAGTTAGGAAAAGATGAGTCTCCTGCTCTTTCATGTTAAGACCCTTCGTGCCATTGCGGTGGAGCAACGGGCTCTCGGCTGCGTCTCTGGAGGAAAGCAAGGTGAGTACCCAAGCGGCTGCTGGAGGAGAGACCTCCAGAGCAGGGGCAGCACAGAGGTGGCCGTGGGCTTTGTAAACCCCACAGCAAGGGGGGGATTATCTCAGACTGCAGTTGGAGAACATCTGCTAGGGAAAGCAGCTGTAGAAGACCAAAAAAAAAAAAAAGGATAAAATGCTGGCTGGACTTCACCAAATACTGCAGTAAGAAGCACTAAGGGGAGCACAGAATGGCAGCAAAATGTCAAAGATGTAGAAACATCCCCAAACCCCTGAGGTATGGGAGGAGAGGGCCTGGAGCTTGGAAGCAGCAGGAGGAACAAGAGGACCCAACATGCCCTTCTGCAACTGGGAAAGAAACCCAATGTCATCTTCACTGTCCGGGTGGGCAAAGGGTGTCACCGGGCAGTGCTGGCTCTGTGCGGGGTCAAGCCCAAGTGCTCGGGCCGGTCATGCCACCATCACCCTGACATGGTCTGCAATGCACTTCTGTGTGGTGCTGCCGTGTGCCTTCTACTGGCAGCCCCTGACTGATCCCATCTCAAAGCAGGGAATGCAGCTGTACCAAACGTGCGTACCTTGTCTCCTGGCTTGCGTCAGGCGGTGGCAGAGTTGGGCGCTGTAGTGATGGCACTGCCTGGGAGCAACGCAGGGGACGGGGCTCAGTGGCTGCTCCATCCCCTTCTGCTGCCAAACCTCCTGTCCATCAAACCACAGCTGTGCACAGTGTTGCACTGTACTGTGGGGAGCTCTAAATATTTTCTTCCTTGTTGCTTCTGCCTCACACGTGCCCCATGAAAAACAAAGTAAAATTGCCATAAACCCCATCCTGCCATAAGGCACTGCTCTCTCCTAGTAGGGTCCACCTGTCCTGCTGGAGAAGGTGGTTACAATAGATTTAGTAGCCCTGAAGTGGATAATATTAGAGAGATATAATACCCTGTAGTTTTGCAACCTTATTTTTTGGTAGATTAAATCTGAACTTTCTCAGTTGCAGTGTATTTTTCTGCAAAGCTGCTATGTTTGCATGTGGAGCTAGCAATTTAGAGAGTGGAGTAGATGTTTAGCAGTGCAGGGAAACACGCACATAACTGACACCTGTTTTATACAAACCTCGCGCTTTGTATACAGGCAAAATTACAAGGGAGGCATTTGTTGAAATCTTTGTTTTTATTACATAAACACTCTTGACAGGAGAAAAACCTGCCTTGATAGGCTGATTTGGAAATATTTTTAAATATCCTGCAGGCATATAAATTTTGGAAACTTTACAGCAAATAGCAGCTTCTGTATTAAACATACAGGAATCGCTCTGTTTAAAAAACATGAAGGCTGTGATACAAATCAGCGTGTGTCAGGAAGTTAAAAGTTAGGACGGTTCTAAAGCTTCCATCTTCCAGCATAGGTCTCGGTTGCTCAACACAATGCAGAGCACAACCCTGATGACATCAAAGACGGTCGCCCAACAATGGATTTCCCCTCAGTGTTTCTTTCTACCATTAAAGTTTGTGCCACAACTTCAAAGCTATATAAGCAGCTATTTCTGTGTTTATGTCTGCAAAATTTATCCTAATATTTAAGTGGAGGTAATATTTGGTGGTAATATGTATGGATGTATGTCATAACAAGTTGGTCAATTCTTGCAGTAGCCAATTCAGCCTCTTTCAACTTTTCGTAAGCAGATGCTTGAATGCTTGAATGGCTTCAGCCACAGCCGTTGAGCTGCTGTGGCTGAAGTCCTACTGTAAATACTGTTTTCTCACTGGAGAATATCACTAGTCACTGCTAAGCTTTTACTTGGCAGTAAAATTATCATCTGAATTACAATCCGATGTCATTATATCATCTGCAACATCTGTAGTCAGGATAAATTTGGCATTTCAAGGTTGGGAGGAGGGAGAAAGCATCTTCAGTAACACAGCAATGCTGGGGCTTGGAAAGAGCCGCAGGGGAATTAGGTTGCTTCCAAACACAATGCTGCTTTCAAATGCTTATTGTGTGGTGGGGAATGGCCTCTGGAAACTATTATTTTAGAAACAACACCACAAAACATCACTGTTTTGCGGAAACTTAGGACAGTCAACTGTAATTGCAGGCTCCACAGAGGAGCACAAATAGCAAATCATAATGATAATGCTGTGAGCAAGGGAGCAATGGTTTCAGGTCATGCACTGCAAGCAGACAAGCCTTAAAAGGCCCTTCAGGACACAACCGGGATCACCTGGGCAGGAGGATAATTGTAGAAGAAGAGCTCTGCCTATATTAGACAAAATCAAAAAGCTCCAGTTGATTCATCTTTTGGTCTTCTGCTCCTGCACAGGCAGCTTGCTCCCATCCTACTGCTGAATCAAAGGGTGTAACTAAGAGCCTGGTCCTGTTCCTTTGGATTTATTGCTGCAGCGGGATTTCTTCCTCCTGCAGTCAGAGATAAGATTTTATTTTTGCTTGAGGCTCTTCGATCATAAGGCTGACTTTGTGTTCATCATTCTGTATCATTCATGCCTGTTGCTCTCTCCATCCTAGTAAATAACAAGGAAGAGAGAGTGACTTGTAAGCCTAAACCTGCCTCTGTGACCGTTTCTGGTTAGTGATTGCCATTAAGGTATATTGAGCTTCTCCCTTGACTAGATGAAAACAATTATTATCATGCTGTTTAGTTCATTCTCCTGATGTCTATTTTGAGTGGCAACTGCAATATATATTTTATGAGGCTCACTTCATTTCTGACCACTATTAGCAAAAGCAGAATAGCAGAGCATGTACAGAGAATAGGGGGAAGGAATGAGCTGTCAAGGAGTGAAGATGAGAGACTGTCCCCGATCCTCAGCCATGCTGCTGTCAAGAAGAGCTTGATATACTGCAGATTTTTTTCAGGAATTCATCTATAACCCTCAGGGTAGAACATCCCTGCAAGCGGCTTGAGTCACCTAATTCACTTGTGTTATGCTCTTAGTTTTGCAGGCATACCAGAATTAAAAGCATATTTTATACATATTTTCTACTAAGCCCATTTTTTTTCCTTATGATGCTGCTTGGAAGACCCAAACCTTCCAAAGCTGAGACAGCCAGTAAAACATGCCTACAGAGGTGCAAGGATGTTACAGCATGAAGCGAGAAAATGAGGCTTTGGCATAATAGATAGGGGGGGAAATGAAGATGTTCCTTTTAATTAAGCATGTTTTTCAAAGAATATTTAATGATTTGCTGCTAGGTAGAATAGCTTAATTATTTCTGATGCTTGCTAACAGCTGCAGAAGTGGATGAATGGGGAACACTCTGCTTTCTCAACAATGCCCAGGTAAAAAGAAGAAACAGTGATAGCTCCATCCTTCGGAAATGTATATTTTAGTTGAAACATCAGGCTCTGGAGGAATTTTCAAAGTCAGTCAGATAAATTGTATTGTACTGAGCCTCTTTCCTGCTGATGTAAGTATTTCTGCATGAAGATTTTTTTGAGAGATTTCATATTTGTTGCACATTCTTAGATGAACCTTTGAAATCCATTTCCTCCATGCACGTACCAAGATGCAAATGTAAGAGTACAGTTATGCATGCATATAAAATTGAGCAATATATGTAGGAAATACTGCACACTCAAAGGTATGTTGAGCTTCAGAGTTATTTACAGCAACTTTTTTTTTGATTGTCACCCCATAAATCTTGAGAGCATTTGCTGAGGGAGAGTGAGCAGGAAGCAGAAGACCAGCATACTTTTCTCTTTGGGGTGCTTTGGGGTGTCGTTGTCTGGCTGGACATCATTGGCAAATTCTGGGGTCAGGGCAATGCTAGCACAAGGCTGCTGCAGGGAAAAGGCTCCCCTCAGCCTCTTTGATCTGTGTCTGTGCCAAAGAGGCCAGGGCAGGAGGTACCAGTGGGGGCAAGCACGAGTGAGGATCTCCAGGGTCAACAACAGCACAACCTCCAGCAGAGTGTATTTTTTTTGCTAGCTCAGTAAGTTTTCATGATCACTTATGCTGGAATTTTCACTATTATCATAGATTTTTCATTAATAGTCCTTTTTTTCTGTAGCCATTTATTTTAATGGCAGAACTATTTTTCCCCAGTGACAGAAGAAGGTGACCTTCTCGTGGAGATATGATGACAGGACCTGCATTAAGACAGTTTTTGAACAGCCCCCACTTCACAGCAATAATTTTCACTCCTGAGCTCTAATCACTCCTAAAACTCAGCTGCACTTTCACTACTGCCTGTTTGGTGGACCTGGGTTAGGACCCGAGCTCCTTGGGCTGTCCCTGCTGAGACCAGAGCAGCAGGAGGTCCTGAACACCTCAGAGTTGAATGTCCATCAGCTGCAGAGGCAGCCTGCAAGAGCCAAGCTCCAAAATCAGTTAAGTCATCAAGTGAAGCTCTTGAATCTGGGCCTACGGATCTCAGCTCTTGTCTTTGCTGGGAGATGGACCATGATAGTCCAAAATTCTGGCATCTCAGACTGTGCCAAAGCTGAGGCACAGAGACTGTTATTTCAGGTTCAGTGCTTAATATAGCTATACTGCTCTGGAGAGCCGAAATTGCATTTTTTTCATAGTCTCATGCTTTGGCGTGCTTTGTGTCCATTCAAGGTTTGGTCAGTGTGGTGGTGGGGTTCTGCGAGGTGCTGCTTGTAGATATGCCCTAAAGAAGTATTCCTCTTCCCTTTGCACATATCTTTTTGAGCCTTCTTCTTTTCAGCCTGTAAGACAGAGCCATCAAAAATCCAACTTTACCATCTCATTTAATTGTATTCAGCTTGCAAAGGCATCTGTTCATTCACAGCAGCAGTCAGTGAAGGCCAGTAAAAAAAACTGGTGGATCTGGATCAGGCCCCTCCAGGTGTCTGGGATGTCAGAGGTAGACAAGCACCTACTGAGGCCTTTCTGGAGGTGTCCTGAAGAGCCTGGAGGAGGCAGGACGTGTTTCAGGGTGGCTTTTGGTTCTGTTCTCTGGGATTTGCAGCCCCTGTGGACTCCCCTAGCTCTTCCCAGGACAGAAGACTCACTTCAGTGACAGTGCAGAAGAGGACACAAAACTGATAACATCAACAGGAGTGCGGAGGATCAAGGAAGCTGTGCCACCATAAGCAACCTCACTGCAAATATCTACTCTCTTTGGAAGCTCCTGCTCCAGCAGACAGCTGCCATGGCTCTTCAGGAGCTCACCTTAGGAGTGCAAAGACCATAAGGAGTAGCACTGCTGTTTCCAAAGTCCCTTGCCCAGTGCATCCATGATGGCTGTATTCTGCAGCACATGCAGTATGGGATGCCTTCACCTTACTCCTTAAATGGTGGGAGGTGGAGACAGAAGGCTGTGTTACCAAAGACCTGCTAAGTGTGATGAGGTGCATAATCAAGAGCATCTGGAACCCCATGTTCAGTGTGTCATTTCAAACAGAACTTAATACGCTGTAGGAAAATGTCACAGAACACTCCTCCCTAGAAGAAACAGACACATGAATGATCCTCCTCCCCCCTCTTTTTAGGACCAGGTCCAGAGTCAAAACCCCAGTTCTTCTCTACCCTAGAGAGGATCACAGGTCTCTGTCATGGCTCCTCCCCACACTCTTGATTTTCTTCCATGAGCATGTCTTCCCCTGGTAGCCTCCCTTTGGCAGGTTCCCAGTATTCCTGCAAGCATCTTTCCTCTGCTGCTCCAGCATCCTCTTTCCAGGCATCAGCTTTGGGTATATTCTCTGGACATGGGATTTTCTGTGGAAGTAGCGAGCCCGTCTGTGCTCTTTGGGTATTTCTGTCCCTTGCCTGGTGGCTCTGAGGTGTGAGCTGGCACTGCTGACCATGCCAGCGCTGGGACTGGCGGGCCTTACTAAGTCTAAACTTCTGTTCCAGAGTGCTCATGTTCCTTATTTTGCAATGATGTCAGACCACAGTTTCAGCTGTGTCTGAGCACAAAATGCTTGCTCTACAACAGCAGTCCCGACGGTCACAGATTATGCTGCAGAGTGGCAGCACGCTGAGCAGAAAAGGAAAGTACAGCCACAGCTATGGACACAGTACCTTACTCCTTTCACATTTTTCCTGCCTGCCTTCTGAGTCACAGCACTCTGCTTAAATGGAAACAAAAAGCACTAACAGGAGTCAAGCTGGCAGAGGCAGGACGGCTGCGGCACAGCGCACTGTGTTCAGCATTGCCTCACGCGTCAACAAAAGAACCAGGCGAGCTCCAGCTGCAGATGCTTCACCCTTATCAATGAAGTGCAAAGCAAGGAGTGCTTTATTTAATTTTCCAGATGCAGGGATGAATTGGCATTTAGCAAAGTGCTTTGCCTGGTTAGATGGAGTACTCTGGAGGTGGAGAGTATGGAAGGGGAATAAATACAGAACATCAAATTGTTTTTCTTAACAGGGTCACTTTTCTGACCACAACCACACAGACTCCTTTACGGGTGACTGTCAGCTTGGCAAGGCGAACACATTCCTCTCTCCCACACTCTCCCTTCACTTTGTCCCTCCTGCTAAGCATCTGGTGCAGACAGCAAACCATAAACCATGCTGTGCCTGCTGGAATTTGGATGCTTGAGCCTAGTGACTGGTGCAGAAAATGGAATGAGCACCTCGTAGCTCAGAGGCATTCGGGGTCAGCAAGCTGCCGACGCACTGCCTTTGGAAAGCAGAACGGTGCGGTCACCTGCTGGGGAAGAGCAGAAGTAATTGCAGGAAGTCAACTAATTCAAGCAAAATGAAGCTAATCATTAATGGTGGGGTACACAGCCATTCTTCTGCAGTGCTGAACAATTACTTCTAAGTCATGTTTTAAGGCTAACATGTAACAAGAGTGTGGCTGAGTAGCTGGAGCAGAAAGCGACTCACTGGGCGAGCTGATTTCCATTCCCTCCCCTGCTCCTTCAGCTGGAGCAAGTCTCCACTTCCCAGGCTGCCGGGACAGTGCCATTGGTTACTGATAAATATATTGCTACTAAAAGCAGAAAGCAAAAGGATCAAATCCGGCTGAGGTTTCTGCTGACTAGATATTATTGCAGTTCAACTCTTTTGCACCCATCTTTGTTCTGGAGACAGAGAAACCCAGAGACCTGGCTCTAAAAAGGGACATGACCACCCAGATGACAGCTGCAGTCAATCTCTATTCCTGTTAGGAGTGATAAAGGTGCAGAAAAAGAGTACACCTGCAAGGTGGGAGATCCAGAGGATGATCTAGCTTGACCCTGCAACTTTTCAGTTCTGCTTTACCTCCTATTTCACATCTTCAAGTGTTGCAGGCACAGTCCAGTGTGGGTTGCTGCTGGATGGGAGACATGTTTCCTTCCAACTAATTTCCATTTAAATGGCCAGGGATAGTGTTAAGAAGAAGAGGTTGGTGAAAGAAGAGAGCAAAGAACAAAACAGCCCTGGGCATAGCAGGTTCTCAGCGTGGGGCAGTGAACAGCATGGAGCAACAGGAATACAATGAGGGATAAGGTTTGGACGCTTACACAAAGACAAAAACTTTGTATCTCGTCTCAGTGTCCCAACATCCCACGTGCTACTATAAGCGGCTCAGCTCCACATATGTGTCTGTGCACGTGTTTCAGTTGCCAGGAAGCAAAATAGTAATTGTTTACACTTTAATGGGTTTTCAGTCTTCTTTCATAAGGAAAATCAAATCCTAAAATTAAATCTTCCCTTGCCACTTAAAACTGCAATTTGTAAGTTTCATTAGCAAGCACCTGGCGCTCATACAACAAATATGCTGAAAGACACTGATATTTAAGTCATGAACAGGTACGACATGACAGTGCCTTTCTGCTGGGTGCCTTGCTTATACAACCATGCAAATACTTCCTGGAGAATAAATTACCCAGCCAATTTCCTCTGTTTTCCTGTTTGTAAATTGCTTCTGAGTAGCTCCTGTTTCTCTTGAATGTGCTTTTAGTAAATACATCAGGCTATGGACAAGCAGCTTATTGTGACTGCTCAGCGTTTAAAAGTCAAGTTGGTTTCATTCATTTTAATTTTATACAAAAGCTATTTCTATTTTCTGGATGGATGGAAGTCCCACAGAGCCTGGTTTCTGGTGTGAACACTCATTCTTAGAAGTCATTGCATTTGTGTGTGACTGTTTTATAGTTTTCATTTAAAATTATTTCTTCTATAAAATAATTCTGTCTCAAGGAGCTTAGTGACCCCAGCTTAAAGGCTGTGCAAGCTCCTGTAACCAGGAGATGCAACTCCCTAGGGGATTAAGGAATGGTGCTTTACTGCCAGATTTGTACACTGATCTTCACATTTGGGCTGTTTACCCCCAAATGTGAGTTGGGGCCACTTTGGTGCCCAGTTTAGCTCCCAGAAGCCTCAGTCCAAAACATGCATGACACCAGGTTGGGACAGGCCGAAGGCTGGGACACGGGTCACACATCTCAGCATGTGGAGAGAGGGCAGGGAGGGGGTGATTCCCATTGAGATGGCTAACCCAGACCTTTCCCATTCACGGACGATCCAGGTCCATGGAGAACCTTTGCTGTGCTATTTGGAAAGGATCATGCAAAGCATCCACTGTTTGCAGTAAGACCTGACCCACGCACGCTCGTAGCAGAGCCTCTCCTGTATTTCCGTCCAAGGTGTTTTATGGGATAGATCCATAAGGGTATATCCTCAGCTCTCCCCCGCAGAGTTTGTTTTCTCTTCCTTACCTTTCTAGGCAGACAAAGTAACAGCTCCAGCTGCCCCCAGGTGCCTGTGGACACTCTGCTCTCACAGAAGATCCTGGACAGGGCTCCTTCAGGCAGACCTATGGCTGAATATGAAGATCACGAATGCTCCACGTGTGATGTAGGTGACCTTTTGCCAAACAGCTCTTCGTCCTCCACAAACATCAGACAGGCATTACGGTACAAGAAGAGCTCGTACTGTACTGCTAATTAGGAGACACTGCAGATGCAAGTGCTCCTGTGGTTGCCTTTGCTGACCTGGTTCATTGACACACACAGCACATTTAACATCACGCACCACAGCTAGCCCAGCAAGCAGTGCCAGCTCCTTACCCGCTGGCGTGCGTTATCAGTGGTGCGCCTGCTCCCTTACCCGCGGGAGTCACTCACGACAGCGCTGCAATATGGAGTTTGGGACTTTAAACCAGACACATGGGGTAGGGCATGATTTTCCATTTTGTTTATGTGAGAGGAGGTGTAACTAGAGCAGTTGGATATAAATTCATCTGCAGCTTCAGATTTTCACCAAAGATACCCAGTGGTTTTGGTTCTTTTTTTCAATAAGCATCTGAAATGCTGAAATTTTTGATCTTTCACATAGCTGTTTGAAAAGCATTTTTTTTAATATTCTTGAAAAATATACAAGTTCTAACTATTTGTAATGCAGTCATCCCCAAAAGCTGTTAAACACAGTAACCACTGTTCAAGAATATTTTAACAAGAATATAAGACCACTATTCCTTTGAATAAAAACTGAAGACGGATTTTATTGCTATTCATTAAGCCACTCAGCTGCATTCCACAAACACTTGTGTTTACCAGAATGCTCATAAAAAGAAAAAAATGTTGTAAGCATTCAAGTGAATGTGGATTTATACAAAAACTTTTGCCCTCAGAATATTAAAGTAGCTGCCTTAAAATGTCTCTCTTGATTTGGGAGGGATTTGGTGAGAGAATAGAAATACTGTATAACACTAATCATTAGTGGTAAAAAAAAAATATCTGAATAACTCCATTGCTTTTGGTGTACTTATTCTGGATTTATAGAGATATGCCAAAACCAGATCCGAGCTTTTACTTTTACAGGCCTTTATTTTTTTATCTAAAATGGTTTTTAGAGGAAATATTTTGAATCGAGTTCTGTTGTGTTTGTTTGTTCTGTGCTGTATAAAACTGTTAAGAATGATTTAATCTGTGCATGAATGTGGGACTGAAGATAATGTAATAATAAGACTTACTAAAATCACATCAGAGAAAACAACGCTATATTGTGATGTCAGGAAAATGTTACTTTATCTCTGAAAATGTCTCATTTTCAGTGAAGTTTGCCAGGAGAATGGCAGGTATAGACTGCTGTGGTATGTGGACTTTCATTATCTGCAGCATCAGCACACATCCCTGAACTTTTTCTATGGGACCTCGGGGCACCCTACAGCCCCTGGCCTCTGGGTCACCCTACTTTCACCTTACTGTGATCCTTTCCAGACTGGGTCAACTGTCTGGAAACCTTATATCATCCAGGCACTGTAGCTGCAGGACATCTCAGCTGACTTCCTCAAAAGATGGAGATGTATTTTCTAGCCTCTAAGGTATGAAACTGAGACAGTAAAATCTCTGCAAGTCCTAATTCTTGCAGTAGCAAAAAGATCTACCCAAGACACCAGGGAGCCACAGAAACAATTGCACTCTTTGTGTGGTATCTAGTCATCTTTGTGGCAAACAATCAGCAGTCCAAAAAGCTCTGGGAGAACAAACTCAAACTGCCAGTGACCGACCTGGATTGGACAGGGCTCCCTCAACTGACCCAAACTCCTGGGGAACAGCAGGAGAGACCCTGGAAATGGAGATGCAGACCAGGAATCTTTAGGAGGAAGACATCTCCGTTTCCTTAATGAAACATGGACCAAGTCTTTCCAGAACAATGAGTATCTGAAACACTTATTCCACAGGGAATTTAGAAATTTCTCAGGACATTTTTTCCTGATTTGGAATAAAGTTTTTTTCATTCTGGCAGAGTTTCTTATTAAATGTGGGTATCTCAGTTTGAATCAAAACATTCCTTTGACAAACAATTCTAAAAGACAATATCCACCCTCTCTTCTTTCCCCCAGATTTCCTTACTCTTATCTATGACCACAGATAAAATGGTAAATGTTATGCCTCTGCTCCACTACTAATTTTGCTTTGTCTCTTTGTGATGATGGTGTATCACAATGCAAAGAAGGGATTATGTGGCGGATTCAGAGATTTTGGCATGAGAGACCTTCAACCGAGCCTGATGGCAACGAGCAGGTTTCTTCCAGGCGACACACTACAGATTCCAGCTTCCTTCATAAGAACTGAGAGCATTTCACCATGAAGAGTATAGAATTCCCACAAGTGTTAAGTTTGCTTAATTTTATAGGCCGGGATGTTTCTCTACAGGCTGAGGTATAACTCAACCCAGACCCCCTTTCTGAATAGCAAAGAGGAACTGTGGCAGGAAATCTGGAAGGATTTTCTTGTCCAAACACTGGGAGCAGAGGGATTGCTCAAATCAGTCATCTTTTGATGGCTGCAGCGTGTGTCTAGGCTGTTGCTGGTCAGCTGTACCATCTGGTCCATGAGGATGCCAAATCCAGAGCTTGCCTTCTGCACTTCAGGTGTGCGGAGCATCAAGGGAGATGCTGAAGGAATGAATTCTCTGATCCTGAGGACAAGGAGCTGGATTAATTCACTGGACTTTGTTTTCCATCTGGCCACCTGAAGAACAGCCTGGCTTGAGTTGGACCTACATTATCTACCTGTATTTCCTGCACCGGTCATTGACCTTGCTGTTGAAAGACAATAACTATTGAGATTCAGTAGCGACAGCAAGAAAAAGCTACAAAACAGGACTCTGCAAGAATTCCTTTCTTCAAGATACAGACTTTCAATCCCTTTATCAAAGCATTTGCAATTCTCATTTCAAAGTCATGGAAATAATAACTAATATTGAGTAAGAATAATGAATATATTTAATCAAAAGTTAGAAAATGTGGTGAATAGCCACTGGCAATGACATTTCTGATTACCTGACTGTGCCAGAACAGGCAGTTCACAAAACAGTGCTGCCACTCCAGAGATTTCACATTCTCAAGTGAAAACTGTAGCACAACCGAAATGGGTCAATGAATAGTACATTATTAAATTTATTTGGAATCAGACCACCATTCTTTAGTGGCCAGGACTTGCAGACAGGATGTTAAGAAAAGAAACCTGCTCTTAACCTCAAGCCATTAAGAGCTGGTTGATGAACTGAATCATGAGGGCTGGTCGTGCTTCGGTGAGCTGAAAACAAAACCCCTTGTGTAAATATTCACTCAGATAAGAAGTAAATTCACTGTGGCTGCACTTCTGACATTTCCTCCCACTCACATGTATGCTTTAGCCACTGTGTTTTAGTGACATCTAACATGAATATTAAACTTGAAAATAAGTTTCATCACACAGCCATCTTTGTAAAGGTATCGTTCTGTCTGACCAAAGATTTGGTGAAAGCTAATCAACAGGTATGGTGTGTCATGCTGTGGAAACTTCAGTAAATTTTGTGCATAAGAAGTTATGGAGAGTTTGTCTGGAAACAGTTCTCAGCAAACCAATCCTAACTAACTGTACTGTATCACCACCAGGTCCACGCATATGACCTCCATGGGCAAACCATACTGGGAAGTCTGAGCAAGGCAACCAGTGAAGCAGCAGAAGATGCTATTGATGAGATAATAGAAATGATCTTCTGTTTTGCTGGTAGCCAGTTATTTCTGACAGAAATCCTGGTAGGACCAAAGCTTCTTAAAATATTTGACTACAGAGAAGGGAAGATGCTTCTCAGCATCTCCGGGAAGGCGTAGTCTGCATGGGAGGAACCACAGAAATGGGCATAAGACTGTTCTCATAAATTAAAAACATTAATCTAAGCAGAGGTTTACATTCAGGCCACCTCAATACTTTTTGCACGCTAGCTAAACAATGTGTGAGAATGACCAACAGCACTGGGAAGAGGAGAGCATCCCATCCTGGGTGTAGTCAGCTATGCATTGCATATGGTAGGAGAAATAGTTTGGGATCAAGAGCTGTTGGTCTGCTCCTGCTACACATAGAGTGCTTTGATTTCCTAATTGGGTTAGGAAGGCCAAGATGTGGGGTTTTGTCTTTGAATTTCCCATCTCTTCCTTTTTAACAGTATCTTGAACTACTCTTGCTTTCAATAGAAAAAAATGTTACTTGCCAAGTTAAGGAAACAAGACTAAGAGTTTTAAAAAAACAACCACCATCTTCAGATATATGTATTTCTACTAGTTATTTGCATTACTGTAACATAGAAGGAGAGGGGAAAAAGGAATAAATGGCTGGTTTAATCTAGGCTCCCCACTTACATCATAGCAAGGTTAATCAAAAGATCTCAGTAGGGATTCCTTCCACAGTCTGCTCGTGTTACCATTTTAGGGTTACTCCGCAGGAGTTTTGCTGTGTTTTTCATCTTTACTCAGAGGCAGCAGGTTTTTGTCCCTATGTAAAGTACCACTTAATAGATTGAGGATGTAAGGAATTTCCTGGCATGTAAACAGAATACTGTAGTGGAGACAGTAGATTTTTACTTTTAATACATTTTCACTAAATTCATCTCAATTCTTAGAGCATTTTGATTTCATTCACAATTTCCTGTCTGCTAATTCCTGATGGTGTCCTTTCCCATTTCATTATTTTCTCCTATTTCTTTCATTTTTCTTTTGACCCTTCATTCCCCCTTGACTCCTTTGTCTTTCACTTGTATGCCATGATTTTCTTCTGCCTCTAGTTCCTTTCATTCCACTGTCTTTTATTAGCTTCTGCCTCTATTTCTTTCTTCATGTTGTCCTCTTCTTTGCCCTCACATCCTTCACTTTCTAGCAAATTGCCACATTGGCATGAATTACTGGGGAAAGATTGGAGATATATATCCTTTGAGGATGGATGAATTTATCAACAATCATGTCTATGAAGGAAAGCCAGTTTCTATTTCAGAAAAAAAAGCTAAAATGTTAGGAGAGAGGGAATTATTTGAAGACTGCAGCTGGAAGTCAGCAGAGGAGTCAAGGTGATAGGCTCTACTTTGGTTATACTGCAGGCTTGATGTGTGACCTTGAGTAATTACCCAACTTTCATGTGCCAGGATGAGCAATTTACCTACCTGTTAAAATTACCATAACAATATTTCTGTCTTAGGAGTGCTGCAAAGTTTAATTAAGCTTGGTAAGCACTCGAACATTCTTCACTTACTATAATTACCATCATTATGCATTAACCCACCATGACATTTTTCAGGCAGTAGGTGTCTTAACTACTCTATTCTAGACTTAAACATGACAGTATCCTTCAACCACATTTAGCCAATAACTAAATTGTTTTGGAAAATATATTAATTGCGTCTGGAACTACAGTGATTGGTTGAAATCTCTAAAAGACCTCTGAATATCGCAAAAGCCCCGCACAAACATGAACTCGCCCATTTCCTCTGCATATCCCAGGCCCAAGCCCCCAGCTAATGGCATGCATCTGCCTTCACAGGCCCCCACCTGCCTTTCCTTAGCGTAGGACATGCCTTTTCAAGTGGCTCAGATGTAGGAACCCCCCGGCACTGGCTGTGTAGCTGTTTTGTCAGTAAAAGATATCCTTTGGCCTGATGGGACAGTCGGAAGAGTGGCAGCATTTTGAAATTAGGCTTGATTACAGCACCCTGTCTTGTATAAGCACCTATTCACTGTAATTCAGTTATAGACATCAGAGAGAGAAGTAGATTTTAACGCAACTTCACACAAGGGTTTTGCACAAATGAAATCAAGGTAATTCTTTTTATCAGAAGTGGATAAGCCTCTTCTGATTTATTTCTGATAAAAACGCAGGCTGACATTTTGTTCATAAGTCGAAACCAGTCCCTTCAAGATATTTCCAAGTCACTTCTTTTCACAAAGATCTGGATAAGATCTCATTTCTGAGACTCTCAGCTGACATGGTTTTCATATGAATTCCTCCTCCCTGACAAGGGAAGCTAAAACCTCCTTCTCCCATGCATCTCAAAGTGAAATTCAGTACCTTTTTGTCTGACTGTTTATCATTTCTTGCAAAGACTCAAATCCATTTCCTTTGGAAAAGGTTTGTCTTTGTATGACAGGCATACAAATAGGTTTTATTATAGTACTCTATTCACTGGTGCAGCTTAGCCTGGAGATAAAAAGGAATCCATTTTCTAGATTTTCCCCAAATGTCAGCTCTACATTATCAGAGTTCTTAACTCAAGAAGAATGGGCAAAATAAAAAAAATATGAACCGATATATTGTATCTGACTTCATATTAGTGACCGAGAGCCCAAACTTCCCCCACAGTGAATTGAATCAAAGTAGAATCAAGAGTGCGAGATTAGGCAGAAAAGCACCGAGTCATATTAATTTCAATAATGGTAACTTAGTGCAATATTTTAAATATTAATGGTGAACTCTGCTCACTGACTTAACCATACTGCTCTGTATGCCCTAACTGTCAGAAAAAATGGATTTTATTTCCTTTTTCTTTTTTTTTCTTGGCAGCCTTTGACATATATATCTAGGCTTCTTTCTAAAAACAAAATCAAAACAAAAAAATTACCATATTATCACACTAGGACACTTCTGGCCCTGTAAAGCAAAGCAGGATATCATGACAGTGAAGAATCAGCAGATAATAATCTCCAGGTTATTATCTTGCCTATTTTTTTCTGCTGAGTCTTGAAGGAAACCAGTGCAGGAGCCTCTTCAGGTATGTTTGCTGTAACTGCTCTTGCCACCTTGGCCATTACCTGTCATCGTGCAATTTGTTTTTGTAGGACTATTATTCAGCGCTCTACAACTAGGGCCAGATCCCAGCTGACAGCTAGTTCCACGGGTGGTAGCCATGGTGGCCCCTCCTGCCGTCCAGTGGGTATTACTGCCACGGGAAACTTATCCCTACTTTCCAAACTCCTCTTCGCAGTAGTTTGCCCACGTCTCAAGACACTTGTGCAAGCTGTGCTGACTGGGAGGTATTCCAGCAGCATGATTTGTGGCACCCAAAGTGATTTTAGATGTGTCAGCGATTGCAGAGGTTGTGCTGATTATCAGAGAAAGATAGAAGATGGGTAGAAATCTTCACATAGTCTATCAAAGTCAAGGTAAATATGCTTAGAAACAGAGTACCAAAAATAAAGCAAAAAACCACTACCTGGAGATTCATACTGCCTGCCTCATCCCAGTGTCTCCTCTTCAAGAGCGGGACTGCTGAAGCAAGGAGTGGCTCAGTGCCTCAGTGAAAAGGCATCACATAGTCCGTGGCCCCGCGAGCACGTCGGTCCAGGCGTGGGCTGGCTGGGCAGCTCACAAGCCCTGTTCTCAAAAGGAAGCCTAGCTCTTATCTTGTTAAACCACTGTATGCTTTGCTATCCTTTTGGGGCAAAGGAGAAATAAAATGACGCTGCCAAGAAACCCTTCTTTTCTTCTCACTGCTGAACTCCAGAGAAATTCCCTTGAACTACAAGTTTAAGCTTAATTGATTGTAATTGACCTACAAGGAAGACACAAAACTCTTCTTATACTGATCAAATTGTGGTGAAGCAGATTAAGCACTGTTGCTCTGACTAGTTTGGGTACTGCCCGTCATGCTGCACTCATTCATTGCTTCCTAAATTCACCTGCTGCCCGATTCAGACACTCTCAATGGCAGCCATGTATTACAAATCATATAAAATTATTTAAGCAATTAAAATCAAGTCAAGAGCTTCATCACAGGAGAAGCATTTGCATGGCAATAGCATTTCATAAACACCAGTCAGGAGCTGGAGGCACAGTATGTGAATGATCAGACTGCCTCAGTTTGCAGCCTGGTCCCTGTGCTACTGCTAGGATCTCCAGTAAAGGCAATAAATCCATGGTCTGATCTGATGTTGGAATAAATCTCTTTGGGTCAGCTAGAAGAGTTGCTAGAGTCAAACTAGGAAAAAGTTGAGTACAAACCAAATAGAATGATCTTTTTTTTACTGAAGTCTGCCTATTTTCACGTTTAGTGAGCCAGAAGCAGTTTTATCAAACTCTCTATGTATTCTGACAAAGCATACACAGAAATTTACATTAAAAAAATGCATTTTGTAGAGTTGGCTCTGTTGCTTTCGTTACTGTATCATTAGGGCAAGAGTCATTTTGATTCTGTTGTGAGGAAGCAACAGCATCTTACACGTTCTTTAAGTCATTTGTGTCCTTCAGCTTCTCTTTCCTCTAAGGATCGAACAGGAATTAGGAAGGGCTGATCTCAGGGTCTCTCAAATCTAGGTAGAGGCCCATCGCACACAGGCACTCCCATGCTTTGGAAGATCCTGATGATATGGTGGCCCTGGAAAGTGGGCAGGAGGTGCCTCCACATGCTCAGACAGACAGAGAGATGGCTAAACAGGCTGAAAGAACCTGAGAACATCTCTCAGGCCTGCCCCCAAGGAACCTGAAATGCAGGCAATCTGGAACTTTGGGTCATACTGATGATCTTTGTTTTCTTTAACGATACCGAAGCTGGTGAATAAGAGAGAGATGCTGATGATTTAGCTAGGCTAAGAGCGGCATTGCCTGCTGAGTGTCTTTCTTTTACAAACATTACCATCTGAGTCTGAAAAATGGTAATGTTTCAGACACATCGCAATACTCTGGAAGAAGACTTTTATGCAAGCCTTTGAATATATATGTGTATATACACATGGAGATAAGGGAGGCGGAGAAAGACCTTTTAAATATATTCTCTGTCATTCTCACTCTTCTCTTTATAAAGTCTAATTTGCAAAGGATCATTGAACTCTAAGTCATTGCTATAACAAAGTTATGAAATTTTGATCTAGAAGAAGTGATCCATGAATATCTTCAAGACTAATTTGTGGCTTTGAAATGTTTACTGACCATTTAAAACCAGCTTAAACATTTTTCCCCCTGAAAATCCCCAGAAAGTTTCACCATTTTTATCAGCTCTACTTCTAAGAAAAAGTAAATGTCTCCACTATTTATTCTTAATGCAGTGCTTCTGATCCAAACATAAACATATGGACTTAGATTCTGCAGTAAATGTAGAACTCCAGAAGTTAGGCATGATTTTGAAGGCTCAATGGATCCTATTAGGCATTTAATTCTGCCCTGAACTGTACAGGAAACCCAAGTACTAACCGTAATTGTGCATTACAATATCTAAAAGTGTATAACTCCCTGTTGCGAATCCATCCAGCTAAGGACAGAAAAACTTTGAAAAAGCTCTTCATTGCATATGATAGAATCTATTTGCCTCATAATTGTACTGCTGGTTCTATAAAGAGACCCCCAGCAGTTCCTAATTGCATCCAGAAACCTCATTACATTATACCAATTGGATTTTTAATTAGAAATGCAGATGGTAACTCATTTATTACTGTTGTAAGATCCAACTGGGAAAGAAACCTCAATTCCGTTTTGGATACATTCACCTTTTGGATGCTGGAAAAGAATGAGGAATGAGAATGCTGAAACTGTGACTGATGTTATGCCTTCCAATAAAGATGCATTATTGCACCAAGGCTGAAGGTCACAAGAAGTAAAAGGAAGAAGAAGCATCTATGAAGCCAAGTTCAGAAAAATAGAACCCCACAAAGAGCTCTGCTGGGATAGCCAGCTGGGAAGTTGAGAAGTGGAAAGCTAGCCAAAATGATTTTGTGGAGTTATTAGTATAACCTTCTCCATTCTTCTGAATGGAGAGAATGAAGGTGAGCATCTCAACCTACTATTGAAATTCACTTGTGTCTATAAATCCTTTTCTCAGTGTACAGAAAAGACCGTAAATGTCCTGCCTTACACTGACAGCGGTATACAGCCCGTTAAGTCTACGTCGCTGCGAGCTGATGCGTGCCGTGCCAGTTCAGGTCCCGCTCCTGATCACGGCCATGGCAGGACCCAGCAGACCCAGATTACACAACAGACGGTTACAGCCTTGCACCTTCAGGAACTGGTGACGACAAGTCAGATTGTCTTTTTTCTCCATTTGCCTTGTCCTTTTGGATTGTAAATTCTTCAGGAAAGTGGCTTACACTTATATGTTTCCCCAGCCTGGAACAAAGCAGTCCTTGACTCAGAGCGAACAGACAGCAAGCTCAACCAGTACTGCCTAGCTCTTCCCTCTGAAGGTGTGACGGCTGGCAGGGAGCTTAAGTGCTGTGTTTCTGCCCTGTTTTTTTGTTCAGCTGAGGCTTCTCATTTCTTTCATTTTGTTTAGAATCATTTTGCTCTGTCTCTTCCACTCGTATGCCATCAGGAAAAAGAAAAGTGTTTCTCTTTCACTGTAACGAAATCACTTGAAAATAAAATACCAATAGCCAGTGAAGAGGCGAGCACTACCAACATGTCTGTTACCTCGTACAGTAGCTGAGCTGTTTCCTCTGCAGACACATTTTTGTGTGTGTGCAAATCTCTGTCAACTGAACCTAATAAGATGTCTTCTTGCCTGCAAATTCTGTGAGAACAGAGCTATTGTCTTGGATCAGAAAGGAGTAACACAGCAACAAGGACATGGGTTCTCTTTTAGAGTATTCTGTTCCCTGTCAGGAAAGAGCAACCTTGCCTCTTCTCACTCTTTTTTTTTTTTTTTTTTTTTTTTTTTACAGTAATGCTACAATTTCTACTGAGAGTTTGCGGGTAAAAAAAAAAATTAAAAGCTTTTACTGCAATTTTTAATTGTGAGTTATTAGAATTACAGTTGTGCTTTCAGAAATACTTTTAATCCTTAATGACTAAATGTCAGAGCCTGCTGCGTGTTCTTCTGGATAAGTGAATGATTGCTGTGCTTTCTTTCTGTGAATCCAGAAAATTAAACATAGGCATCATATAAGAAACTAATTGTGCTACAGCCAGAAAGAAAGCATTTTCTTTTCTCTCTGAGTAAGACAGGAGCAGGAAGCCTTGCTGGCTTCCAAAGGGCCGTATCCTTTCATTCTTAGTCAGGCATGCTATTTCATGTCAGGAAAAGTTGAAAGTGCCATATATAATTTAGGTCACTTGATGAATCCTGGTTTAAGATCCTGAATTTAGTTGCTTTAACATGAACAAATTTAAACCATCCAGGCTGCCTTTTTGCATTATATTTTTCCTGGTTTCTTCCCCTAGTTAAAAAAAATAATCTGCTTGGTGTAAAGTTTCACTCCAGCACAGGTATTTGAAGTTTACTGAAAGCAGCCCTATCGCTAACAATCCATTTTGCTGTTCTGTTAGAAAAAGATGGCTAAATAAAACCAAATGATGAACTTCTGGAATGAAGTCCGTTAGCATGGGCATGGTAGCCATGCTAAATTTTGACAGCTGTATTCACCATGCTATTTGTCAGTAGCACTTGAGGTGACTCAGATCAAAGAGACTCTCTCCTGTGCTCGGAGGTAATCAAGGTGGTATTGAAGAGGAGAGATTGCCATCCAGACCAGCTTCCCGGGGGAAGAATAGGAGGTGAATGAAAAGCAAGAAGAAAGAAAATAGTAGTAAGTGGAAGATTGCTTTTTCTTCTCTCTCTCTTTTTTTTTTTTTTTTTAATGCAACCTTTGCATGATTCAGTGCACAGGGAGGACAGGGTGCAGCGGGCTGAGCAGGGGGCTGTGCAGAGAATCAGGCTCTTATCTGTAGGATCCCCGCTCCTCTTTGCAGAAGTTGCCAGGCAGTGAACGACCCGGGGGAGCCCCAGAAATGACTGCTGTAGGGTATGTAAAGCTGAACGCTGCCTTGGAGAACTGGGTTCTGTACCTGTCCCTGCTACAGCATTCTGCTTATGGATTGCATTTTTGGATACCCAGTATAAAATTCCAGGAACTGTAATGATAAAAGCAGCATAAAAGTATTATGCATTTTAAGAAATATGCTTTAGAACCCTAACAAATGCTAAACTGCATTTTTCTACAACTCCTAATTTGGAACTTGATAAATGAGCATGCTTACAAGCCTCTGTTATGTGAAATAATCAGAGTAAGTGGGAACTATGCACCTTGGACACAGAGGCTGCAGTAGGAAGTTAAGAAGAAAGCCAAGGAGTGTGGATAAGTGAGCATTTTTACAGCTTTGTCATGCCTGTTGCCTTGATTTCCCAAAAGGTCACCAGTACAAAACACGCCATTCCTCTACGTGCTTGCCCAGGTAAACATCTAAGTGTCACAAATATCATCCTGCATCAGCGAAGTCAATCTGTCATCTAATATCTCTTTTTCTCTGAAAAGCTGTAAAAGCAAGAAAATATTAAGCATAGAAATTGCTGATGAGTACATATGTATGAGCATTAACATGTTGCTTTGGGATTGTTTATTAGGATAATTTTGGAGATGTAGCAAATTGTGGTACAGTTTAAAAGCTTACTGATGCAGCATGACTCGATTTACTGACAATAACCGGGGGAAGGGGTTTAGCCCGGTTGCTGCTGTACTATCTCAACTCCAAAAATCAGAACAAAGTGAATGGCTATCCTGTTCGGGTACCCACCTCCACATATAGGAGGCAGATAACTGCAGGTAGGCAACTACATATGGTTGTCTTCTCTACAAGTTTCAACATCGGAACAGGATTATTTTTAACTTTGGAGGAAAGGATCACCATGGAAACATAATGAAGTATGAGAGTGATCTGACTGATTGACAATGTTACAGCAAAGGAAGATTGACATGAAAGGCAGAGATAAAATTCACGCTGTTCTAAGGCACAGTTACTCTAGCAGCTGAATCATCAGGTCTCACTTTCCAGACAGTAATATTACAAGAGACTTTCTTGTCCTTATTCAAGAGGAATGCGTTGCAGAGGTCAAGTTTTCTCTCTGACACGTTCTCAGTCTCAGGGATGGAAACAACACTGAGGACCTTTCTATTTAGGTAACAAAAGGTTGAGACCTGAAAGAAAAGATTTATGTTTCTATTAAGCGCCATGCTGCTGTAAGCCTGGAGATTAGTTTGGGCTTCTCGGTACTAAAGCTAGAAGAAGCTTTGCCCACATTTCTTTATGGAAAAACAAGAGGCACTTGTAACCTTAATATGCTTTGTAAATTCATTCTCGTTTTATCAATTTTTTCAGTGTATTCCTGGCAGAATAGTTATTTCAGCCTCTCATTTGGAAATTAACTTCTGTTTTGGAACATCAAACCATTTTATTTTTGCTTATAAAATACTCACAGCATTGAAAGAAAACATTCTCAATCATAGTTTATAAAATATTTCATTCCATCTGAAAGGATATTTTTACTTCTTTGTTCACATTAAAAAAAACCAACAACCTTTGACTATTTTAAATTTAGGCTGATCTGACTGTCTTGAACTGGCAATGTAGAGAAAAAAATCAATTATTTCCATTTCTTGAATTCATCATTTCAAGTGCAAACATTCATTTTCTACCCTTGCTATAAGGTAAATTTAAAAATCTTATGTAAGAATATTCTTCTAATCTCACATGAGAGTTGTAACTTTAGAAGATGCCTTCATTTCTAGGAACAACTGAACAGGGGTTAATGCTATTAACCCAGTCTGTGATCTGAAATCTTGCAAAGAAGGTCGGTTTTGCCTGTTTGCTCTGTGCTGCCTGCTCAGCCGTGGCTCACTTTGTCCCATGGCTCCCTCTAGCTCATGCCCTTCTGTTCAATGACCAACTCCCACATTCACTGGCACTTAAAAAAAGTCTATTGAATATATTTTTCTTTATTCTACAGTGTTTCCTTTTCTATTTATTTATTGATCTATTTTTACTCAGTCTACTCATTATTCTGGAGGATTTTTCAGCTCCAAATCCCAAAGCTCTTGATACATGCTAAGTCTTTAAATTGGCCAAGAGCCACAGTTGGCATAGGCAGAAAGAGAGTTCAGGAACCCAATTTTCAGTCCTTACTCTACGATTTTAGGCCAAAGTGTCTGATGTAAAGTCGTCACAGGACAGCAAGATAATCACTGTTAAGACAGTTCAAGTATGACAGTGATGCAGATGTTAAAATAAGCCCTGACCACAATGACCCTTCATGGCCGTTTCTGTTTTTCACTTTATCACCAAGCAAAGAATAAACTCCAATTACCTCATTCAAAAGCCCATAGGGAGCCGAGCCTGATGTTATAGCAACTGTGGACATTTGATGGTTTATTGCTGTGGTATGGAGACCTATGGGATAGTGCACATTCTTCCTGTAACAACGCCTTCATCTCATTCTTGGTGCCTAGTCCATCCTTGCATGACTAACAGCAGATTGCCTTGTAGGGGAAAAGCTCGTGGCTGTTTTGTGTCTGATCTATGTCCGTTCTGTCAGGAAAGCCGGCCAGACTGCACCCTATGGACTTTGCAAAGCAGCCCATTGGGAGCACAAGCGGCTTTTCTGCCCTCTTAGCGATTGCTGTGCAAAGAAACAACCTGGAGTGGGAATCCTGGAGTAAGTCTGTGCTATGGTGCAATGGGATCACAGCAGGAGGAACTGCAGGGCTTCTACAAGGTGCTAACAGGACAATGGGAAAAGGAGACAAGAAAAAAAAATAGGCAAAATAATAGAAATATCAAGAGAAAAATAACTGTATAGACAAAAAGCATCCTGTGGAAAATACTTATTTACAGAAGCGGGGGGAGAAGATTGCTCATAACCAGTAGTGACTACTCTGATAACACATGTGGAGCAGCTTTGGGTGGGAAAGTCTTGTGGGCATGTCACAACCCATGGGTCTCTTCTCTCTTCTTTCCCAGACTTTCTACAAGCAAGTATTTTAGGAACAGATCAAATGCATTTAGGTACCTATCACCCAAGAACTTGGTGTTTAAATACACTTAAAGATCTGAGCTTTCGAGACAGACATTTAAAGCCTTTCTGGCACCCAAAGATTTTCAAGAGTACCAAGTTACTTAGTTGCCATTGAAATCAACGGGAGTTCTTGGCTTTTATTATTAGAATGTGGAAAATAATAGTTTAATGAACACGGTTGCTAGGGTAGCTAGAGATACCGAGTTCGCCTTTTTTGTACAGAAGCAGGCACACTTGGTTATATTTCTGTCCTGTTAATGCTCTCTGCCCTGTTAATAGCTGGCAGGTTTTCCTTTGTCCTCGGGGGCTGCTGAACTTATTGCTGGGGTGGAGGGTGCCAGGCACCCTCTCCTCCACCTCCATCAGCTCAGAGGGGGCAGATGTGCAGCACAGCAGCAACCAGGCAGTAATGGGTACCCGAGGTTATGTCAGAAAACAGTAATGCCCCAGTTTATTCACGTTCATGAGGTACATTGGGAACTAACATTATAACAACGTTCAGAGACTTGAGATTGCATTAGCTGCTTTTTTTTTTTTTTTTTTTTTTTTTTTTTGTTCTTGATGCCTGGAGTCACTCCTATTGATGCATAGATTAAAAGTAATTTTATGGACTGATGGTTATTGAAAAGTCTCTGGGAGACATTTGGTGAGTTGATTAAAGAGGGGTTGTGAAGGGTATTTCCCAGATGTGTCCTCTGGGCATGAAATTTCCTTGTATTCTCAGTGGTAAAATGTCATGGAGAGATTTCTTGTTACAGCCGTGCTGTGGCCCAGTAGGCTGGCGTCTTCTCATATTTTGAACAGTGGTGCTGCATCTTGGTGAGTTAAGATCTCACATAAGATGCCTCCAACTGATATTTATGAACAACAGTGTTTTACAGACTTACGGGAGAAGAGGAAAATTATTAGTATGAATTTTGGTTGGAACTTGGTAATTTATATAGATAAGCCTGGGTCTTTAAGCAGCTTGTCTGCTGCCAGAATGAAAGAAGAAATGTGCATTAGAGCTGCTAACACTCATTGATAACCCAAATCACAGTTCTTCCTCAGGGAATATTTTCAGCCTGTAAACAGAAGATCTACTGTAAATGCCACACTGATGTTAGCTCAGCACTGCACTAATTCATTCAGTAGAGTACTGCAGAAATTAAATAGCTATTATATTATGAATTAATTAAATATCCTAAAGTGTGTTTTTTATGATTGTGATGGGTAATAGTAATTACACAACTACACTGTGTGTTTAAGTATAAAATGCTGTGTACTTGTTTTATTTTTCTTGCATGTCCATGCTTCAAAATCCTAATATTTTTAATGAAAATATCTACTAACTTCTCTAATGTTAAAGGGGCAATAGTTTTAAACTGAAAGAGGGAAGATTTAGATTAGATACCAGGAAGAAATTCTTTGCTATGAGGGTGGTGAGGCACTGGCACAGGTTGCCCAGAGAGGTTGTGGATATTCCCTCCCTGGAAGTGTTCAAGGCCAGGTTGGATGGGGCTTTGGGCAACCTGGTCTGGTGGAGGGTGTCCCTGCCCATGGCAGGCGGGTTGGAACTAGATCATCTTTAAAGGTCCCTTCCACCCCATTCTATGATTTTATGATTCTGTGATTATAATGGATGGTGTTTCATGTTCAATAGAAATAAGAGGAAAAGCAAAAGAGCACAGAACTAAGAGCTAACTGAGAAAGCAAAAGTGGAGCATGTGGAACCCAGCACTAACACTGGGGAAATATTCTTAGCAGAATATATATGACACGAGGTGATGCAAAAAGGGTTTGAATGTTTTCTGTTACCACTGATATCAGAATATTTACTTGACAATGAATAAAGAGTGTGTAACTACCTAGATTGTCATTTTATGAATCAGAGATCAACAGAGGGAATGGCTGCTGATTGTCAGGCAGTTTCATCCTGTATTAACGTACCTAGTCATACATAACAGAAGAATATTAACAAATGAAATCTCAGAGCTGAAAAGTTGGATGAAACACCCAAATACCTCATGCACTGAGCAGCAATCACTTTTTCTTGATACAAGTACAATGATTTTAGCTTGATTCTTTCCTTAAGCTGATGTAAGAGGACAAATCAGCTCATAGTCCTGTACCTGAATTGTCAACACTGTGGCTTCAAACAATGTGTCCTGGGAGAAGAGGAAGTATTGCAAAATTCCTTTCCCTCCACTCCCACACTGCTTCCACTGGGAGGGAATTAAGGTTGAAAGTCCAGTGATCTAGCACACCATCCAGACAGTCTGGTACTGGCTTTACAGATATTCTCCACATCTGCTCAACCATTTGCTTAAGTTGGCACTTGCCACCAAAAGATGACAAAGAACTCTGATGGACCATCCTGCTCTCTGAGCTATTTTTATGGCCCACTGGTCACCTAATTTGGAAAATCTTCTATGGAGGGGCAGAGAAAGCCATGTTCTTGGTCTGACTCGTGCTCCTTCTGCAGCAGGAGAGAAACAATTATGCAGGAATGTATTAAGTGTACCAAACTACAACTCATGGTTGTTCCTCCAGAATCTCTCCATTCTGACTACAATTTTTCTCTCACCTTTTTATTCATACCCATCCCACCAAGACCTCACTGTGTTTTGTGGTCTCTTTATCATCCTCCTTTTGTCCCTGGCCAAGCTGCTCTTTCTCCGTGTGTTTGTGGGAGATCCCAGTGAATTAGTTGGAAATAGGTCTTCATCCAGCTGCATCACTGGGCAGAGCTTCTTGGGAACCTTCTGAGAATGGTTGGCTTTGTTAGGACTACTCTGCTTGCTGTCCCAACTTCTACATTTGTGACCCTTAGATCCTCTGCTCCCCTCCTCTTTTACATTCATTATTGATTCTTAGAATAATTTGGTGTTTTCCCCGGTTTCTTTTTCTCTAACCTCTCCCTTCTGAAGAAAAGCTTAGATTTTGTTAGGGACAGGCTAATGTTTAACTTTAAAAGGAAAAACCAGCAGAAACACAGTTCATAAGCAAATGCTTTTGTAAGAGTAAGAGCAGAGCAAACATATTTGATACCTTTCCACTAATCTCCTCATTGGCAACAATTTTCAGTTCAGGGGATTTTTCTAACTTGTTTTTATTTATATATTTAGAAACACCCAGCTAGTCTCTCTATCTTCCAAATATTTGTGAAGTCTTCCCTTGCACATATACAGACTTCTTGCATCCACAGCATCCCTAGGAAGGAGTTCCACAGATCTGCTTCTACTTGATGTGTACAGTCAGGTCCTATTGCTTGCTCTGAACCTGGCTCCAATAAGCTGCTTTTTCCCCATGGTGATTTGGTAAACCTTAAACATATTTTCCCTGTAAGTAGTCATTTCTTCATACTGAAGTTTCAACAAAGTCATGTGTTTCTTTTATGGGAGTTATCCATACCTTTGATTGTATTTGTAGCCCTCGTCTTACCCTTTCCAGTTGTCCTAAGTCCCTTCTTTTGACTTGAATGTTTAATTTGTGTTTTCTCAACTACCATAAAGCACTGAATTGATGTTTTCATGGAACCGTCAATCATAACACCAAAATCTAGCTGCTCCTGAAAAGCAATAGTCAGTTTAGAGTCCTTACGTGAAGCTAAAATTGTTTTCCTCCCCACACAAATCACATTACATGTATGCATGTTGAGTTTCATCTGCCATTTTATTGCCCAGTTCCCTTGGGTTGTAGTCTTTCTGCAGCTTACCAGGCTGTGCTCATCCTTAATATCTTAAATAACTGTGCATCATTGGCAACCTCTGTCACTTTGCTGTTAACCCCCTTTTCTAAATCATGTATGAATAAGTTGAACAGCACAGATTCCAGTACAGACCCCTCCACTGGTGACTTTCCTCTGTCACAAGAGCTGGCCATTTATTGTTCCCTTCTGTCTCCTTTGCTTTGTATTAGCAAATTATTTTGTAAACTGGAGAGGGACTTTTTACAAGGGCATGGAGTGATAGGACGAAGGATAATGGTTTTAAACTGAAAGAGGGTAGATTTAGATTAGATATTAGGAAGAAATTCTTACTTTGAGGGTGATGAGACATTGGAACAGTTTGCCCAGAGAGGTTGTGGATGCCCCCTCCCTGGCAGCGTTCAAGGCCAGGTTGGATGGGGCTTTGGGCAACCTGGTCTAGTGGAGGGTGTCCCTGCCCATGGCAGGGGGGTTGGAACTAGATGACTTTTAAAGGTCCCTTCCAACCCAAACCATTCTATGATTCTGTCATTCTATGATTCTATGATTCTATGATTCTATGATAAGAAAGAAGGGCCAGGAAAGAAGCAAGCTGTTTAGAACAGCTTTGAAAATTGCTGTTTGTCTTCTTCCACTTGACTACTTGAACATATAAAACAAAAAATACCTTCCTTTGTCTAAACTGCTCGTATCCAATCCAGTTCAATTGGGAATAAAATGTTACTGTTTTGAGGATGTAGAGAGAAATTGAGTACAACAGATGACATGTTCTTTTCTTTGAAGATTGTCTTCATCAACCCTTATTTGGGCAAAAAAAAAAAGGAAAATAAACAAGTACACTAGAAAAATATATATATATTAAAGAAACAAGTAGTTCTCATTCTCAAGAGGTTCTTCCAATATTAAAATCTCTTCTCCCAAGAGACATGAGGAGACATTAATTTCCAAGACTGACACCGACTCAGAGCAAACAGCTAAGACACAATAAAATGGGAAGAGACATATTTGTCAGCTTCCCAGAAACTGACATCTAGGACAGCATTTCTAAATCATAGTCCACAGAGCCTGAAATTCAAGCAGCAATTAAAGTTATTAAAGATATAGTAGAAAAATTAGCAGACCAAACCAACAATATTGCACTGCTGAAATAAATGCCTTTTTTTTTTTTTTTTTACTCTAGGATTGTAGAAAAGCTCTTCTTGACTTTAAGTCACTGCTATAGAAACAAACTTGAATGAGCTTGAGACAGTCCAAACATGACAACTGTGAGTACAGTAAATTCAATTCAAATACCTTCAGAACAGTGCAACAAAATAAAATTTAAAAAATCTAAAAAGTGTCCGAAAATGATAGGTAGAAAGAGAAGTCTTTGCAATACTTGTGGGATGGTGAGTTTGACACTTTCGCAGAAGTAAAGTGATCCCCTGTGACTGACTGGTTGTGTCTATACAATCAAGCCTATAGCGATTATGTGTCCAGGTTTTCATGAGCATTTAAGTATATTCATCCTTCGTTTCTTTTCTGAATGAGATGTAATGGATAGTTCTGGCTGAGGTTTTTTTCAGATCCTCCAGTTAGGCCATCAAGGCTATTGGAGTTGTGGCTATTGGGGACCTCCACCTGTTCTTCACTTCTCACTGGGATAAGGAGCTGTGACATCTGTTATGGAGAAGTGCAACTCACACTGCAAGTCAAAGACTAAGGATGTGCAACCAAGCTTAGTGAAATAAATTTATACTTTCATGACTCATTATAAATCTGTAGTCTAGCGGGTCTCCCACCCAAGCCTGGTGAACTCACAGACTGACTACATATCAGTCCGCTGTCTGTTAGCAACAGATACACACAGCTACTTCAGGTAAGCATTTCTGAATCATTGTTACCTCATGTGGTCAATGTGGAGGTGAGAATAAAGTAAGTATTTATTGCTCAAAATCTCTGTAGTCCAAAGTTAAAGAAATTCAAGTCACAGAAATTCAATAAAGAGTGTATACAGAGATTTGCACTCGCGGATATATCCATAAAGAGTAACTACTTCCCAAGCTTGATGTCTACATTAATAATTTCTTTGTATGCTGTCTAAACTTGTAACATGCCAGAAGTTTTGTAGAATGTGTATACAATCAATGATTTATATATTTAATGTGAGTGTATTACTACTGCCAAAGGCTTGTGAGCTTCCAGGCAGTAGTACTATGAAGTAATTTTTGTGTCTGCTTCAAGGAGGAGCTAACAGCATCCCAAAAAATTCACCTGCCATCAGGATAAGCAAGACTAAAAGAGTTTCCATAAGTTTCCACAGTGGCTCTGGATGAAATCATCAGGAACATTTATACTTGAATCCTAAAACCTGACTCCTAAAAATGTCAAGAATGAAGATGGGAAAGAAAACAGGATTCATAAGGTGGCATGGCTTTCTAGGAAGGCACGGTCCCATCCTGGTGGACAGGATACCAGGTAAGGTTTACATTTCAAATCAAGAGTAACCCTAAGGGTATGCAGATGTTGCTGTCAACACTGAAAGCCTGCCTACATGTGACAACAGGCCAAAATCTTAGGATCCTAGGTGAGGATGATGAGTAAATAGTATTTGGTATAATTAAATGATGTTGTTTTCTGCATCTGTGACTATTGTTTCCAATCTAAAATCTGATCTTAGGTCTAGCTAACACAGCTTATCTTTGCTTTGCTATTGAGCTTTTCTAGTGCTGAAAGCAAGATGAACAAAAAAAAAAAAAAAGCACCGTCTCCCTGGTGGCAGTGCACTCAAAGATGTGTGCACATGCACCCTCACTAACCCATTTCCAGAGAAATTCTGAGGAGAGAGGTGGAGCACTGAGGGTGCTTTCTGCCAGACTCCACTGTCAAGTGCCGAGATACGGAAAGGAAGAAACCAGTGATCATTATACAAGGCAGAGATGCTGATGGATATTCCACGACTCAAGGGTATTTCTAATCACAGACTAGCACAAAATCTGAAAGTTACCCTAAATCAACAGAACTGGAAATCCCTCTCGTATCATTGAATGTAGAGCTTGCAAGGCAGTCTCTTAGAGGTGCTTCTGGAAAGCAATATTAAAAAACCCTGAAAGAAACTGGTGCTGAGCCAAGAAAAATAATTTCTTTACATCATAGAAACATAATCCCAAGCACACTGTGAAAGAAATTCTCTCTGTCTAGAAGGCAAGTAACATAACATTAAGTTATGTAGTAGAATAGCATTATTACAGACAAAAGAGCAAAGCTGATTTTTGAAAAGTTTCAATTGAAAGAAGCAACAACCCCCTCCCAGTTGTTTGCTTTTAAAATCAGAAAAAGATTTTATAGAATCTGATGGCATCAAAGAACTACTTAGCAGTAGGAAATCGTGTCTTATCTAGCTGCAAAGAGGCACATCTTACAACAGAATTTGGATATTCCAGACACGCAAATGTTAATGAACAGATATGCAGACTCAGAAACTCCAGATATGGTTTTGCAATTTAATCTTGCTGACTTGGAATGGTTCAAAGAAAGAAAAAGTTTTCTGTCATAACCATTGCTTTGTATTTGCACAGAATAAACAGGTGCAATATTGACATGACAAACTAGAAAGCAGGTGTTTTAATTAAAGCAACCATAGGAAGGATCATTTGCAACGTCTCAATAACCACAATTAACTGATCTCTGTGTCTCAGTGTTAATGGAGCTCATTTAGGAGGAAAACGAACATTTAGAAAATGTTGCAAGTCAATTGTTTTCTCTTTCCTGGCTGGTAGGGTTACTGCAGAATATTCATTCTGCCTTCAACATAGCTTAAGTCAACATTAGAAAGTCCCCTGCACTGTAGCTATAGAGTTAATTGCTTTCATTCACATTCAGTAGTTATTTATTATGCAAAGATCCGAACATTAAGAAGATTTCACTGTGGCAGTTAGGTAGTGTTTAAGCTTTGTGGAGGCTCCCTACACACAGATGAAATTTACTCTCAAGATGTGGGTCCACGGAGGCATTCTACCCCATGCCACGATGCAGTCCACAAACCAGTGTGATCTTCACAGCGTGTGGGTCTGGAAGGTCCCTCAATGATGGTCCTGCGTTGGGCTGTCAGGGCTCTCTCCAGAGGCTGTGGCAAAAGGAGGAGAGGACAGTCTAGTTCTAAGGACCTCACAGAAGGACTGCAGCTGCTCCTTACCACTCCAAGCATGGCTAATGGTGATGTGCAGAGATGGACTTCTGCCTGCCAGGAAACAAGCAAGCAAGCAAGCTGTTCTAGAAAGACCTAAATCCAAAAAGAAAAATGATCATTATTCTGATGCTTTGTTTCAAAGAGTGAGGTTTCCCCAACTGCATTTTTGCTCAAGTATTCACTGTTTCTGTTGGTCCCAATCCAAGCTGTAGTAAACAGGCTTCCATGCCACAAAACCGCCATCACAAAGACAATTCCACTGAAAAATCCCAGTATGGACAAGGTCTGAATTACCACAAAGATGGAAATAATAACACATTCTGAACATTACATTTCTATTAAATAACTAATTCTGATGATACCTTGTGAAAGAGAAATGGTCATGGAAAGAGACTCTGTAAGATTTAAAAGCTATCCACAATGAGAATCAAGACTATGAGTTCAGATTACTGAATGGGGTTGATTTGCCTAGAGATGCCGTGGTGGTTCAGCCATGAGCTCTCCTACCACCCCATCTCTTAGGGACTCTCATCTCTGATGCAGGGAAAGGTCAGCTCTTGGTGAAGCAGCAGATGAACTCTGGTTGTTTACACTATGATGTGTTAATATCAACTGACATTCAATTTTTATTTTACTTAATATCTCGGGGTAACAGTGGTAGCAATCCAGCAACTACTATATGAGCTGGAGATTCATCCAGGGAGTGAGGTGGAACAGGTAGCTGTGGACACCACCACCATAGCTGCCCCAAAGTCAGTCACCCTTGTTGCAAAGCAAACTCTGTAAGCCAGACTTTCATAGCTGGCATTATCGCTCACTGGGTGGAAACGACTGCTAAGGAAAGTTATCATCTGCCATCTTAGCACTCCTTGTGGGTTGAGGGGTGTCATTGCTTGGGAGGTTGTTCTTGTGAGCTAACCATCAGTGTTTCAGCCTTCCCTGCGCTGCAGTAGGAGGCCAACCGGGAACAGGAATCTCATCGTCGCCATGCCAAGTTCTGCAGTCCTCTTTTGTGAATTAAAGCGTCTAGTAATCATGTGGCGTGCTGCAGCCATTTAGGATCTCATTTTTATGACATGGTTGTCACCTGCAGTTCCCATGGGTTTCAGCTATCCCTGAGGCTGATTAAATATTCTTCCTACAAGAAAGTGGTGTTTCAACTAAGTTAAAATCTTTGGAGATGGAACCTTTTTCTTTTTTAAAAAACCCCATTATTTCTGTTGGAAAAGCAGTAACATTCAGCTGTAAGCCCTTTTATCTGGGTATTTGATTTTTTCACAAAAACTCAAAGCTCTCTGTGGGGTAAGTTCTCTGCATTTTATTACCAGATCTGATTATCTGATGCCTGCCTTCTCTGGAAATGTAGTATATTCTTTAAACTCTTTTGTCCCATAAGTATTTATGTTGCACTTTAAATTATCTTCCTTTTGACTGCTTTTTACTATAGGAGTTCTCAGCACCATGATGCTCGTCTCGTTCTCATTCCAGTGCTGAGATCCGTGTCAGAAACTTCCATAACAAGAACTTTTTATGTAGCTCAAACATTTGTTACCCTCTGAATCCCACTTTTCTGCTTTTGGCAAGCCAGTGCTGCCTCATTGTCCCTGTCAGCCAGACACATGTGCAAGGCTCTCCCTCCTAATAGAATGGTTGCCTCCTGGATTACTTCGTCCTCCCAAATCAAATGGTGTGAATTCCCTCATGCTTTTCCTTCATGGATATTTATTAACAATCAGCAGCATGTGAAGTGACATACAAACCAGAAACAAGCTCACTCTCAGTATAAGGCTGTAATCTTGTAGACATGTCTGTATTTATCCTTTGGTAATGGGTTTGTGTCTTGAATTGAATGAGGCCATTCATGTATAAAGTTGCTCACGGGTATAAGAGTCTGAAAGATTCCAGACTAAATAAAGGAAATAAATATTCAGATTATTTGCAGCAGAACGACAACATGACCATCTGCTTAAGTCAACTCTTTCACTTTCCGTGTTTCTTCCTTCCCCATCTGCCACCATCTCGTTATGCCTACTCTGATATTAGGGCTTTCTCCCCATGCAGGTTGGCTTACGAGTTCTGTGGGACTTCTCATATGAGTTATTCCAGTGTGTCTGCAGGACAGGGGGATACACTTTCATGAGCTTGGAGGCACCTTTCCTTTTTTGTCCTCTAACGTGTTTGAGAAGTTTCTGAACACTGTAAAAATACTGATGAAGACACAAGACCAAGACACAGGCCATACAAGCTCCACATATTTTCAACCAAATATGCATAAATGCTGTATGCTCTAGAGGAAAACACATTAAGGATATGCATAAGTGATACTTTTTTAATGTGTCTGTTTCTTCATTCTCTCTGTCTCACTGAGCTCTCACAATGCTGCCCAGGAAGGTGAAATAAGATCTTATTTATTCCACATTAATACTGGAGAAGTTTAGTATGAAACGGCAGATCTGAGGGATACACCAGTGAGCACTTATATGATCAAGCTGCACCTTATGGAGCCAACTTGCTTAGCCTTTAGGTGTTCGCTTTGCTTCATCTGCATATCTGACACTATTAGAAAATACTTCTTTGTTTAAGAATTGTGCATTAAATGACAATGCCCAGCTGGGAAACACCAAGCAGTGTATATTGCTAACACCATCCAATGGATAATCAACCACATGCAGAAAAATGAGGGAAACAGAGAGTGTTGTTTTCGTGTGTGTGTGTGTGTGTGTGCATGTTTGTCCACCATTGTACCTCCGACTAGACCTCAGAACATCAAATAAATAATATGACCTAAAAGGTAAATTATTAAATAAACTATCTTCATGTGCACCATTGTTTTTGAATGTATGAAGAATGTAGATCAAGCACCCTCTCACGGAGAAGGGAAGAGCTCAAAGCAAGGTTTTCCCATCTTTAAGAGGGCAAATGATGACAATCTGTGAGAAAATGTTTTTTTTTTAAAAGCACCCTTGACACAGCTGTCCTTGTCACAGTGTTTCTTTTATCCACAACTTCCCTGCATGTAAAGCAAAACATCTGCTTATGTTTCATCACTAATGACACCTATAACTATTGGCAATTACTCTTTTTCCAGTTCATAGCTGTTTGGCATTTATTTTAAAGGTGGCAACCTTAGAAAAGACAAAAATGACTGATCTTTTGAGCAGACTCCAAATGTCACATTGTGAAAGATGTTGTTTTATCATCAGCATATGGCATCTGTCTGGGCTTCTTAAAGAAGTCTCTAGCTGGAAAAGAAATGTTCTCTAAGCAGGATCTTTGTGTCTCCAGCTTTTAGGCAGCCTTGACTGAAACACCATTCTGAACATTATTTACCTTCAACTTAATTTGATCCTCAGGAATTTACACATAGTTTAAAGTTTCAGAATAAATTCCTCAACTAACTCCTCATTAAATTTACTTGAAGGGTTCTTTTATGATTAAAACAAGCTGGTTCCCAGAAGACTGTATCTGCATAAATGTACACATTAGTCTTTAAGACTACCCACATCCTGGTACTGTGGTTGCCTGTGCTTTTTAATGAAGAGTGAACCCCACAGTATATTTGCTGTGCCAGGAATCATGATATTTCCAGTTTACTGCCAGATAAGGAATTTATTTGAGCCTTTATTAGGGCCTTCTTATTTTGTATTCTATGTTTTGTTAAAAAGCAAATTTTTTTCTGAAGAAATTATAGTTATAGTTGATAATGAAACAGGGGCAGAAGAGTAGCTGAACTGTGCAGTGACGCTATGATGCAGTGATGCTATGGCAACTACAGCAGGTATGAAAAATGCTTTCAAGCGGAGTATTTAAGTCAGAAAAATTATAACAAGAGAAAGCTAATTAGCAATTTAAGCAGACACCTTTGACTCCAAAGTGAAGGGCTCTGGAATGCCAGCAGCTGATATTGTTACAGCTTATTTGAAAGTGTTTTAATTTGTTGTGGGTTGTTTCACTGTAATTTAAGGAATACAAATTTAAATTCATGCTAGCTTTTTGCCAGTTTCTGCCAGGGTAAATCCAGGCTTCTGCACCAAAAGTTCTGCCAGGAAAAGAGGCTGTGGCAATGGAAAGAAGCAACCAGCCAGCTAGGGCCACACCATCACTGGTGAGCCAACTAAGGAATAAAGGTGGCACTGCTTTCAGGGAAGAGCCATGGGCAGGAAAGTTGAGGAAATGGTGCCTTTAATGTGTTCATCTAGCAAACACAGCCCAAAGATTTTCTAACTTAAAAATACATGTCTAGCTTCGGAAAGTCTGACTTAGTGTAGCAGCATAGCTCATTCACCTTTCAGGTTTTCTCCAAGCATAAGTGACCAGGTTAGACTAGGGAAGTACACCTGAGTCCTCCTTATATGATTTGGCTTCTTGTGGTTTCTTCAGAAGCTATTTGCTTGCTTCTGGAGACAGATATACTTTCTATATACCTTCTATGGACACATACACGTTTGCATCTTCAGATTTCTTCATTACTTGATTTTTCAAGGGCAGCTATCCTGAGCTGATATCTAACTTAGTCTCCTTCCAAATAATAGAACTCTTCTTTCATCTCCTTTAAAGAATATGGGAATATATAAATTGAGCACCATTATTTTAACAGCATGATTGAGCTACTGGAGACACTCTCCAGCAGGGTTTCCTTACCATGATGGCATACTCCATTCTCACTGCAGTTCAAGGTATAGCTCGCAAAGGCTGCTTAGCAATTTCCAGGATCAGGCTGCTTTGGCAGATTGGTTACAGATAATGAAAACAGCCTTGTATTGAATTTGCATGGCAAGGTTTTGGTAGGAGGGGGTGCTACAGGGGTGACTTCTGTGAGAAGTTGCCAGAAGCTTCCCCCATGACCGATAGAGCCAATGCCAGCTGGCTCCAAGATGGACCCACTGCTGGCCAAGGCCGAGCCCATCCATGACAGTGGTAGTACCTCTGTGAGAACATATTTAAGAAGGGAAAAAAACCCAAAACCTAGCAGCAGCTTTTGCAGCCAGAGAGAGGAGTGAGAAGATGTAAGAAACTCTGCAGACACCAAAGTCAGTGCAGAAGGAAGGGGAGGAGGTGTTCCAGGTGTCGGAGCAGAGATTCCCCTGCAGCCTGTGAAGAAGACCATGGTGAGGCAGGCTGTCCCCCTGCAGCAGGGGGTCCATGGAGGTCCATGGTGGAGTAGATATCCACCTGCAGCCCGTGGAGGACCCCACACCGGAGCAGGTGGAGGCACCCAAAGGAGGCTGTGACCCCATGGGAAGCCCACGCTGGAGCAGGCTCCTGACAGGACCTGTGGCCCATGGAGAGAAGAGTCCATGCTGGAGCAGGTTTGCTGGCAGGACTTGTGACCCCATGGGGGACCCACGCTGCAGCAGTCTGGTCATGAAGGTCTGCACCCTGTGGAAGAGATCCACGCTGGAGCAGTTGGTGAAGAACTGCAGCCCGTGGGAAGGACTCACATTGGAGAAGTTCATGGAGGACTGTCTCCCATGGGAGGGACCCCACACTGGAGCAGGAGAAGAGTGTGAGGAGTCCTCCCCCTGAGGAGGAAGGAGTGGCAGAGACAACGTGTGATGAACTGACCACAACCCCCATTCCCCATCCCCCTGTGCCGCTGGGGGGGAGGAGGGAGAGAATTTGGGAGTGAAGTTGAGCCAGGGAGGAAGGGAGGGGTGGGGGGAGGTGGTTTAAGATTTGGTTTTATTTCTCATTGCTCAATTTGATTGATAATAAATTAAATTAATTTTCCTGAGTTAAGTCTGTTTTGCCTGTGGCGTTAATTGGTGAGTGATCTCTCCATGTCCTTATCTCAACCCACGAGCCTTTCATTATACTTTTTCTTCCCTGTCCAGCTGAGGATGGACAGTGACAGAGCAGCTTTGGGGGGCACCTGGCATCTAGCCAGGGTCAGCCCACCACAGGCCTGAAACCAAAGGGCTAGTCAGAGACATATGAGAAACCTAGAGCTCCACTTCCCAATGATGTCACATGATGAGAGACTGGGATGCTCCTTATAACAGAAAACCTCAGAAAAGATGAGAAATGTTGCTGCCAGTCCTGGCTCTTTCCTTGAACATGCCAGGATGCAGGATGCAATGCCATGGGAATGCGAGGAGCCAGTCAGGGTCCAGCTCTGTCTCTGAGATAATAAATCCTCCAGCAACCTGCCATGAGGGGAAGCCTGGGGCAGAGCCACCCAGGCAGCTCTGGGCAGCACTGGGTCCAGCACAGCTCACTCTCGAGTCCAGGCTGTTCAGCTTGAGCTGGCTTCAGTGTCTGCAACACACTCACCAGCACTTACAAGAGTAAGCATGACGAGATACATGCTGCCGTCCTAACTATCCCTATGGCTTTGCATGGCAAGGAGCCAGCCAAGGTACCTCTGTACCCCTGGCATGTGTTATCTACAGGTTAGACAATGCAGTGCAGAGGGAGACCTGATTGCTGAAGCCATGCTATCCTCTAGCTTAAGTCGTCTGCCTCTACAACGAAATAGGAGGAATCAGTTAGCAAATCCTGGAATGTCTTCATACCTTTGGTATAAGGCTCTAAGACCACTTTTATTACTCCTAGATTACAGTGAATTGGTTCTCAGTGGTCCTGCAGTTTTACAGTAATCACATCCCATAACACGCAGCAGCACAACACAGAGCAGATCAGCCTTACACAGAGGGTTTGCTGTGCTAGCTGAAATATTTGCTTGTTCACGGCAAAGTCACAAGGAACTGTTCTATAGTCGGCAACTCAGCAACAACAAATCACAAGAGTGTTTTTGCAGAATCCACGTAACTGAATCAAATTTGGCCTAATATAAAAGACCATGGAACAGAGACAGGCTTCTATATACATCACAAGCCCCTACAAATTAGATGTTGACCTTTTGCTTCCACAACTTCAGAGACTATTTTCTTTAAAGTAGCCTCAGCGGCTACTTTCTTTCTAAAGAAAATAAATGTTGTTTTAGTTCTGCTCCTGGGGGGCTGCACACTGCGGAGGTGGTAACAGCTAGATCAGGTGACACTGAATGAAGCTGAAGAATTAAAATGCCCTCTCTGGTAAGAAAATGTAGGTGATAGATGAAAACACATTTCTTGATCATGTTCTGCACAAAAAGTACATGAGAGTTCAGTAAATTGATCCTGGTTTATTAAAACAGCAGCTTGTTTTTTAGGGGCAAATAGCTTAAAAACAGCCTCTCAATTTGGGTCTGCAGTGACTCAGGAGCATGGAACGAAGGCCAGCTGGAGAGCCTTTGCTTTTCTCTTGCCTCATTGCTGTTTTACCACTGCAGCCGCACAGAGCAAGTCTGTCCCAGGGTGCTATGAAAATGCTGGTTGATAGTCGTGGTTCGCTCAGGTACAGTCCTGAAGATCTGACTTCTTTTGTAGTTCAGGCTGGAGCAGAAGACCCTAGGTATATTGCACTGGCACTCAGAAGAACAGGAGAACGTGCATGGGCTGACAGACCACCACCCAGATACATGCTTCCAGCCAGGGAAGACAAGAGCCTGAACGCAGCCGGAAGCATACGTGGGAGGTCAGACCCAGGATAACAGACATCAACAATGGTGGTTAGGGGGAACATTAGCCAAATTCAGTTTGCAGAGTGGATGGGGGCCCTACAGCAGCAGAAAGCTGCATCCCAGCTTTTCGTCCTTCTCCCCACATGCTGAGGTTGGTGGTGACAAGGAGATACTACCCTAGAGTAGCTGTCAACCTATTACCATGCTCCAGCATTTAAGGGGACTGAAAAGGTGAGTTACTCCCAAGAGCAGTGAGGCCAGAAAAACACAGTGGTGCACCTTTTTAGCCAGGTGACCACTTCCTTCCCCATGAAAGCATGACATGTAGGACAGCATAGTCTCTCACAGGCCATGGTGACAGTTAACTCCCCCATACCCTGCGGCTCACATCTCTTGATTGCTAGCCACTGTTATTGAATCCATCTGTCACACCATAACATTGTACTGGAAAGAGTGGCAAACAGCCAAGGAACTTTTCCAGAGCTGTAACACAAGATATTCAGCAGTTCCAGTAAGAACCTCCTAACCCTCATCTAACTGACGTATGAAACCAATGAAAAAAATGTAGGGCTCAAAATAAACCTGAAATGTGAAGCTGCAGTTTGTTTGGGTTTGTTTTTATCAGTTCACTACACTGATCCCCTCTTCATTTGTTTTGCTCCTCCATGGAGCAGCAGAGGCTTTATGAGTGTGTGTCTGAGACATCTCTTGGGGAAAGGCAAAACTTTTGCCTCCAACCTTGCTGAAACTGAACCTGAAGTTTGCTTTAGGGTGCTTTCCTGAGCATCAGCCAATGGTCATGAAAATCCATCCAACAGTTCTGCTGGTTGTATTTCTGTGCTCTTAGGTTTACGCCTACTCTGGTCCATGGAGCATGATGTCATGGGCCAGTGGCAGTGGCCTAGCTTGGAGTCAGAGGCATGATAGTTGTCTTAACAGATTGGCACAATTGTAATGCCACACTGACATGTCTCCCCTGCTTTCAGCACCCAAAAAATTACCTTTTCATGGGTTTGTGCTATGCTATGTAGATACAATAGCTTGCTTAGTTGGAGATATGGACATATTCTTCTTTTCCAACAACTGTTCCTTGCTTTCTTTCTCTACTTTTCTTAGGTTGTTGGGGTTTTTTCTTTGCCAGATGACTTAAAACTAAAATTCCTCATATGTAGATGGGAGAGCTTTAGTCGTGCAATAAATAACACAGTCCTCCTCTCCTTACTCAAGTCAGGTGTCTTGTAACAACTGCGGGAGTGCTGCGTGTGCACTGACTGTTGGACGGGGCCCACCACTCATGCGCTACAAAAGGGTCTATTCTGCAGGGTTTACTGGCTGCTACCTGCGGCTCTGCAGCCAACAGAAAAAGTGGAAAACACAAGGCCAGGCTCCATTCCTGGTGGAACCCCAGTAGATTTATGTAAAATGAAGTTGGCTCGTAGGATGTTGTAAAATCCGTGAAATGAAATGAACTGCTGGTTTTTTCTGCAGAAATACTTCAGCAATGATGATAGTTTGTTATTTAACTGCTGCTACTGCCATCTAAAGAAACATAAGCACCACAATTTCTTTAGACTGTACAGTATGGGGGGATTTTAACTTCTTTTGAAAAACCTTCTATGGATCAATCTACTTAATGCACAGTAGTTAGCAGCTCAGTATTTGGTTTCCAAATTTTAATACCTTTAAATTACCTCTATAATTTGATTAAAATACTGAAGTATTTTCTTGAAGGGAGAGACATCTTTGCAGGACAAAACAAACAAACAAACAAAAAGTCCTGTTATTAAATTTTAGTATTGGTAAATCACTCGGATGAAAATACTGTTGATACCAAAACAATACCACAGTGGTCCTCTAGCATGTCAGCCTTCCATGTTCCTGTGCCTCAGGAACCGTCTCTGTGTGTTGTTTTTGTCATTAATTAGTAAAAAAATGCCTTTATTTCTAGACTTTATAAAGTTTCTTAAGGAAAAAGATGTTTCTCAAAGGAATAGTTAATTTGATCTTTTATCTTAAGCCAATGTTTTTCATTTAGTTTTCTAAGCAAATAAAAGGTCAATTAACACTTATAAAATAATGAAACAGTCTCCATGTGTCTTCCTTGAAATCTCTAAGGTTTCAGTGAATGTGGTTACATAGGAACATTGCTAATTTCATTTGCAGTTCTCTATTACCCTGTTTGAAATATTCCTTAAGATACATCTTTAAATCCCATGTTTGGGAAATAATACTCTATTTTAGCACTAAAGCATAACACAAGAAGTTTATCACACAAAATCCAGTCATAATTAAGTTCTAGCTACAAACTGGTTGATGCACAGATGCCTTTCTTGTTTTTCCAGTCAATATAAAAATGGAATATTATTCCAATTTTATTATCAATCAGAATTTCATTACCAGCTACTTTAAGAAATACTATTTGTTAATTAAAAATAAATATTACCCTTGAAAGCAGAAACTAGTTCTGATTTTCTCTATTTTTCTCCCCAAAATCTCAATATTCAAAATTAAATGTCCTTTCAAGGAAGAGCCACATGCTCCTTTAGTGATGTCCACACCTGTTACAGACAGACTCCCTCAGGTGCCTTTGCCACTTGCTTTGCAGTTGATTCAAATCTTGATTGACAAAGGTTGGAAGGAAAATAACCTACCTACCAAGAAAAAAAACATCTTGTGCTTATATATTAAGATTCTTACATATTCTTTAAAGAACTTCTCCATCTGTTGGAGACAGGATGCCTAGCTTTGGACTAATCAGTTCTTTATATTTATACTTATAGGTGATGCATTAACCTAGTGCCAATAATCTAGTGCCAATAGCAGGTAATCATCAACTACTTCACTTTGCCGTGCAGGGCTGACTGCTTTGGTGGTATTACTAAAGAGAGTCTCTCCAAAGTTCTTCCAGTTTTATGTCTGTGTGCTGTTCCTGCTTTGACATATTAAATCTCTGACATCACTGGGGTTTCTATCCAAGACAATGGTCTTGTTGAAAACAGAGCTCTGGAATTTAGATTTGGATTGTGCGTGGTTCACTGGAACACTTCAACTGTTGCAGAAATAGTTTATGTATACAACAAGCAAATGTTGTAAACGAGAAACTGGAATCAAATCAATATTGGAGAAAGAATTTGGGAAGGTTCATCAAGTTGTCTGTCAGCAGTCTCATTCTCCCTAATTCCTTTATTAAAACCAGCTTTTAGTAATTTATTATATGAGATCATTTAGGTTGAAACACAACCCGCATTCATCCTGTGGCCAGAGAGTCTCCAGGAGTAGCAGAAATGGTACAATTCCAGTTTGGAGAGGGAGGAGCTGAAGAACAGTAAGGTAGCATAGAAAAATCCACAGCTTCCTTTCAAATCCTATAGCTGTGTCACATGAAGGCATTTTCTGCAAACATGTGCTCTGACTATGCTGTAAGTCAGTACACAGCTACCCTTGGGTAGGAGGGGAACGGTTTAATCTTAGAAGTTTCCCCACTGAAGCTCTTTGCTCTTTCTTCTTGAGATAAGATGGATTTCATCCTCAGGTGATGAGTAGCACCTTATGTACTCATTCTCTATCATCTGGGAATATAAATCCTTTCACACTGACATTTGAGTAGCTTTTCAGTGCTTTACTTCTTTGAGCACTTAAGAACTAACCCCATCCTCAACACACAGTTTTGTGCGCTGGATTACCTATGGCAGTGGGAGAGGAAGAACTTCTCTCCTGGCAGGCTGGATCACCCTGTTGGCTGGTCTTTACTCCCTGGTAGGAAGGTGAAGCAGAGACTTCTGGGAGCTTTGGCCTCTAATAGATCTGCCATTCCCATTACCCTGAAGCAACTATGCTCTGGGCTTGAATCGAAAGGATACTTGCCCCCAACACACATCCCAAGAACGGCCAGACTGTCAAACACCAGCTGGGTTTCTAATGCTGCCACCTCTCCAAATGTGGCTTCTGGGTGGTGGCATTGGGCTATTTGCTATGAATACTGACTAGCAAGCATCAAATGCTCCAGGAAACAAGTACTGAGTTTTAAAACAGTTGTACACTGGCTGGAGCTAACTGCCCTAGGAGGTTTTGGGCAGTCAGAGAAATAAAGAGAACATGTGGAGATGGGCCTGAAGACATTTTGGGTGTAGTTCGTGACAAATCAGATATTGTGACACTCATTTTAGACTAAATACATTTTTGTTGGCTTCTGGTCTTCTGCCCCAGGTCCCATGGACACAGACTGACAACGACCAGGAGCTGGGGTCAGCTGGGGTCAGGAGGTGGTGGCAAAAAGGAAAAGGATGCTTTTGAGCTGGGGACACAAAGCAGGAACTAGAAATTACAAAGTTCAGAAGACTAGTGAGTTACTTCATTTAGTCAAACAGAGAGAGGAGAAAGAGAAGGAAAAACTGGCAAACTTCAGGCAAGAAATGAAGAGACTGTCCACTGTTTCTCTTGAAACCAGATTGTACAGGAGAACATGATCCCCAGAGGCCAAGGAAGCAGCATGGTGGTGTGGGGAGGTGCAGGGCTGGTCTAATAGATGTTAACTCCCAGCTAATGAATACTGACTCCCAAGCACAAATACAGGCTGGGCGGAGAATGGATTGAGAACAGCCCTGAGGAGAAGGACTTGGGGGTGTTGGTGGATGAAAAGCTCAACATGACCCAGTAATGTGACCATATCCTGGGCTACATCAAAAGAAGCGTGACCAGCAGGTCGAGGGAGGTGATTCTGCCCCTCTACTCCCCTCTTGTGAGACCCCACCTGGAGTACTGCATCCAGCTCTGGAGTCCCCAGTGCAAGAAGGACATGGAGCTGTTGCAGTGAGTCCAGAGGAGGGCCACAAAGATGATTAGAGGGCTGGAGCACCTCTCCTATGCGGACAGGCTGAGAGAGTTGGGCTTGTTCAGCCTGGAGAGGAGAAGGCTCTGGGGAGACCTTTGAGCAGCCTTCCAGTACCTAAAGGGGCCTACAGGAAAGCTGGAGAGGGGCTGTTTACAAGGGCATGGAGTGATAGGACAAGGGGCAATGGGCTTAAGCTGAAGGAGGGTCGATTTAGATTAGATATCAGGAAGAAATTCTTTACTATGAGGGTGTTGAGACACTGGCACAGGTTGCCCATGGAAGCTGTGGATGCCCCCTCCCTGGAAGTGTTCAAGGCCAGGTTGGATGGGGCTTTGGGCAACCTGGTCTAGTAGAGGGTGTCCCTGCCCATGGCAGGGGGGTTGGAACTGGATGATCTTTAAGGTCCCTTTCATCCCAAACCATTCTATGATTCTATGATAGTCTGGGAACCACTTTTTCCCAGAAACAAGAACAGGCAAGGCAGCTCACAGCCATGCTCCCCCACCCTCCCTGCTGGGCCGAGCACTGCCTTAGCACAGCTGGCAACCAAGCCCTTAATCTTGTTTCTCTGGATAAACGGAAGATAGCCTTGTATCATTCTTCCCTTGTTGACTTTTACTTCTGGCACCATTTGTTTCCATTTCATTCTAAGGTCAGTATGAATTGTCTTGGGCTAAAATGACTTAATAACAAAATTAACAAAATGAAAGAATTTTAAAGTAATACTATAAACACATCTTTTGGCAACCAGTCCAGCAAGAGAGGCCTTAGATCAGATTATTCTGTAGTTACTTTTTATAAATATACCTAAACCATTCCTCAGCAGAAATTTTCATATAGCACAGGCACTCAGCAGTCCCTTGTAGGCTGCAGATTAATATCTTTCAAAAAACTCGGCAAGGTTTGCTGCATGAAAATCTCCAGTCTAAAGACTGCGATATAACTGATTGCTTTAATATCATTTACTAGCAGAATGTTCCAAGGAACATTGTGCCCTGAGATAGCATCTGAAAGTGGTTGTTTGGGAGAGGTGTAGGAGGACCAGGACTCAGGACTACAGCAACTGAAAAAATGGGACCCCCAAGTCATAATAACAATGATTCCCTGCAATAGGAAGTTCTGTTTATACTTTGAACCTGAGAGTAAGAGAAGAAAAATAATATTTGGTATCTAACCAATTGGAACAGGTGGGGCATTTTACACTCCAGTTGGAGAAAGTAAGTATGTGAATCATTCTGCAAGAGAGCACCATGAGGAAACTAATAGAAAAGAAAAATAGTTCATGGGAAGAAGAAAATACCATCCCTATAAAAAAAAAATTGTTCCTTAGGAGTACATGGGTTTTGCCAGAGACATGGCAAATCACATCACAGGCCATGAAGTAACCAGCCAGCCCACAGCACCATAAGGAGGAGATAAAGGCAAAAAAGGATGGGGAACACATGTCTTGAAGCAAAAGAGCATGGCAGCATTTCAGTCAAGGCTAAGTAAGAATTGGGCCTGGAAGGGATTAATGAATGAACAATATAGGAAATTATTTTCCAAAGCTTTGCACATTGAGCAGAATCTTATGTCTGCACTAAAATGTGCAAAAAGTGTTGTTTTGCACAGATGACTACCTGAGGAGCAAAGCCCAAGACAGTCAGGTCTTTCATCCTGATAGTTACAGACAGGAACAGAAGAGATCTGATAATTTTCTACTAATGTCATGATACAAACTTTGCCTTCCACAGAAAAAGATTAAGTCCATTCTGTCAATTAACTTCTAACCTTCTTGTAATAAGCAGTGAAAGACTATTTTAACTAAGTCCAGCAGTAAATCAAAGACTTGTGTATACAGAGCGAAATTGCTTCTTTCCTTCTTACAGTTACAAAAGACCATCTGACTCCAATGATAATCAGCCACTCCACATGATCCCCATTAGCTCAGTCCATGGAACACCTGAACAAAAGCCAAAGGAACTTGGACATGTTCCTCATTCTGCCTTTTCGTTTTTTGGTTTTTTTTTTTTCATCTAAACATCTGTTTTCCCATGTTGACGTATGAGCTCATAACTTACAGAACAAAGACAACCTGGGCCTTTATGTAGCAGCATGTTTATGTAGGTAGCACTGGGCTTTCTGACACTTCGTAGGTATCAGTTCTACCCTTTAGCCCATTGCCCAAATTCACTGCCACTTTGTGAGGAATGAGCAAGAGGCACTTGCCTCATCTTACATGGAGTAAGATTTTCAAAACATAACCAGAAGTTATGGCATAATTTAATGAGGGATATTGGTTAAATATAGCTTTATAAGGAAAACATGATCATGATTACTTCACGAATAGCAATGCTATGACCACTATCACAGATCATGTCTATTTAGCTGCACGACACCATAGCATTTTCAAAACAAATGGAGCACATGTGCACTATTCTGAGGCTCTGCCATTTCAGGGTCACAATTTTGTAAAAGCATGCACTTTTCACAGATCATGGGGACCTCTTGCAGTACCCATTGCTAAGTATGTGTGTGTGACATCTCAAAGGACTGGGGCCTCAGTCTCCCATCACTTAAACACAGAGCAATCCCATCACATTTAAATGTCATTTCCACATATCTTCCATGTGGAAAGCTATGAAAAGTTTAAGTGCTTGCAGATCAAATGAGTGAATTTAGAAACAAGATGAAAGATAAAAAAGTTAGAGATGACAAAATGGAATACAAAGTGGAGTTGCTTTGGACTTAATGTGGTTTGTGCTAGTTCTGCTGCTGTTGGCTCTTCTCTTTGTTTACACTATGAATGCTGTGCACCAGAACGCAATTCCTCCCCCCTACATATATCCCAAGTTTAAATGAAGGTGGATTCAATGTCAGGCATTGAGGTATTTAAAAAGGTTTAACACTTTATAGTATTAAAGTTTTTCTTGCACTAATGCAATTGATATTATCTTTCAATTAGAGTTTACATAAAAACAAGTATCTTAATTTTATGACTTTGTTCTCAATTACATAAGCAGAAGCTGGAGTATTGAGATCAGAAAGTGAAAGGCAGAGAGGGACAAGGAGATGATAAATGACACAGGAGTTGTGGGAGGATCTTGGAAACGAATGAGAGAATGAGTATCATCAGTAGTTTAAGGCAGCGAAGCAGCAATAGTATGGATGTATAGATTTGTGGCCACCTGGGCAACTTAATTAATACGGAAATACTGAATACCAAACGCAGTTCTGTGTATTCCTCCAGTAATGTAAACAGAGCTGCAGGCGTCAGGAGTGTGGCATCTGGCTCCAAAGGTGCAGCAGGCTGCTGTCAGAGACCAAGAGAGGGCACCAGCTCCAGCACCAGCTCCAGAGAGCTGGGACTTTAGAAAGCTCCTCTAGACATTGGTGGAACAGAAGTGGAGAGGACCCTGGTGCTCCGAGCGGCCCTGTATTCATCAGAAGTCCAAAGGGAGGGACAAATGTGCTTTCAGTAGACTTTGGGTTTATTTAGATTTCTTTGTGTTGTGATTCTTCACGGATAAATTGTTTTATCTCTCCTGAGCTCATTTTAGGGAGCCTGTATCATCATGGATTTCTGGAGATGTCCATTTCCATCATGTTTATTGAATGAAGGTTAAAAATGTAGTTATAATTACTAGAGTTTCAGCCATAAAAACTACCCATAATCTCAATTATTAGTCAGCACCACCCAGTCAGCTGCAGGAATGATCTCACATGTCTTTCCCACCTAGAAGCAGAGTTCAAATGCCAGTTTTAGCTGATGCTGGTCCGGTGACAAGCACAGACATTAAAAGCAAGGGATTCTTAAATCAGATCTACATAAGGCAGATGCAAGGGAATGCAGTTTGTTTCTATTTTTGTCAAGATGTGTAGCATCTGAGATGAAAGTTGTGTAGTCTATATGGTACACACTGGGAGGAAGCATTCACACTGTGCAGTTTGAGGGGAAGGCTGGGGAGGATGGGGAGTTAAGATCGCTGTGTACAGGACAAATGGGCTCCCCTAGCAGGTCACAGACCATGCTGTAGCTTCTCCACAGGTTCAGCATCTGTGCAGCACCTCTGGCCAGCTGATGCTGAGGAGGGCAAGGACACTCCCCTCTCACACCTCCCAAATACCTAGAGCTGTATTTTTCATACCTTCTCTTGCACTGGCACTGGCACTGCACTGACACTCTCTGCGAACTCATAACGAAGGAGGTTGAGGAGCTAAACCAACACCCAACTATTTGCATTTTCCAGTGCTGGTTTTCTGCTAAATTGGCTTCCTGGTCCCACACCCTGTGAGAGGGCAAGGGACATCCCACTGCAGTGGTGCTGAGTCTCTGCATCCCTTGGGGTGACCTCAGGCCACCAGGCTATGCAGACACCTGCAGTGCTCTGGGACCTGCTTCTCCAGCCTCTCACTCTGCATACAGACCAGTGCACCCACCAGCACATCTCAAGGGCAGGAGGACTAGCATCAACCTAGATAAACTAGACGAAACTGTATGGTGACTGAGGGTAGTTCATTCCCACCAGCAACTCCTCCTGCATCAGAAGCCCTGGAGTGTCCTCAGGCCACACCAGAAACCCTCATCAGCATGCTACAGAGTCACAGATTTAGGGTGCTGTGCAGCTGCTTAGTCCTTCTGCAGGTTTTGTTAGTTCTTGCTTCCAGTCTCCCTCCTCTATTTGTTCTTTTCAGACAGTAAGAGGAAACATCTCAATTTCCAAGATGCAGAGGGATATGGAAATAGGAAGAGGCCAAAGTTCTCTCCCAGATAATTTGGCAAGGTCAGGAAGGATTTCCCAGCAGCAGTGCCTGGATTTTCTGCTGTGACAGAAATATGGAACTTTGATGGGACAAGTGAAGATGAAAGCCACCTTATGAACGTTCAGGAAGAAAAAAGTACATTTGAGCTCATTACATAAGCTTTTTCACACTATGATGAGTTGTACTTGATGATCTTAAAGGTCTTTTCCAACCAAAACAATTCTATGATTCTATAAGCTGTTGTGCTTGTGACCCAGGATCCTTTGGAAAGATCTCTCTCTTCACTGCACAGGGTGCTGAGAGGACTCTTTGTTATAAGTTTTTGTAGAGAGAAAGAGTGATGGCAAGAACAGCTCACCAGGGGTAAATGTTGTGGGCCCAGACACTTAAGAGGTCTTGAATCATGTATACACAGCTATAGAAACTGATGAATCTGGTTGTAGCAGGCCCTGCAGAAACACAGCTAGATGCTGTCCCTGCTCTAAGAGACTTACAGCCTAATTTGGGAGAAGACCAAATGGAAAGGAAAAAAAAGAAAAACATTAAATAATAAGAGCAAATATTTATATAGTAACTACAAGCAGCTAAAGTCTTACAGATTCAAACAAGATTAGACATTAAGAAGAAACACTTTACGAATATATGGACAATCTGGGAAAGATTGCTTGGAGAGAAATAGTGTTTCATGCAGTTCCATGATTCTGCAGATTTGTATCGTTCCCAGCTGTCCCACAGGTTTCATATCTGAGATCCTCCTTCAAAGAGAGTGTAAAAGAGAAGAGTAGTTTCTTGCAAATCAGTTCAGACAAGATAAAGGGGCACCTTTAAGGGGCACGTGGCAAGCAGGCAGCGACGGCAAAGTGGATTGCTGAAGGAAGAGCAGTGTTACAAGAAACTTATAAAGTGCTTTCACAGAAAATTTACATGCAGTGAAACTCAACAAAAACAAGTTTTACAAATCTGTTTTCATGCTCTGCATTTATATTTAGGGCTGATTTAAGCATCTATTTCAATTATAGCAGTTGCAGTACAAAATCATTCACATAGTTTGGTTCCAACTGTCTATTTTGATTTATAAAACACCCCACCATAATGAATGAGAAGTATCCATTTATATTCTTCAAATAACCCTCTGTACTGTGAACTCTGAGTGCTTCACAGTTATACTCACTGCCCTCTTGATTAAGAAAATGCTGTCACCCTCAGTACCGTGAGAAACCAAGTTACTGATAGAGATAGATCTTCAAAGTTCTCAGGTACCTGTCTCCCATGGGAGCTCCCAATGAAAGGGAATGTGGGTGTCTGATGATCAAAGTGCTTTGCAGCGTGGCTGAGAAAATTAAGCCTGCCTCCTCGTACCCTCAGGTATTGCAACCAGAGTACCAGCCTTCCTGCTAGCACTCAACTGGATTCAAATTGCATTGTTCATACTATCTGTTAATTCGTAAGAGATTCAGGCCGTCCTTTCTCCATCCTTCCTTACTTCCGTATACACCCAATCTGGGACATATTGCACATTATGCTCCAGCAATGCAGGGATATAGGAATTTTGTGTTTTGGAGATCCCAAGTCAAAATAGAGTCCAGGACACAACCAAATTCCAACTTAATTTTATATATCAGATGGTATGAACAACTTTATGTAACTAATCAGTAATGCCAATTATAATCCCACAGAGTGAAACTGCCAGCAGTGCTAAATCAGATTTAAACCTCAATAGTTCCTCTTACTTACTGCTGTTTTTCTGTATATTCCTTCATGCTTTTGTCCATATAGATGTGTAGAGGTGAAATGATACATGTGCTACTATTACGTCTACACTATTTATGTCACATCTGGCTTGTGTGTTTTGATTCCAGAAGAAAGAAAAAATACATCTGCTAAGGTCAAGATTCTAAGGAGGGGATCGTTGATTCATTTGATGCATAAAAACATTGATGTTTCAGTCTCCCAGCACCTACAGCAATGAACAGGGCCAAAGGAAAGATAAGCAGAAGCGTTTAGCCAGTCAGACTTTATCTTTTTTTCCCCACTTCCGTCTTCCTCTCCCTGCAGATACCTGAAAGGAAAAGAGCACACAATGGTTAGCTCTTAACAAACCAGACTAAAATCCAAGCAAATCTCCTGATCCTTATCAGGGCAATAACACAGCAGCACAGTATGTTTAGAAGAATGAATGAAAATATTTTGCAAACAAGTATACATGCTCCTGAGACACCCATTTATGACCAAGTGTCATTTGTTTCCTATTCTTGATAGAAATCGTATCAAACAAGAAATTGTATCACACAAGAAGACCTACAGTGCATTCACTGCCAGTTAGGTCCCCCATCTGACTGCACAGATAATTTAGAAATACTAAATTCTGAATACTAAATTCTTCCTATTCATGTTCGAAGTCTAACAGTCCAATGTTACATACTGGTGTAGGTGCTACCAAACACTTCATGCTGTATTTCACACTGGCATGAAAGCTAGACTTTGCAAAGTGTTACATTTTTCTCCTGGACATGCTTATCGCTGTTAGTTATAAAGTAGGAGACAAGAAGACTTGCTAGAGAGCAATTTGAATACTTAACCTTTGGCATACACCTCATAGGAAATTCCCTTAATTAAGAAACAAATTCTGAAACTCTTATTCAGATTAAACTGCCTTCAACATAAATAGTTAGTGTGTCACTCAAGTTTATGCTGGATAACCAATGGAAAAAATGGTCTTACAATTTCTTTGTGATAACTTCTGCTGTATGGAATGGCTTCAATATTAAGGGTGGGTAAAACTCCAGCCCACATAGTAATGATATCAACACTAATAATAGTAATGATATCAATAAAGCATCATCTGGCACTATCTAGCTTTGCAAGATACTTGCTATCATGATAAAGAAATTAAAGACCTGTTTACTTCTAGGTGTTCATAGAGCATTTGAATTTATATCCACAAAACCATACTAAGCAGCTATGTAACGCTTCCCATTAAGAGTGAAGATGCTGCCTGTCCTGGCACAAGGTGATCATTCTCTAAAGAGTGTTTCACTGAAGAAAAGATCAGAAACAGGGCTGAAGAAAATTTAAAATAAAATACTGGAAAGAAATGGCCTCCTAGAGTGCCATATAATCAAAAGAACCCAGCCAGCTAGAAAATAAAACACCAACTCCCAAACAAAAAAACTCATTAGTTTCCTTTGCATACCATTTTTAGGGTAACAAGGAAGAATAGTTTTTGTCTTCTCAGCTGAATGGCTAATGAATAAAAGTCTAGATGCTATAACATCTCCCACATGGGATCTTGGGACCTTTGATACAGAAAGTGCCAAAGGAGAATTAGTATGGAAAACAAATTTGGTATAATTCACATAGAAGATGTTCTTTCATACTGCAGCTCAGATCTGGAAAATAATTCAAGGTCTGCAAGACAGGTCACTGAATTGTGACTGTTTGCAAATATTGAGCTAATTCCTACTATTTTGTTTGCCTTGTCTTTCCCCAGTTGGAACATTTTTCTTAAGCAGAGGACAAATAATGACAGAATGAAGCACATAGCTGTGAAATTAGAGCTCTCCATCAGCTAGTGTATTTTATGCTTCTTATACCATGAGATGAACTTTACTATAACTTCTCCTGACTGTGAACTTATATAAAGGACAGAGGGAACTAATGAGTACAGAAGGATGAACAGCAGTAAAAATAGACCAATTTCAAGATTTACTGTGAAGCATATCAGGGTTTTAAAGTTACTGTATATTAGCCAGTCTTGTATGAGTTGCTCCTGTTAAAAAATGCCCAATTGTCTTCTGGTCTGAGAGAATCCTGACTCATTAATTCACATTATCAGTGGCAATTCACGTGATTCAGGAAATATTAGTACTCAAACACCATAAACACATGCCCAAATGAAAACAGTTCCCCTTATTTTTGAACAGCTAAATCACTTATCATTACTTCACTTAAATAAAGACATTACTAAAGAAAGCATAACAAAAGAGAAGCATACATCTAGGACTTCTGTATTAATTAAATACATAATACATAAGGCAAACTTTGATCATGCTACCCAAGACCTTTTTTGAAAACATGTATCTTGAGGATTCAGGTTTTAGCTCCTGCTTTTATTGACGTTGCAGGTCCCGCAGCAGCCGTACCGATGTGAATGACAGGATTACATTGGATAAGCCATATCTGCCATCTGCTGGAAGGATATTTTCTAGCACTGATGAGGCTGGTGTTATCTGGTCAGGCGGCCAAATGCAGAAAAACTGTATAGCATTCTAGAAGAAGTTGAGAAATTGAAACATAATCTGCAACATAATGAAGATCTCCACATGCTTTTTACTAGTGGAGAAATTAGTCTTAGAAGAGAAATGTTCTACAGAGTGACATAATGGAAGAGGACTACAGACCTGATGTAAGTCCTAATCCACTTTTTTGTATGGTATCCCACACTGCTCTCATTTTAGCTCATAAACCGCACTAAAAATATTTTTGTATTCATAGCATTTTGACAGAACAATCTTCCTCTGTCCACTCTACAATTATTTGCCAGAAACATAGAATACTGTAATACTGCAGTACTGCACAATTGAACAGAAAAGGGTTTCGGTCTTCTTATTTTACATGAGAAGTAAAGCATTTAAGTCAACCTTGATGATAAAACATTCTAAAAAGGGAATCAAATCCAGTGTTGCTGTAATGGTGTTATTTATATAGATGGCTGCTGTTACACACATATACGTTGCATACAGATAGACTTTCACATTAAATATCTTTGGGATTTTGACAGAACACTATTTGGCTGTACTTCATAATGCATTTGAAGTATTCCATTAGGCTTCAAATTCATATTTCCATGATGTGAATGAATGGAGCGAAATGTTATAATCACCTCTGAGCTAAAAGAAATTGCATACTGCCTTTGCTGCTCTTTGGTGAACGGTAGTACGCTACCTGATTTGGTTAATACATTAGTGTGTTGTAGTCAGACTGGTAGCGCTGTAATGATAATTACCTATCCATTCCGAACCCACAGCCCTATTATCAGCTGCATATAATTTTGCCACACATGAATTGCTCAGTCTGGAATTTTCCATGCTGGATGTTTGCCCCTGGATAATTTTCTAGAAAACTTCAGTCAAAAGCTTTCAGCCGTTTCTGAAAACACAACTAAGAAAAAAAAATACATTGTTTTGACCACGTTAAAAAATTCTGGCAGGCTTTTCTTTAAATAGCTTTAGTACATTTATCCTTTGGTAGAGGGACTTCCCGTTTGCAAGCTGGGTGGCCTATTTATCAAAGATGAACTTCTTGCTATCCTCATGAAATTTTACCAAAGTTTGGCCACATTGTAGACCTTGGAGCCTGTGCATAACAGATGTTTTCAGTACAGACCCCAGTTTTGAATTAATCTCTCCCAGAGTCCATCCACCTAAGCAGGCTCCAGCCTCAGGCTGTGCATGACTTTCCCCTTGTTTCTGGCTCTGAGCTGTTGTCGTTGCTGGATGAAGTCTGGGTGTATGAGTTGAGAGAAAGGGTGCACTTTCAACAGCCACAACATCGGGTCTTGGTGGGATGGGAGAGAGAAAAGGCATGCTGCTCAGGACAGGAATGCTGTGATGACTGTCACGGTACAGTACGGTACGGTGTGGTATGGTAGCTGCAGAACGAGAAGGGAAAGCTGGAATGGGCTGCCAAGGTGCTGAGAGCAGTGGGATGGAAATATCCGAGAGGAGAAAAAAGGCTGGGGTGGGTAGGTTAGGATCCAATCTGAGAGGGGATTGAGATAAAGATCTAGAGGAATCTGACAGTGAACGTATAGGTTGGTAGGAAGGAGGTATGAAAGGCAGATGGGTTTAATAAGTGATCAGACATGGTAGAAATGGTGGGAAATGTCTAGGAAAAGACTAGAACAAGAAGGTGAGATCAGATGACAAATCTAAAGGAGGAGATTGGAAATCATTGTGAATGGGGAAGCTGAGGAAGAAAGACTAGATGAGGAGTTAGGAGAGAAGAAAAAGTATGGATAAGACAAGCATGGAAACATGAGCTGAGGAATGCCACGTGGCAAGTCAAGGAGATACAGTGGGAGCAGAGCTGGGATTTAGTTGGATCAGAGATTAGTAGTGGTCTGAGAAGTCTGTCAGACTGAGTATTCCCAGGCATAATTTATTTCAAGACTCCTTGAGCAATCTGGGTCACATGTCTCAGTGGACTATGTCCAAGGCATGGCCTGTAGGCTGGGCATCCCCAAATGATGTCATTACGCACTATCTTTTCCTCTTGTTTAATTCACTGATCTGCTCTGATGACGCATTTACTACCAGTATAGTAACGGAAACCTGTTTTTTGCTGGCCAAGATGTGCTGTGAACAAAGGTGGCTGAAGTCTTTCATTTCAGTAAACATACCACCTATAAAAGACAGTATGTTTTTACTTGGGTTTATCACTTCCCTCAGAAAGGTTGTGCATGTGTGCATATGCATGCATTTCTTTTAGGTTACCTTTTCTTCACAGAGTGAGAGGGAGGTATGAAGGAGGAGACACAGTGATCTATCTCCTCAACCTGTTGTAGAGCTGCCTCCTTCCTTCTTTTCATGATGCTTCAAAAACGAACCTCAAGTATTTTCATGCTGCTTCGGGTATGAAGAGAGCTGAAAAGCATAGGCTTGTGTTCAGAGAGTCAGCACATCAAGAACCACAGGTTGGAGAGGCCAAGATGCGTGGGTAGAGCTGTGGGCAGCTGGCAACAAGCACCAACGATTGACTGGAAGTTGTTGCGTATCTTGCACTGGGTCATGTGAAGAACTCACTGTGTCCCTGGCCATGGACTAATTCTGTTGAGAAACCTAATCTCAAGAATTCCCCACTAGTTTACTCATAATTTTTGAAGACCACATTGGTTTCAGGGACACTCTACTGACAGACAGTTAGTAATCCATTATTTTTGAATTTTCATAATCATGGTTAGAAAAGAAGTTATTTTGTGACTTTAGCAATAAATGGGATGCCATTTCCTCATGCGACTGAGGAGCAGGGGAAGCAAATAACAGAGACAAACAGAAGCTTTGCCCCTATCCACTGAAGACTGCAGTGAAAATGCCCATTTCCATGAGAGCAAGAGAAAATATAAAATACATGTGAGACGAGAAGAAATGTAGTCATGTGTAGAACATTATGGATGAGCGGATTTAGAATAGGTACTCACTCATTGCTCTCTGAAAAACTGCATACAAAATCTCTAACATCCTGTAAAACTGTGTGTTTTGCTAACGAGCAAAAAAAAAAAAAAAGGATTCAAATATTTAAAATATTCCATGTGTATCTGCAGTATAATTTTAAGAGAGCCTTACTAAAGCTTCCACAACTGATCTTTAGTCTCTTTAGACTGGATTTAGAACAAATATGAAAGAACAACCCATGTTATTCAGTGACAGACAAGCAAGTCTTTTAAACTAAGTGGGTGATGTGTGTACTTAAAGGCTTCCATTGCTCTCCAGTGGCAAAGGTTCCCAGGCACCAAACCTTTCCTGAGCGGTCAAAAACAGAGTTTTTTTAACCTCCCCAAAATTCTAAGCTATTTTCTTTCATCTTTCTCAATCCACCCTTGCCTGTTCCTGTCTTGGGTTCATGTGAGTGCAAAGAGAGTCCTGTGGTATTGCTGCCTAGTGCCCAGAAAAAGCTGTGCTGCGCAATAGCTGCTCTGTCTTATGTGCTGCAGCTAATTAGTGTCAGGAGGAACAAAATCAGAAAGAAAAAAAAGACATCTTGAAAATACCCTTTTTTTTTTTTTTAGATTCATAAAGGATTTCACTCTGCTGGGCTGGTGTGAGGAAGATCGAATCCAAATCACATAAATACACTTCAAATGTGAGGTGATGTATTTTTAATCCCCATGCACAAAATTTCTCCCTCCCCCCTCTTAGCTGGCAACATTGAGGCAGAGCTAAAAAAAAAAATCTTTTGAGACTCACTTGGAACTTGGTGCCGCCTTTCTGTAGCCCAGTTTCTGGATGTTTGAGCTTCAATTCACAGGCACATGCCGATACAAAGCCCCATATCGAGCTCAGTGGGATCATTTGTGACACTTCTCGACATGATTGCATGGTTTTGGCAAGTCTTTATGCCTCTCCATCAAGAAGGATTTCAATTCCTTGGCCTCTGGGTCATTCATCTTTGTTTTAAACTCCTCTCACTTTTTATCATAAAGCCAAATTTCCAAGGCTGCAAAAGTGCTGAAGCTGGGAGAGAGGCACAAAAGGGACAAGGGAATGGCAAAAAATTCTGGAAGAGGGTACCGAGTACCTGTGTGGAGGACTGACCACACGTGCACAGGATTCAAGCTTTCTGCACGCTCTGCCTGTGACCAAGGATAACATAACGAAGGATTATATGTTCAATAAATATTTTTTGAACCAAGTAGAGGGGATAGGAGATACCTACCAAGACTCATCATAAAGAAAGTAAGGTCTCAGGGACAGGAATTTGTTTTTTGTTCTGTTTGTACACTACGCATCTCAGTGGGTTCCTCAAGGGACCTCACTGCACAATACAAATAGTAAGCAGGGGAAGAACTTGGATGATCCAAGGATCACTTAGGCAGTTAAATTGTAGCCCACTTTTTGTTCCTTTTTTACTTCTGCATCTGCAAGGAATGTTCAGCCACACCTAATGTTCAAGACATGCAAGTCTAACGTGAATTTTATCTAAAGACAGGCTGAACAGAAAAGACTACATGTTTTCAACACTGTCAGAATTGCTAATACTGAGTAAAAAAGCAGAAGCATGATCAGCATGCTCCTCAGAAAGCAGAAAGTAGTGTGAAGTCCTGCTATTCTTTGTGGTGGCTCCTGGCTGAGAGGATTAATGCAAGGCATGGAGAACTACGCTTGTCCAACACTTTGGTCTTGGCAGTTTAACCCAGATGCTGCTCGCCTGGTTTTTCTACTTGACACCACAGTGCAAAGCTTTCTAGGTGATCTGCATCATTTTTCAGTGCTGGATAAAGCTGCTGACAATCTTATAGCAGACAAAATTCATTAAATGGGTGCAAGTTTGGAAATCGTTGTTTTCTAATGCTTTACTGCAGTTTCTTAACAACCACATCCAGTGTTCCTAGTCAGTGACTTCTTCTTGTAAAATGTCACATAACTGATTAGGAATCGTGATAATACAAGGAAAGAAGCCATTTTTAGCGTCATTATTACTATTAATACAGCTCTCACTTTTCCCTCGTACCTTAGTGTATTGCAAGCAGTTGCTATCATGGCTGCAGGCAGCACAGGGGACCAGATGAAAGGTTTCTTTTGAAGTCATATCAAACAATTTCCCAACACTGTAAGTCTCTGACTACCCTTCATTCTCCTGATCTGCCCTTCTCCAGCACCAAAGCATCTCCTCCTTCCTGAGAATTAAACTATTCTAGTTCTCCCCTTCTTTAGGAGAAGACAGTTCCGAAAGCTGATTTGATTTCTGCTATAATTTTTGGAGGCTTGGATAGTTATGAGCCTAGACAGACAATTTCACCAGGCTGGATATATGGCAGGTGCTCCCTACCAGCCAAGGCAGATACGAGATGTCTAAGGAAGAGCCAAAAGTGGAGTCCACTAAGTCAAATTCTCTTTATTTAAGGATGTTGTCCTTTTCTAACACACATAGCAGGTGGAGCCTCTTTCATACTTTTCCCAGCCAGATTGATCCACTCCAGTGTTTGGGTCCTTCCAGCAGCAACTAAAAGCAATGTTGCAGAGGTGCCCCAAGGCGCATCATGAAGGGGACACCAGTGTACCCGACCCCACAAACAAATGATGATGATACATCATAAAAAGTTATTGTTTTGAGCTGAACAGTTTGCACAGACAGGATAAAAGCAAGATGTAACATACACATAGAGTAACTGGAATAAAGGTTAGCAAACATTTTAACCATATTATGTTTTGGTTCTTGTTTCTTGATCAGTTATGTTATATGTTAGAGTGGCATGTGTTTAATGAAAAAAAATCAGAGAACGAGTTACAGGGACTGTGAAATGAGGAAAGGGCAAGAGCGCAGGGATAACTCTGGAATGAAAAACGTGGCAGAATCCAAGGGAACTGGAGGGGTCAGGAGGAAGGTAAGTCAGAGGGCAGGTAGAGGAGGTTGCAGAAACTGCACTAAAAGAAACAGGGCCAACAAGAAGGGAAAAACACCTAACATCCACTGTGGAGCACACAGTATGTCATTTGTGCCCTGCTGAATAGATGAACCATCTATTGGCCTTTTTGAAAATCTCTCTTTGTTACTGTTTGAACACTACTGCAAGAAATGCAGTATTGCAGAAGGATTTATCCCAGAGAACTTTGAGAAAAATGGCGACCACAAATAGCAAATACTTTAAGATTATCCAGGCATCAGCATTAGGAATTGCATGTAACTGTTGGAGGCACTTTGGCATCTGCATAATTGTATCACCCTGGATTTTAATAGGAGTCCGCTGTCTTATAAAGATTTTTAAGCGTCTGTTATTTCTTCCCTAATGCACACAGACTGCTAACAGCCTGAGAATATTTTCTTATTATTGTTCAGTATAATTCCCCAAAGAATATCCCACACTTCATGAGAGGATTTGAGAGTACGATTTTAATACAGGAAATAGAATGCCTATTTTAGACACAGTAAAAATGGAGCAGCAATTGTTGAATAGTCTCCATAAACAACACGTAATAAACCCAAGTATCATAAAAGTTAGTCCTTAAGTCAGAGGACTGGTTTGGGGTTTTTTTTCCTACTTCAAAGGGACTTTACAAATAAGGGGACATGCAGAATTTTCTTAAAGTTGAAGGCCAAAGGCCAGTAAGACATGCTGATAGCAGAGGTAGCACAGCTGCAGGCAGAAAGCTGGGATGCTGCTCAGAAATTCGGTGTTCAGGCTGCAGTGTTTGCATCATATTGCTTCATGATCATGAACATGCTTTGAAAAATATGTGGAATTCAACACCTGTGACTTTTTAGGTCTTCGGTTTTTTAATGAAATGCTTAGGCTTGCTCACCTTTTGGAAGCTATAAAATGCTTCTTAAAGTTAAACATACAGAAGAACCAATTAATAGTGAATATAGGAAAATGGAACTAAAGGGAAGTGTTGATTAATTTGAGTCAAACTGTTGACTAGCAGTGTTAGCTAGAAGACAGGGTGGAAAATACATATAGGTTGAAACAGTTCAACTTCTTTGCACTAAAACATTTCTGTTCAGAAGTGCCAAAGCTTTAAAATACAGATTTTTATATCAAAAGAACATTTTCCCATTTTAAAAATAGCCTAAGTTAAAACAAGAAAAAGACTAAGCAAAAGACATAATTTTAAATGAAACAGGAAAAAAAGGCAGGATTCATATTTTGATTGGCCAAAATTGTTTCTGCCTTTTCAGAAAGGAATTTTTGCCATTGTCCCCATTGTTCTGGTTTAGCTTTCAGCCCAAAATATCTGTTTACTTCCCAGCTTTCTTTTTATTTACATTCTGATTTTCAGGCTCTATAATGTATTTTCTCAGTGTAAAATTCACTGTTTTCTCAGTATTTTTTCAATGCTTAGAAGGCTGGAGCATATGACATAGAAGGAAAGTTGGTTTTGGTTAGCCTTGAGAAGAGAAGGCTGAGAGGAAATTAATTGCTGTCTTCAGCTAACTAAAGAAGAATCACCAAGAAAATAGGGCCAGACTCTTTTGTGCCCAGCAGAAAGACAAGAGGCAATGGCTGCAAGCCGCATCACAGGAAATTCCACTTGGATATAAAGATAATATTTTTCAGAACAAGAGCGTGGCCAAGCACAGAAACTTGAAACTAGAGAACCTGAAAAATCTCCGTTCTCAGAGACTTTCAAAACCTGCCTGGACGAGGCTGAGTACTGTGACTGAACTTCAAAGTCAGCTCTGCTTTGTGTGGGGGAAGGGAATAGATGGGTCACTCCAATCTAATTCACTCTGTAGTTCTAAATGTGAATGTTTTGCATAGCAGTGCTCTGGTTTAGATCAAAACCACACATGGAATGATTAAGTAACAACGACATGATTACCAAAAAGCATTGGTCTGGCAGTAATGCACAAAACGTCATAGAAATGTAGGTGGTCTTTCATGTTCTACTTTAGACTTTCAGGTTGAGCTTGGCTAATGTGTAGGAGGAAATTTTCAAAAGTGAACACTTCTTTTCACTACCTATGTTAGACATTTTAGATAAGTCTACTTATATAAATACAAGAGGACAAAGAGTAAATTTGAATCATTTACTCTGAGCATTCACAGTCCTTAACCATTAGTTTGCATCCTGGGTTTGTTTTGGACCACGCCAGCTAACTTTCCAACCAAAATTCAGGCACTGTGCTCAGGATAGTTTACTGTAAGCACTGTTGACAATGTTTGGCTTTGTCTGACCTACAGAGTCCTCATGTGTTAAAACGTCTTCACAGATCCTTACGGTGCAGAGCAGAGCATACACCCCTCAATTTCATTCTGTAAAAACCTCACTCTGGCAAGCAGCAACACAGCCCTCACATTGTTTCAAACAATTTGACCTAAACAAACCCTACAAAAAATAGCAGCTATCTCTTGGGGTCATAGGAACATCACATGGTGCCCAAATGAAACCCAGAGGCACAATCTATTCAGTACGGACACAGCCCATCAGTTATAGGAGAGTCTTAAGCAGCGTGTGTGTGAGCCAGCGTGTGCCACCCCAGGGCCAGGAGCTGAAACAATCCCTGGGATTACTTTCTTGGCCACTATAGACACACATATTATCGACGCTGTGATCTTTCAGGGAATCAGGTTTCAGTAAGTTTTAAATGAGGCTGAGGTTTTTACTCTGTATAGGAATAATTTTAATCTGAAGTAGATTTTAAAATTAGGAAAACTTTTTTTCCTATTTGATTTTCTAAAAAGTCTAATTGGTATGAAAATTCTCACATTAAGAATAACTAAGAATGCCAAATGAAGTACCCAAAAGTTGGGAAATGCCATCTCTAGCATCGACAGTGCAGACTGAATTCACATATGTTATATGTATTATTCATAGTTTCATGACTGCCTGGTGGTGTTTTATTTTTTTCTCCTTCCACAGGACTACACAGTGTTACATTGACTAAAAAAGGGACTGAAAAACCATGGTATCCTAGCTCAGGCAAGGGTTTGGGGTTTCTGGGTTTCCAAGAGTACGGCTGCCCAGAACAGGTCTTCTCTGTGGTAGACCTCACAGCCAAGGGTGCTCAGGCTTCACAGCACCCTGCTGTAGGAGCCATCAGGAGAACAGGACCAGATTAGGCTTCCTGTGGGAGCCACGGGCGTGCTGCATCAAAAGCTCACTGAAACACAGATGTTTCCCTCCGTGACTGTCATTTCCCTGAACTGGATTTTTCTGATAACATTTGGTATTTTGGAATATTCCCACCTACCTCTAGGTCAGAATGACAGAAACCAGTCCAAGCCTACAACAAAATTGAGTAGAACATATAGGAACAACTAAAAGAGCTTGATTACGTCTACACTGACGTCCCTGCTGCTTCTGTCACTAGCTAGCTCAGATACTGACAGCACAGGAGAGTCAGTAACATAGACTGCAGTGCAAAAGGCTAAATGCACAACTGAGCCTGCACACTTGGATTCTGTAGTTGTATTGCTAATAAAGGCACCACGTGGTTTCAAGTTAACTTGGTGCCATCTGTACGAACAGCAACCACCTCTTGATTAATATGCTGTATTAGGAAAACTGTCTTGCCTATAAAATAAAGCTGTGAAAACTCTCCAAAGATAAGTGATAGAAGAAATATTACAGGAGATATTTAATGTACACTTGAAAAAAAACAGAAAACAATTTCGTATAACCAGTGATATGAGCTAATAGGCCTATAATTCCGTGCTTGCTTTCCGTTAATTCGAAGCATTTTTTTCTCAGCTGGGTAGCAAGTCTTTGCATATTTATTTTTCTCAGTGTTTAGGGCTGATGATAGAAATTGGAATGTGAACAGTCTGCCAAAGTGTTCTTCACCTCCCAAGACACTCATGAGCTCTATCAGTCACAACGACAATTTTGTGTTGATGACTAAACACTATTTATGTCAAAGGTTTAATGAGAACAGACTTATCCTTCATACAGGGAATTCAGTTTATTACTTTTGTCAGAATGTTTCTATAGTTGAATGATATGGTTATGCACAAGAATGTGCACTATAATGAAAAATAATGTAAAATTAAGAAAGACTTTGAAGAACACAGTACTCCTTAACAGTGAATTTTGATTTAGGGTTCTGAGCCCCAAAAGCTGATCATTTCAACAGGAAAAATAAATAAGGTGAACTTCCAAGGTCAAAGAGGGACATGGATTACTCATCTAACTGAACTGTCCTCTTCCTCTCCCCTTAGTTGGGAAATGAATCCTTCCTGAAGCACTGCATCAGAAAAACTGAAATTGTTCAAAGACTTGCTGAAACTATTCACTACTTCGAGAACAGGTCACTGAGCATTAGCCCAGGTACCGCAGCCATAGCCCAGGTGAACAAGTTCTCAGGGGACAATTTTTTTTGCAACCTACACCTTCCTTCAGCAACCCCCTTCAAGTCTCTCTCCCAGCCCCAAACCTATGTATTGGTGGAGACTTAGCCCCAAATACCCCAGACATTGTGTTGGATGAGACTTAAAATATCCCAGCCAGGATGCAGATAACTATGTTCTCGTGTCAGCTGAAGCTCAGCACAAGATCTCAGCCATGGCCCAGGTGGAAAAGATCTCAGGAGAGAAATCTTTTGACACTCCACTCTTCCCTTTGGCAACCCCTTTCCAGACCACTAAACTGGAGCTCCCACTCTTTGTGTCTCTTCTAACCCTTACCCCAAACCTAGGTGTCAGGTGAGCTCTAGCCCAATATTCCCAAACAATTGTTTTTGTCCCCTGTCCCTTCCTTTGGCAATCCATTTCCAAACCCAGTCCAAATGGAGCTCTAGGCTTTCTCTCTTCTCCCAAACTTGAACATAACCAGATCCCTAACCATAGGTTTGGGCTGAGACTTAGCCCAAAGCCCCTAACCATCAACCAGATGAGAAACTTCTCAAGAGGATCATTCTTTTTGCAGTCCCTTTCCTGCCCCACTCCAAACAGGGATCCAAGCTTTGCCTGTTCCCTGTCCCTCAGCCTAACTGTAGCCCCAGCTCTAACACCTGATATCAACAGAGACTAGCCCAAGACCCCAAGCCATGATGATCAAGTTCTCAGAAGAGACTTCCTTCAAGAACCCTTCCTCAGGTTGACTCAAAGTGGAGCTCTAGGCTCTGCCCTGTTAAAACTCTAACTTAGTCTGAATGCAAGGGATGGGTTGAGCCTTAGCTCCAGACCCTGAGCTAGCACCCAGATTAAAAAGATCTCGGGGAAGTATTATTTTTGCAGCCTACTCCTTACTCTGGCTGCTCCTTTTCTGTCCCACATCAACTGTAGCTCTAGGCCTCATCTCTCTCCCAACCGTGTATGTAACATCAACACTAACTCTAACCCCAGACATCAGCTGAGCCTCCCCCAATATGCCCAGCCATGGCCTGGATGAAAAATGTGTCTCGAATTCTTTTCATGTCCTACTCCTCCTTGGCTTCCTTAGTATTTTCAATGACTTATGTACTGAGTTCACCTTAAAGCAATTTGGTCTTGATCTATGTGAGATAGTATAATTGCATATTGTTCAAGATTTTTTTCAACTTCCTGACACAAGAGAAACCTTCAGTGTGTTTTGTTGGGATTCTGCTTATTTAGAGCTGCAAGACACATGGCTTCAATATCATTTGAGATAATCATAAAACCCGCATGAAACAGGTATTTTGAGATCTATGAAATAATATTTCCTTTCCCTCATGCCATGCCAAGTGGCAGGTGCCGAGTTTTAAATATGGCTGTGGAAAAGTATTATATAGGAGATGTCTAATAGCAGTTGTGGTAAAACAAGGAATGTTCACAGGGACAAGGGAGATTACATTTTTGGAAAAAATAAAACTAAGCTTTGTCTTCATTCTTTTCGGGTTTGTCATTACTTCCTCTTTGTGATGTGTCATTCAAACTTCTGCTGTGATCCTTGTGAGAATGATATGAGAAAGATGTTTTATATTCAGCACTGTCAGAAAGAGTCCTTGGAGTAGCTTTGATCAAATCTATCAAGGCATTTGAAGATTAATACTAGACTAATATCGGTATCAAAATTAGTATGAAATAGAATGTTTGCTTTATTTGATGGGTACTGTCAGAGTAGTATGTTTGTTCCTGCTATTTTTAATGAGTCACACAAACTTTCTTCAAAGTATTTCAATTTGCTACAAATTGTCTGCCTACTTATGGCTGTACCTCATTAGCTCAGAATAAAAAGATATTTGTTTCAGATTAACTTGCTTCACCTGCCGAATCAAACCGAAAGTGGCTATTTTCAAGTGAGGATCTGCTATCTATTTTTTCCCCCCCACATAGATGTGTTTCCTACGACTGCTCGGCCATTCACGATGCTGCCACTCGGTGGTGCCACGGTGCTGCATTTAAAAAGCTTCAGCGGGTCTTAAAGTCAATCACTTCTATTGCGGAATTCAACCTCGGCAGGTTCTTGCAGTGTTTTCTTTAAAATGAACGATATCTACTGTTCTATGGCCTCGGTTTAAAACAAAACCCCAAACTTCCACTGTAGCTGAATGATGCTTTCAAAGTTATTAGATGTATTTTTTTCAGCTAATGTATTTAGAACTAAAACTAGGTGATCACTGTTCGGTCACTTCTATCTATAAGGGACAACATCTTAAACAAAGAAACTACTTCTAGAATAATTTCTTTGGCACATTAGGGTGGCTGAATTGTGCGACCAGTACAACGACAGTTAATATTTTCTGATAGTGTGCATGGTCTATCCTAAAGCATAAAAGGCTTATAAAAAAAGGAAGTATTATGACTTTGAATAAAAAACTTAATCTTCTAAAAGTACATAAATGTCTACCAGTAAAATGCTCTGCCTGAGACTGTTGCTACCACTGCTTCCAGCAATATCCTTTGTTCCAACTGATGTCAATTCGAAAAGCAAGACAAAAAATTTGAAAGCAGTAAAAACATATAAATACTTGTATATGAAAGATATATTGACTTTACAAAATAAAGCAAAGTTACGAGTATATGAAAACAGTGTAAGCTATCACTGTGCTGTTTAAACAAATTTTATTTTATTACATCTTAAATTTCAAGTATCCCATGCAGATTTCAATGCAGTAAACCCAGATATTTTTCTATCAGGCTATGACAGAGGAACATGTTTTATAAGTAAAATTGCAAATGGAAAGAATGGGACACAACACCACTTTCCAGCAATGCACCAGTGAGGAATGCTATAGTCACTGTAAAGCTGCTCAACAATGCCAGCTCTGAGGTTCTGACAGGTCAAATTCTGCAGGAAATCTGGATGCTGTGAGACTGGATTTCTGAAAAATCAAGACATGTGTTTAGGGTCAAATTTTTCAGGGCTCATTTTTAAAGAACATAGAGAAATGCAGTTTTGGAGTTCCTAATGACAAAACAACTCCCAGTGTGATACACAGATCTGTGTTTTTCATAAAGCTATTGAATTTGATGTATTAAGCGGGTTTGTGGGAGTGACAATCTTAGAAAATACGGCTCGTAAAAAGTATCTATGTCGTTATATGACCTTGTCTAGTATACTTAGAAATAACTAAAAGTGGGGTTTTTTGCAACATTTTCAAATGCCTCCTCTGCAGAAGAGATGGCCTCTGAGGGGCCCTGATCCCCGCCTCTGAAGCCTGACAGGAAGGAGCATCTACCTGCAGGTCCCAGAGACCCCGACACGGCCCCAGGGTGCTCCTGGCGTTACACCGGCGGTAACAGCACGCACAAACCGAGTTAACGGATCCGCACTGGAGCTGGGCGGCACTCCGGGGCAACCGCAAACGAAAATAGAGCCGATTAGTGACCGTTACCGTGGAAATGCACCCACGTTGCCGTGGGTCTGGGAAGGCCTCGCCGGGGCAGGGACACAAGCGCTGAGGCCGTCCCTCACCCGCTGCCTCAGCACCGTGCCGGGGGCGGCCGGCTCCGCGCTGCGCTGCACGTACTACAGCACGGGTGTGTTTCTGTGGGGGTGCCCGCAGGGGAAGGAGCACGGCCCACCGAAACGGCGGGAGAAGCCGACAAGCAGCCACCTCTGGCCGCCTTCCACGGGCGCAGCTGTCCGTCCTGGCCCAGTGTGCAGCACCGCGGGGTCTCCCGCCCCGGCCGCAGGGGTCACGGGGCCCCACCGCCGGGCGGCGCCAAACAACCCCTCGGCCTCCACCGCCCCGGCCCCGGCCCCGGCCCCGGCCCGCGCCGCTCGCTGGCTGCCACGTCGAGGTTGCTCCCCGCACCGCCCTCCGCCTTCCCCACGGCCGGCACCGCCCTGGGCAGGGCAGGGCAGGGCGGGGCGGGGCCGGGGAGGAGGAGGAGGAGGAGGAGGGGGGCGCCAGCTCGCTGGCCGCTGAGGGAGCGGGTGGGCGGGGAGCTTTGCGCCCGCCGTTCAGGCGTCACCCTGCGCCCCGCGCGCGATGGTGATGGCGGTAGCGCGCTGCGGCAGCGTCGGGCGCTTGGTGGGGCGGTGACGTTGCGCGCGAGGCGGAGGGCGGGGAGGAAGAGGAGGAGGAGGAGGAGACTTGGGCGCCTACGGGGCTGAGGCAGCCGCGTCCCGCCGAGGCTCCCGCTCGTGTCCCGTCCTTTCCCCCCCCCCCCCCACACCCGGCGGCTCCGGCTCGGGCAGGCGAGCGCGGCTCTCCTGAGGCCGCGATGCGCTCGGCCTAAGCGCTCCCTCGCCGCCCCGCCCGGTTTGGGCCTCTGCGGGGACGGGGGCCGCGATGGCTGCGGGGAGCTGGCAGGAGACGGCGGGCCAGCAGGCCGAGGAGGCGGCGGCCCGGGTGCGGGACCTCCTGTCCGGCGGCCTGAGCCTGCTGCGCGCCGAGTTGGGCCTCGAGCTGGGCCTCGACCCGCAGGGCCTGCCCACCTGGATCGCCCTGGTGGTCCCGGCCGCGCTGGGCCTGGGGCTGCTGGGGCTGCTGCTGGCCGTGGCCTGCGGAGGCGGGCTCCGTAAGAAGCCAGCGCGGAGCGCGGCGGAGAGGAAGGGCGAAGAGGCGGTCGGCGCGGGCCTGACAGCCGGCGGGGGCCAGGGCAAGGCGGCGGGCCCGGGGCCCGGGCAGCTGCACCTGAAAAGCGACGAGCAGAAGAAGCGAAACAAGAAGAAGCTGCCGGAGAAAACGGCGCGGGTGAGGGGGCCTGCGAGGACCGCGCCGCTCGGGAGGGAAGGGGTGAGGACGCGGTGGGGCGGGGGAAAGGGGGATGAAAGGCTCTTTGACAGCGGCAGGATGGGGACGACGGCGGGGTTTGCCGCGGCACCCGCCCGGGTGCGGCGAGACCCCAGCGGGAAGGGGAAGGGAAGGGGGAGGAAGGTCGCGACTGGCGAGCAGCCCCGAGCGCGACTGCCTCTCCCCAGAGCCTTGTCCCCGGTGCCCCCTGCTCGGTAAAACGCTTGCAGCTTGGTTAGGTACCGGTGAGAAGGGGAAGAAACCCACACCACACCACTCCCCCCCCCCCCCCCCCAGCGTCTGGAGGCCATAAAGCTGCCCCGTACGATTCAGCTGGGTGATAGGTGCCCGTGGGAGGGGGGTCCTGACTCCTCTGGAGCCGACTCGTGTCGTCTGGGTTACTCGATTGCTTTGAAAACCTGGAGGAGCAGCGCGCACACACGGAAATTACACATTAATAGTTCTGGGTGGTGAGGAAAACGCTCGTTTCTTTTTAGAAGCTTTTTAATAGAAACAGTTATATGAAAGCATTATTTTTTTTATTATTATTATTCGAGTGCTTGCAGGGTTAGGAACTAGTAGTGGAGACTTTAGTATGGCTTAGGTTTTCAAGCCAGGAGTTGCAGTCCAGGCAGGTACAGACTATTGGAAATAGCATTGTGAGCCCTGTAAATGCCGTGATGATTCAAACTTGAGTAAGGCTTTTTGCTGTGTCTTTTCAACAGAACATGTTAACGTCAATCTTGTGGTGAGCTTGTCTCAGTAGGAATATGTCTGATTTAGTTGTTACAGTAAGGATCATCTCCTTTAATAAGGAAATCTGTGTCTTAGTAGCCCCTTAAAAACAGATCATTCCTGCCTTTTTTTTTGTTTTTAAATCCTCAGTATGTGGTGTGGGAACCTTCCACCTTCAACAATGTGCATGCACTTCATGAGAAAATTAGTAGAATGCAGGAATTATCAACTATCTTTCTAAAGCTTCTAGTCATCATAGTTTTGGGGCTTGGAGGGATTGTTTCTATAGCTTTTATATCGTTAGTATGTTTGTAATCCTATTTATGCCCAAATGGATTATAGGAATGAAAGTGCAGCAGATGTCCCCTGCCTGTTACAACTGTGTCTTTTAATTTTATCTTGCTTTATAAAATCTAAATGGTTTACCTAATGACCAGAAAAAGGAGACAAAATGGGTTTGTGCCTTTGTTTGAGTCTGTGGCAGTGTTAAGTCTTGAGAAGTTTGGTTTTCTTTTTTAATGAGAAGTTAAGGCTAGAATATCTTAAAATTTAAAAAAAAAAAAAAAAAAAAAGAGTCTGCATGCGCCACCAAACTGTCTTTGAGCAGTGAACTACTGAAGTTGTTTCTGGAAGTTGCAGGAGGCTGAATGCTGAGCACCAAGAAGAGGAAGCATTGTGATTCAGAATCTTTCTAGTGTAGCTAGGTCTCCATTTTGGAGAAGGCCTGATCCTTCGAGACTTAGTAGATCTGTTATGCCTTCTGGAAAAGAAAGACTAATCCTAGAAATAATTTGTATTTTGCTTGGTTTATTTTCTTTAAACTCCAGTATAAAAACAAGGCATAAACTCTTGCAAGTCATCATTGAAGACATTAAAAAATGCCTGAACAGAAGGTAGAGTTAAGAGGTAGATACACTGTTAACTTGACAATGATCTGTAGTGCAGGGCTTCATAGAAGAAAAGTTTGGTTTAGTTAGGTTTTATACAAAATAGACATTTTTGTTGGATATAAATATTTATACTGTTTCAAGCTTCATTTATGCAGGTACAAAATAATGAAAGTTGAGGCTGTGTAAGAGTAAATATTTTCGTAATCAAAAGAGTAAAATAGTCTTTCAGCTGTCAAGCTGTCATTCTGTATTAAGATTTTTAAAGTTGTATTTACAATACTCTGTATTCATTATTTCCATGGAGAGGTGAAAAAACCCCACCACCTTTTCCAAAAAGAAAATGCACAAACTGAATTATTAACTGTAGTGCAAATAGGTTTATACTGGTGGCAAAGTTTAATAGGCCTGCCTCATGCTCATTCTCCCAAAAAATTCTCAAAACAACATTGGAAATTTAAAGATACAACAAAAATTCTCACTGATTGTTGCCTAGTCATTTTCGTCTTTTGGTTTTGTATGATGTGATGCTAATACTGAAGTCTGTGAAAGGAAAAGAGTAAGCCTATTACCAGTAGATTTACTACAGGGTTTGCTATGCCAGGGTCTAGATTTCCATTGAGGGCATTTCAGAAAGCTTAGAGCAACTGGTCTGTAGCGTTCAAGAGCACACTACAGATGTCTAATTAAAAGCTGTAGAGTTACTTTAATACAGAATTACTGAGCTCATCGTATGGCAGGTGATGCGTAACTCTCATCAGTCAGGATCAGAAATGTTCTTCACTGCACCCTTTCTGAGGAAGAGTATTATTGCTTTGTTTCTTGCACATGGCTTTATTCAGTTCCTGTATAGATAGGGTACAACTTACCTGATATTTTTAGTTAAAACAAGTTTAGTTCAATAGCACTGCATTGACTGGATACAGTAGCAACTATGAGATTCTGTTTATTTACTTGCTATAGGCAGACTGAGGGAAAAAATGAAGCTGAAATGGTATAGCATTCATGAACACTGTAGTTTACAGAGTCAGTTCTGGCTTTCTCCACAAAGAGAGCAAGGTAGTGGTATCATGCTACCCTTACTTTAGATGCTGTGCAGTAAACCTGAAGCCCCTTTCTTTTTAATTTTCTTTTGGCTCCTGGTAGGGGTTGAGCTCTTTGTCTCCTGTCACAGCGTTCTCTGGCCCTGTTAAGAATTTTTTTTCCTTTTCAAAAATCTCTTGATCTCTAATTTTAATTGCTTTTGCTTCTGAATAATTGCTGTGCCCCTCTCTCCTACTTTGTAAACCTTCAGCAGAAAAAGGTGAAACTGTTCTTGCATGGCTTCTGTATGATCTGCAAAACACCATAGAAACTTGAGAATAACCATCTTCTGTACTCTGCTACATCTTTAGAAAGCAATTCATGCTATCTATTTGTAGATGCAGAAAATAACAATTTGACTATGTACTTCCTATTGTTTGAAGTACACCTGGACAGTGAACACTACACATTTTAGTAAAAGCATTTGCATTCATTTGCGAAAGTTTCCTACTTGATCTGCTTGAAAGACCTTTTTGGGCTATGACTGTTTTATGCTTATTGCACTTAGAAATAGACTGCATAAAGAGCTTTTCATACTTTCGACTGATACTCACATGTTGGTTTTGTGTATGTGTTAATTGTCAAATTGCAGGAGAACTACGGCTGCAGGATTCTCCAGTGCTCAAAGAGAAAATCGCTTAGTTTCTTTCTTAGGTGAAGCTTACAGAAAATAATATCTATAAACAAATTCGTTCATTGGCCAAAGATATTCTAAGTAGCCATATCTTTACAATGTGTAACTAAGGACTTTGACTAATATGGCCTTGTAAGTCTCAAATGATAGCAATTCTGTTACTGCCATTTGAAGTGTGAAACTGAGTTATCCATTGTGCTGTACCATATTTAAAACCAACATTTTTCATTTTAACAATCTCAGCAAAACCTTTATTCTACTTTTGGATTATTTTAACACCCTCAAAAGAATGTGTGTGGAAAAGGTTTATTTAAATATTGGGATTTTAAGGTTAGCAGGCAAGAAATGCTTTCCGAAATCAGTAGTGTAATTGCCAACATTATTTCTGCCTTGTTGCATCTTCACTGTAGCTTTTAGGATGAGGGAAAAAAAGATGGTAAATAAGTTGCACAATTGAATGAATTAATATTGTCAGTGGATGTTTAATATATTACCATAAAGCTTAAAACTTAGTCTTTTTGGCTGTAGTTTTCTTTTAAAAGAAACATTTGTGAATACTATAGAAAAGCTTTTTTTCTTTCCTGCTTCTGTTACTGTCTTTAGTATATCCAAAAATGGTCACATGAATTTTGGTTAAAATTCTATGATTCATCTGTGGGCAGAAAATAAATGTGGAAAGCTTCCACTGAAAAGGAGACTCTTACAGTTCGGGGTTACGTTTCTCCCTGAATATCAAAAGTATGAGTTTTTAAACGTATTTCTAATGGTTGTTGTTTACATAATCAGACAGCATTTTAAAGAGTCACGTGGATGAATTTTTCCAGAGGGTTCTTAATGGATATGAATTAGTTTATTACTTCAGAGAAACAGCTGAATTTTTTTGACATTAAAGATTAAAACTTTTATTTATTGAATATTTGAGGGATTAGGAAGGTGGTTTTCAGGTATATATGTAACAGGTATATATGTAACAGCAAAGAAGCAAAGCAAGGTACAGAATTAAAAAAGTTAGTTGGCTGTAAACATTTTTGATACAAGGCCAATACTAGATGCATGAAATCTGTTATCTAACTCTACCACTAATAACTTAGAAACAGTGATTCTTTCTTCAGCTTAAGATCTTGAATGTCATGGGTACTAACATGGATTGAAAGACATCAAACCACTAATAATATGGCTGTGTGGAATCTGGTGAAAATAGAGGGCTTTAAGAACTGATTTTTGTCAATGGGTTATTTTCAAGATCAAATGTAAGGTCTTGGTATCCCTGTGGAATCAAGTACTGTGAGCGTTGTTGAGAGGAACTTTTAGAGAGTGTTTTGAGACGCAGATCTGTAAAATATTCTTCATTTCCAGAATGCTGAGGGAAGTGTACTACATCTTAGGTATGAAAAGTCTAGTTTAAAGCTGGTTGTTGCAGGAGAAGAGGAGTTAGGTGACCTGATCTTTCAATTTCTATTAATAGTTACAAAATAAGAAGTTGGCATGCTGGCTAACTACAGTAAGCAATGCACTGCTGAAATCATGCCAAGGGTGATTTGCAAGCGTAATATAACATGGCAAGACTTAAATACCTGTACTAGTTAAATTGAGGATCAGATCTGATATTTGAAGGAATAGGTCACCCTAAGTTGTAACATGGCCTTTGTTTTACTTTAAAACAATCTGATTGTGATGCAGAGTTAAAATAACTTTTGGGGTTTTTATAACAAAACTATAGATAATATAGTTTGACCTTGCTTTAATTTCTGCAATTTTTAAAATAAACTGTGAAGTAGTTATTTATGCGTAATGTCTTACTCAATTTTCAGTCTTTAATTAATCTGAGTAATTATGAATGTGAATTAATATGAAACTTGTGCGGACTCAGTATCAATTACTACTCTTGACAATTGTTTTCACCTAGTGAAATTAATGGCTAACAGTAGTATAACGCTTTGCTTATTTTCACCTTTTCTGCATAGTAACTTCAGTCATAGCTTTTTGTTAACAATAAACATGACTTAAAAAATTATTACAGTTTTGCATAGGGAATATGTAGGCAAAGGTGTATGCCTTTACTGTTAAAGGTGATGATAAAGACTAATTTAATGACTGTCTAGAGTTTTAATTTTATATGTTAAAGAATACATGCTAATTTTCTTTCCTTTATTATGCGAGGGGAAAATGGTAGACTAATGGAACAACTATAATCAAGTCTGTCTGAAAAGAACAATGGGATGTCATGCTTAGTCATGCTTCATGTTTGACGTCTAATTTCTGTTCTACTATGAAGTTTAACTTGGGAAGGAAATGAGCTGTGGGGGATATGCATAGGTAGAAATTGTGGAAATTTGGTCAAGATAGGAATTATTTTAAATATTCAGTCCATTGCCAAACTGCTACAAAGTGATAAATGTGTTCATTTAAGTAGATAATTTATGGCACGTACAGCTGTAGCTGTTTTGAAAGCTGGTAACATTAAGAAATTTACCTTTTGATAAGGAATTCTTGTGCTGAGTAGGATTGAGATGAAATGAGGAGACCTGTTTTCTTACCTCTCTCATTTCTGTTTGGTAAATATAGAATTGCAGTAGATATTTTGAGCACCAATCCATTATTCTGTCTGCTTTGCTTCATAATCTTGCAGGCATTTTTCAGTCAACAAATAATTGCATTTCAGTAATAGCGTATTTTGAGCTTTGCCTCATCTGCTTTCTGCAAATTTTTTTATTATTCACACTTATGTTTACACAGCCTAATGGACGGTCTCTCCTTGATGTATCTGAGGATGAAGTAATACAAACGGTCCGTAAAGAAAATACAAAGCAGCCTGTGGACACAGAAAAGAAGAATGAAAAGGTCAGTTATGGATATGAAATGACAATGTCAAAGTTCAGTGCACATTATTTCAATATCAAATAACTCTACTTGTGATGTGAAATCTTGTTACTTACATGGGTGAAGAGGCATATTTCTTACTATGAAGAGTACTAATCTAATTTGGTGTTGGAAAGAGCTAAAGTAGTATTTGCTTAACTTCTGAGATCATGCTTTATCACAGAATGTTTGTATCAAGCAAACCCCTCCTCCTTGCCCTCCCTCACTAAACACTGATATCTCTATTCACCATGTGAAAATGTTAAGCCTACAGAAATTAAGTTTGTGTTTCGTCTTTGCTGGCTTCTGTGGAGATACAACATAATGATAGTATTGGTAAGTGACTTGTAAATGGCTTAACAATTGGGGGACTACTATTCGAAGGATTAAGACCATGTGCCTGATTATTTCTGTTGTCAGATGTATCCATTAGTGATTAGAGTTCTTAATTTCTGATGACAAATGTGGGCTTTGAAGTCTGGTGTGAGCTTTTTGTTATGCAAATTGAACAGCTACATTAAAAAGATCTTTTTAAAGCTTGGTCTGTAGCTTTATCTGAAAGGTAACCATGCTAATGGCAGTGTTGGTTCTTTGCACTCTGAGGACTTCGTCCTATCTTCTAACCTTATCATAAATGCTATCATTTGTAGGCAGCATGGATATATTTATGATAGGCTTTTGACTAGTTTTTGGCTTGGTTCTTTTGCTAACATTGTGCATGAAATTTTCCTACTGTCATGGATTTCTAATGTATTTCCTTCAACAAAATGCCTTTATTCTAACTATATTGAGGTGTATTGGAAAAATAAATGATTATGCATAAGCAGTCAGAAACCAGTAGTTGATTATTGTAGCTTGTTTAGCTTGTTCAAGCTTTCATTAACTTGACTATCCTATAATAACTTCTTTTGCAGTTAGTATGTTGACTGTATCCTGTTGGTTAGCTATAGGGCTCTAAACATTTTTAGCATTGGCAAATAGACTTTTCTGTGAAATGAGTTTGCCTTAAAATTCCATGCTGTGCACTTCCTTCTCTTCTCCATGTGTCACATATCAGATTGACTCTGCAGGGTTTTTTTCAAGAACATAATAAAATTTGATCCTGAAGGAATAACTGTATTTTTCTTCTCAACTTTCACTTTATCTCAAGCAGGTTTCCAAGTTGGTAAGGTGTTTAAATGGTAAACTTGAGCTTTTATCTTAAAATTACAACATAATGATCTGAATTTTAAAATGCTAAGTTGAAGCTGTAGCTCCAGGAAATCAGTACCGCTGTAAGGATATGGGTGTTTTTGTATCACTTTGGGGAACACTGGGCAAAGCATGATTGCCTGAGAGTTGATTGTTACCCTTCAATTAAAAACATAGCCGAGAACGTTCTTTAAACTACAGGTAACTTTACAGGCATCTAATTATTTGGTTAAGCCTGTCAGGGCATCTGTTACTTTTGTGATATTATGAACATGCTAGGAAAATTGTAAGGGGTCCTGTGTATGTGTCTTTCTATAGCTTGGGATGGGTGGTGTAAGTCAATGGGTGGCATTTAAGTAGTCTGTGTGTAGACATGTAAAAATATATAATTTATGGCTTGAAGGGTAAGAAATTTTTTTGTGCTTGAATATATGCTTTCAATTAAAATTGCACTCTTTGTGTTTCTGTATTTCTTAGCTGCTTCAGTGTTGTGAATTTGACGTATCTTCAGGGTAGTCATTCAAGTTATATCGTCTTGTTCTGCTCTGAGGGAGGGGAAGCTTTGGTTAATGTCTGGATTGTGATTGTTCATAGGGTTTATGATTCTCTTGACACTTCGAATAGTTTCTTCCCTTTTTTCAGTTTCAGTGACTTGCACAGTACAGGGTTATTTTGTTGGGGTTTTTTTTGTTTAATTTTAGTTTCTAGTGTAAGGGACTGTATCTAAGAATAGACTCTGTGGATATGATTGCAGGGTCATAGAATAACAGAATGGTTTGGATTGGAAGGGACCTTAAAGATCATCTAGTTCCAACCCCCCTTGCCATGGGCAGGGACACCCTCCACTAGACCAGGTTGCCCAAAGCCCCATCCAACCTGGCCTTGAACACTTCCAGGGAGGGGGCAGCCACAGCTTCCATGGGCAACCTGTGCCAGTGCCTCAACACCCTCATAGTAAAGAATTTCTTCCTGATATCTAATCTAAATCGACCCTCCTTCAGCTTAAAGCCATTGCCCCTTGTCCTATCACTCCATGCCCTTGTAAACAGTCCCTCTCCAGCTTTCTTGTCGGCCCCTTCAGGTACTTGAAGGCTGCTGTAAGGTCTCCCTGGAGCCTTCTCTTCTGTAGGCTGAACAAGCCCAACTCTCTCAGCCTGTCCGCACAGGAGAGGTGCTCCAGCCCTCTAATCATCTTTGTGGCCCTCCTCTGGACTCTCTCCAACAGCTCCATGTCCTTCTTGCACTGGGGACCCCAGAGCTGGATGCAGTACTCCAGGTGAGGTCTCGCGATAGGGGAATAGAGGGGCAGAATCACCTCCCTCGACCTGCTGGTCACACCTCTTTTGATGCAGCCCAGGATATGGTTGGCTTTCTGGGCTGCAAGCACACATTGGTGGATCATGTTGAGCTTCTCATCAATCAATACCCCCAAGTCCTCCTCCTTGGGGCTGCTTTCAATCCATTCCTCACCCAGCCTATAGTTGTGCTTGGGATTGCCCCAACCCACGTGCAGGACCTTGCATTTGGCCTTGTTGAACTTCATGAGGTATCACATGGGCCCATCTGTCAAGCCTGTCAAGGTCCCTCTGGATGGCATCCCTTCCCTCAGGCGTGTCAACCGCACCACACACTTGGTGTCGTTGGCCAGCTTGCTGAGGGTGCACTCAATTCCACTGTCCATGTTGCTGACAAAGATGTTACACAGCACCGGTTAAACCAACCCCTGAGGAAGGTCACTTGGACATCAAGCCATTGGCCACAACTCTTTGAGTGCGACCATCCAGCCAATTCCTTATCCACCGAGTCGTCCCTCTGTCAAATCCATGTCTCTTCAGTTTAGAGAAAAGGATGTCATGTGGGACAGTGTCAAATACTCTGCACAGGTCCAGGTAGATGCTATCAGTTGCTCTTCCCTTATCCACCAATGCTGTAACCCTGTCATAGAAGGCCACCAAATTTGTTAGGCACAATTTCCCTTAGTGAAGCAGTGTTGGCTGTCACCAATCACTTCCTTATTTTCCGTGTGCCTTAGCACCATTTCCAGGAGGATCTCTTCCATGAACTTGCTGGGCACAGGGGTGAGACTGACTAGCCTGTAATTCCCTGGGTCTTCCTTTTTTGCCCCTTTTTAAAAATGGGGGTTATGTTTCCCCTTTTACAGCCAGTGGGAATGTCACCGGACTGCCATGACTTTTCAAATATGATGGATAGTGGCTTTACAAGTTCATCGACTAGTTCCCTCAAGACCCGCAGATGCATCTCATCAGGTCCTGTGGACTTGTGCACCTTCAGGTTCCTTATATGGTCTTGAACCTGATCTTCTCCTACAGTGGATAGTTCTTCATTCTCCCAGTCCCTGCCTTTGTCTTCTGCAACTTGGGCGGTGTGGCTAGAGCCCTTGTCAGTGAAGACTGATACAAAAAAGTTGAGTACCTTGGCCTCCATATCCTGGCTAACCAGGTCTCATGTATCATTCCAGAGAGAGCCCACATTTTCCTTAGTCCTCCTTATATCACTGATGTACCTACAGAAGCTTTTTTTGTTGCCTTTGATGTCCCTGGCCAGATTTAATTCTATCAGGGCCTTAGCTTTCCTAACCTGATCCCTGGCTGCTCGGACAGTTTCTCCATATTCCTCCCAGGCTACCTGCCCTTGCTTCCACCCTCTGTAGGCTTCATTTTTGGTTTGAGTTTCCCCAGGAGCTCCTTGTTCATCCATGCAGGCCTCCTGCTGTTTTTGCCTGACTTCCTCTTTGTTGGGATGCATTGCTCCTGAGCTTGGAGGAAGTAATCCTTGAATACTAACCAGCTTCCTTTTGCCTCCATGGGCTTTGTCCCATGGTACTCTACCTAGCAGCTCCCTGAAGAGGCCAAAGTCTGCTCTCCTGAAGTCCAGGGTAGTGAGCTTGCTGTGTGCCATCCTTGCTGCCGTAAGGATCTTGAACTCCACCATTTCATGGTCACAGCAGCCAAAGCTGCCCTTGAGCTTCACATTCCCCACCAGCCCCTCCTTGTTGCTGAGAACAAGGTCCAGCATGGCATCTCTTCTCATTGGCTCCTCTGTCACTTGGAGAAGGAAGTTAATCATCAATGCGTGAACCAGGAACCTCCGGTATTGCTTATGCCCTGCTGTGTTGTCACTCCAACAGATACCAGGGGTGGTTCAAGTCCCCCATGGGGACCAGGGCTTGTGAACGTGAGGTTTCCCTGTCTGTCTATAGAGGGCCTCATCTGCTTGGTCTTCCTGGCTGGGTGGCCTGTAACAGACCCCCTCTATAATGTGCCCTGTCCCTGTCCTCCCTGTAATCCTGACCCATAAGCTCTCGGTCGGCTCCTCGTCCATCCCCAGGCAGAACTCCATGCACTCCAGCTGGTCACTGACAATAGAGGGCAACACCCCCTTCCTCATCTCCCCTGCTTGTCCTTCCTAAAGAGCCTTTATCAATCCATTCCAGTGCTCCAGTCATAGGAGCCATCCCACCACACCTCTGCAGGTGCGTGCACATCTCTAACTCCTCTTGTTTACTCCCCATGGTATGTGCATTTGCATAGAGGCATTTCATTTGAGCCCCCACTGACTTACTGGCTGGAGTGGCTGGAATTCTTTTGTGCTGCACTGCAGGTGCTCTCTTGCTGACCTGCGATCCTTCTCCAGGCTCTGGGTATCCATTGCTGGCACTGACAGCTGGAACTGACTGAGGTTCCCCTCCCCTGGTAACTTGAGTTTAAAGCCGTCTTCACCAGCTTGGCAAGCCTATGATATTAAAAATTCATTGCCCGTTCTGTTTGCAAACACACAACTGCCTTGTCCTGAATACTAGACATAAACAGACCATTAGGGATGAGGAAGAAAGGTTGATTTTTCTATTGTTCTTGCATGAGGGACAGTGCATCTTAAGGACTTCAAAAATTTTGGCCTGCTGAGTTCCTCATGTGCTTTTTGGGCTGATGGTAGAGCCAACACTGGCAGCCTTCTATGTTGCAGAAGGTGACACTTTGAATGAATAGGCTTCTGCAAAATGAGCTAGATTGCTCAGTTACCTTTAACATTTCTTGCTGTTTTCAGTGAATTTGTTACTGAGATAGCGAGTGTTACAGCACTAAGTTTGGTAGGTGGCAAGTAAATTGCATAACTAATTATGGTTCTAGTTTCTCAGATCAGGTTCTAGTAACTCAGGAAAGTAAATATATTTTCAAAAATGGAATTCTCAATCTTTTTAAAAACAGTGTTTGCTAGAAATAAACTTACTTAACTTTGTTTTCATGAGAAGTGTAAAATTTTATGTCAATACCTCTGTAGGAGCTAGTTATTTAAGAAACTGGAGTTATAACTTGGAGGAGCAGTCATCTTAAACTGCTGTCTGGGAGACTTTTATCCTCTTAGTGCCAGAAGACAGTTGGGTAGTTATAGCTTTGTAGGTAAGAGATTCTCTAAGACCTCAATGTAGCTGAAAATTGGAGACATAGGTACAAAATTACTAACCTTTCCTCTGCTTGAGCTCCAAGAAGCAATTCATAACTGTTTTTCAGGCTGTTTTTCACTTCCCTTTTTAATTCTTTCTTTAGAAGGTACTCTGGCAAATAATTTGGCTTGTGCGTGTTCTTAGAACCAGTTCTTTCGGGTTTCTTTTGAAACCAGCTATTCCCTGTTAGAGACTTTTCAGAAGTTAGACAGCTGGTATATGGGTAACGGTAGTCTACTGAGCAAATAAATGAGATAATTCAGTTTGGGTGCATCTGTATTGTAGGTCCCCTAGTGCAGTAAACCCTGACTTAACTGTTCAGGTCAGCTCCCTAAGTGTTATTAGTGTGTTGGCACAGCATTGCATATAAGCAGTGAATTTATTACTTTTGGTGTTGCACTAACAAGCTATACTGCTTTCGGTAACCTACATGCTATCTGCTTTTGAAGCTACATGATACTTCTTGGGCACGCTAACTCAAAGGCATCTGAACTGTATGCCATTGTGGGCCCACAGGATATCTGCTGCAGCTGTGGTGATAGCTTAGTTGTTACCAGTTCTGAATTCTAGAGAGATTGTTGTACTCGGACATCTAAGACTAGAAAATCATATGGTTTGAACTCTGGTGTAAAGCTGGGAATTACTAGTCTTACTCTGGCAGAAGTATGTATTCCAGAAAGACATCCAGCATTCTTAGAATATCCTTATTCGAATGTTCCAGAGACAGCGATTCAGTGAATAGTTCCACTTACAATATTTGAGTGGATAACCATCTTCTTTAAAAAGTCCTTTTTTACTCTCCTAGTATCTTGTGTAATTTTTCATCTTTTTTTCTCAATACTATCTTTTTAACGCTTTAGATTGCTACTTGTTGCACCAAAACGGCTTGCAGAAGTAGTCATCCCTGTTCCTCTTCGTTTATCTCTGCTTGTATAGCCAATAATCCATAACTGGTGAAACCTCGGGAAAAAAACCCTGCTTGTCTATTGTATGGACTTTAATCATAGTTCCTGTTTTGAAGTAATTTTCCAAGCTGGAATTCTTTTACCCACTTTTTTTAAAGGAGTCACTGTTGTTCTTCATTTCTCCTTGTATAACTTTATGCTTGCTTCTGCAGAAAACATTTTGTCAGAGTGGGATCTGCCTGCCAGACAGTTCATACTCTTCTGTGACTGTGGTGCCATCAGCATGGCTTCTTTCACCAGGCTTTGTGATCTGTAGCATAAGTAATCATTTCTCCCACCTGCGATTTATGTACTGCATAAGTCTTTCATGTTACTTTGATAGTCTTAACTTAGGTTTAGGAATCAATATTGTTTTCTTATTCCTTTCAAGGGACTGTCCATACAGAGGGTTGTTCAGGAAAATCTGTTTTAAATTTATTCCTGCATTTTGATGGGGGGAATTCTAAATCACTATGACAAGTGATCACTAAGTAATTATTAAGATAATGTTGTATTTTTATTCTAGTCAAAGAAAAAAAAGAAATCAAAGGGAGATGCTAAAACAGTTCAGGATACGTCACGTCTAGATGGAAAAGAAGTTGATGAAGGTACTGAACGCAAACACACACAAAAAATGCAATTAGATGTATTTTGGCGTAAATGCTGTTTAAGATTTATTTGTTTGTGCTTCATAAACACAAGATACTAATTTTGTCGTAACTCCACAGTCATGTATTATATCTGGAAATCTGATCTTTGAAACAACAGTATTTAATAACTTCAACTGATTTTAAGTTAAACTTGCAAAAACTGAGAAAAGTCATGAATAGTAGGGCCATCGTGTTGCTCATGTTTTGCTCTGTGAAGCTTTTTTTGTTCTGTGAACTTTGCATCCAGAAAAACTTACCTTTGGCCAGTTGTTCATGTTTTCAAACTAATGTTGAAGTTGACTGCCGTGGATGTGACTAATTTTAAACTGAACCTGTACTCAGACTTCAGCTTGATATGAAACAAGCTAAAACTCTTTCCTTTTTGCTCTCTGACTTACTGATATTTTCATTTGGGGGATGTTCTAGGAACCTGGGAAACTAAGATCAGTAACAGAGAGAAGCGACAGCAGCGTAAGCGAGACAAGGTGCTGACTGATGGTGCCTCAGGAGAATCAAATCTCCAGGGGGTGGAAAATGCAGTTACTGTATCCATTGAACAACTCATGCCTACACCATCGCTTCCAGTTGGTCTCAGAAAAAGTAAAGGTATGATGGTCAATAGGTCTGTGAATGTGTTCTAGGAAGATAGTTTGAATGCTGAAATAGTGACTTGGATTTGGATGTATGGTACATATGTTTGGAGGTGGTAACTCTTGAGGAAATTATTTCAAGCCATCTAAAGGTACTTCTCATTGTGCAAAACTCCCCCCTTTTTTGAGCCACACTTTTGGGGAAGCTGAGGAGAGAACATTCTGGAGTAAGTGGCTGAGACACTGGCCTCCACACCAGTGCTCTGTCAGTAGCTTCACAGCTGCATAGGCATATGTCCCCATTCCTTCACTTGTGCTCTGCTGACTCGGCCCTTTATATTTCTGGAAATTTCAAAGGCATCCTCAGCACTGCTGCAGGCAGCACCAACTCCTTAGCTTTTTGAACACTTCCTTGTGCAAAGGTTATGCCCATGAGTTCTCTTTACAGATCATTCGCTGCTTAACATGCAGACGTTTTTTTCCAACATTGATTTAGTAATACCTGTGCTAAAGCTGTTTATAATGGTGGGGCACATCTGACTAAGACTTAGTAATCAATTACTATGTCTAAGGATTTAATAAGGAAATGTAAGCTTTGGCTTCTATGGTTGCTACTGTTTAAGAAAAAAGTTGCATGGGCTTGTTTAAACTGTGTGTAGGCACAAGAATTCATATTTGGCTGCAGCTAAGAAATGGTTTAAGAATCTGAAGACACACAGTTTAGATTTCTGACATACTTTTAACCTACTGTGGTGGGCTGACCCTGGCTGGAGGCCAGGTGCCCACCACAGCTGTTCTATCACTCCCCCTCCTCAGATGGACAAGGGAGAGAAAACATAACGAAAGGTTTGTGGGTTGAGATAAGGACAGGGAGAGATCGTTCACTAATTACCATCACGGGCAAAACAGACTCAACTCAGAAAAATTTGATCCACTTTATTACCAAGAAAACACAGTAGAGCAATGAGAAATAAAATAAAATCTTAAAAACACCTTCCCCCCACCCCTCCCTTCTTCCTGGTCTCAACTTTACTCCTGAATTCTCTACCTTCTCCCGTGCAGTGGCACAGGGGGATGGGGAATGGGGGTTGTGGTCAGTTCACCACACGTTGTCTCTGCCACTCCTTCCTCCTCAGGGGGAGGACTCCTCACACTCTTCTCCTGCTTCAGCGTGGGGTCCCTCCCATGGGAGACAGTCCTCCATGAACTTCTCCAATGTGAGTCCTTCCCACGGGCTGCAGTTCTTCACCAACTGCTCCAGCGTGGATCTCTTCCACAGGGTGCAGACCTTCATGACCAGACTGCTGCAGCGTGGGTCCCCCATGGGGTCACAAGTCCTGCCAGCAAACCTGCTCCAGCATGGACTCTTCTCTCCATGGGCCACAGGTCCTGTCAGGAGCCTGCTCCAGCGTGGGCTTCCCATGGGGTCACAGCCTCCTTTGGGTGCCTCCACCTGCTCCGGTGTGGGGTCCCCCACAGGCTGCAGGTGGATATCTGCTCCACCATGGACCTCCATAGGCTGCAGGGGGACAGCCTGCCTCACCATAGTCTTCTCCATGGGCCGCAGGGGAATCTCTGCTCCAGTGCCTGGAGCACCTCCTCCTCCCCCTTCTGCACTGACCTTGGTGTCTGCAGAGTTTCTCACATCTTCTCACTCCTCTCTCTGGCTGCAAAAGCTGCTGCTAGGTTTTGGGTTTTTTTCCCTTCTTAAATATGTTCTCACAGAGGTACTACCACTGTCATGGATGGGCTCGGCCTTGGCCAGCAGTGGGTCCATCTTGGAGCCAGCTGGCATTGGCTCTATCGGTCATGGGGGAAGCTTCTGGCAGCTTCTCACAGAAGTCACCCTGTAGCCCCCCCGCTACCAAAACCTTGCTACGCAAGCCCAATACACCTACTGATACACTAGGTGCTTTTAATTTGCTAGAACATGAAGTTTAGTCTAAGTGGCAAAAAGACTGAGCCTAGCAACTGTCTGGTACTGTGTAACAATATATTTGCATGCCTTGGAGTGGTCTACTGAAATGTGAACTAAGTAGTTTCTGTCTATTCTAACTTCTAATGGCTTAACATCTGTCTCTTTACAGTTGAACTGACTTTTAGAGTTTCTGAAGTAAAATTATTTCTGTGAAGGAATCAAATTTTTATATCACTTCCCTAAAATTTTGAAAGTGATTACTAAGTCATTTTGAAGAGTAACTTCTTTTTTTAATAATGTCTTGAAATCCAGGTCTAACCTGGTGTTTTTTAGTGACTCTTGTTTGCATCTTGACTGAGTCATGGTTCTTGTCCTTGAGGACTAGATGTTTACTGTTTCTTTTTTTCTGTGCATTTACACACAGCTTCAAGAAATGGTAATTCCAACTGTCTACATACTGTGTGGCTAGCCGTAACTACTATAACCTCTCTAGCAAGGGTCCTTTATGCATTATAGTTGCTCTTATGTATCACCTTATACTGGACTAATCTGAAAAGAATTCAGCTGTATCTAGTGTTTTCATGATAAGGTAGAAGTTAGAAATAGCTATATGTTACTGAAATACTTGGAGCTGCCCTTTGCTTAAAAATGACAGCCTCTGTTTTATATTTCTGCTTGGCATTCTTGGGGGAAACTAGCTAGAGTTCTTTGAAATCTGCAGTTACTTGGTTTGTAGGCCCTAAATCAGTTTTGAGTTCGTTCTGTCTGTGAAATAAATACAAATAATTAAAAAAAATAGAGCATTTTAATTTTGTTCTTAAGTTTTTTTTTAAATATCTTAATTTGCTTTGAGATATTATTTTTTTTCCTTAAAGTATCAGTGATGGATATTCTTTTAAAGATTTTTACAGGTGTTGCTATTTGAAAAAAAAAAACTTACTCTGGCTCTGTTTCCTTACTACTTAATCAGGTGATACACTTCTGAATGCACAAGTTAGCAGCTCTAAGCCTGCAAAGGGGGAGTCATCAATTCCACAAGGTAAGAGGCTTTCATTTTATTATGAAAAGCATAGGCTGTATTTTTAGGCATCCTAATCAACTGCAAAAGTATATTACAGAAGTGAAAACAAATTGTCAGTGCAGGATTTTGTGTGGTTACTGATCTGAAACGTTATAATGCAGCTGGCTTTTATGGTTATGCAAATCTTATACTTCTAGGTTGCAGTTACTTCTTAACAGATTGAAAACAGTCTCTGTTATATGTAGAAAAAGGACTCAGTATCTAGAATTTTCAGCCAGATTACCCATTATATGAATTGTTACTTACAGAATAGTAGAGCTTATTCTCAAGCTTTACTTAAAAACTGTTTATGCTAGCTTTTCAAACTCACTCACTTTTTTGTGTTAATGAATTGATTATTTGCTCAAAGAAAAGCTAAATATAGATAACTGCAAAGAGCTCAAAGATATCAATCCTGACTATTGTAAAGTTTGTACTTGTTCAGATTGTATACACAAGTTACTCAGTTCTTTACATACTCCTTTGAGGCATACTTTAAATACATTCATCTTGAAAGTAAATAAATGTATTATGTCATGTATATTTATTTACAAACATACAGTTGTGTGTATCACATTTAAACGTTAAAATATTTGACTATTTATAGACTGACTAGTGAATCTTAGTGATTTTCTGATAAGAGATATTGCTATAGTAATACTCAAAGTGAATTAGTTTGGCATAATGAAATTAAGATGGTTGTTTCTTATAGTCAACATTAGTGGTGTTGCTTTAATGAAAAGTACTTGGTGCAATTAAGCAAGCCAACAAACAAGTTATTAAAAGTGTCCAGGTCCAGAAAGTGAACCACTTTCTACTACTTTTTGAGAGCTTTACTTCACATGCAAACTTCCTGGACCACAGCAGAGAAGGAAGGAGCTGTATTCTTCAGAGATGCATTATGGAAGGACAGGAGGCAATAATCAAGTTTCAGTAAGGGAAATTCTGACTGGCCGTGAGGAAAAAAGCTCTTCATAATATTGCCCAGAGATGCTTTAAGCTATGAGCCTTTATGATTTCCAGAACTTGAATCAAGTATATAATTCTGAAGTTAAATGTACTTTGAGCAGAAGGTGGAACTAGGTGAATTCCAGAGATCCCTTCCCATGTGAAGTTTTCTGTGCTTCCATGAAAATTTACTGGTCATGTAGAAGGTAAATGTTTGTAATGAGAGAGTAGTATGATAAACGCAGAATAGTTCAGCTCCTGCTTCAGGACTTCAGGTGTTTTTTGCAAGGATGCAAAAAAGTTTTTCTATCAGCCACACTTTGGTTTCTGTCTCTTTGCTATTTTTGTTGTTGCCTTCCCCTAAGTAGTCATATTACCCTTGGACATTGGCTGACATGAACAATGTTAGTGCTGTGGAGTTGTATAGAGAAAGGGCAGTGGTTTTAGGTACAGCAATGGTGACCTTACAGATGTCCATGTTGGAAATGATTTGCTTAAGAAAATCTAGGCATATCTCACCTAATCAGTTCCCTGCCAGTGAGGCTGCCTCAAATGTGGCACGTTAATGCTGCCTGAGCTGTGAGTTCATTTGAGGAATGAAATACTTGGTCTGTATTTTTGTTGGCATATGATAGTGACTTACTCGTGCATCAGGTTTTGGCTGACTGTTTAAGTGTTACACTTGCAGTATGCAGGTATTTCTTAATGATTTGTAAATCAGAAGTTTTCCTGTTGTTTACATTGCATATATAAAAAGAGAAGATTTGATATACAGAGCCCTTTGAGAATGATTTGTGATATATAGGAGGTCAGGCTGGGTGTACCAGGTGACCATTAGCCTTTGTTTTATAGGGGCATAAATTAAAAATAATAATAAAAAAAGTTTATGTACTCAATGTCTCAGTGTACTATTGACTCCTCTCAAAGTATATGTTAAACATGCTATGACTAGTAATTCCTCAGCAGGGTAGACTGCTGCAGATAGACTTGTGGTCTTTTACCTTAATGAAACAAAATATATTGTATATAAATTATTTTGAGAGTGTTACCATGATTTTTTCCCTCTAACTTTGATGGACTCTATAGTCAATATGATAACTGTCCTCTCTGCAAATTCTGTGTAATGTTTGGGAACCGTTTTCTAATCCTTGGTCATTTCTTCTGCTTCCTGTCTAGAGAACTGCTGTATGCACTGATGAAACAGAAATTATTCTCCACTTAGTTCACTGGGCTTTCCATAAATCATCACCATATTCTGTAAAAGAAATTACCTGGCAGTGTTGGAAGCACTCCCACCCCCTCTTTCATTATTTTATTTTAATTTAGAGGCACTGGTTCACCAAGGTATTAGCCCTATAAAGAAAGGGACATAGGAAGGACAGTGCAGTTTGGTGCTGGTTTTTCTTCACTCTTCAAGTTAGTAGACAGATGGTGCATATCATCTGAACTGGAAAATCAGCTGAGACAGAGCAGCAGCTCTTCTATATATCACATTGGTTAGCAAAGCTGCTGTTCATTTGTACTTTTTTATTGTTAAGTAATATTTTAATTCTTAATCCAGTTCGTAATTTTATATAATGCTTTCATTATGTTTGTATTCAAGTTTCTCCAGGATTGACTGAAAGCCATACAGTAAATGGAGGAAGCTGGAATGAGAAGTCTGTAAAAATCTCCTCACAGATTGGTGTAGGGGAGGAGAAATGGACATCTGTTCCTTCAGCTGCAGCTGGGAAGAGGAAGACTGAGACATCAGCTTGGGGCCAGGACACTGGAGATGCTAATGGAAATGGAAAGGACTGGGGTGTAACCCTGGTGGGCAGGCCCTGGAAAGAGCGTTCTTTGTTCACTCCTATTGGTAAGCTATTCTGAAGAAAACTTGCTTCACTTAAGCATTTTTTTTGCATAAGTGTATTTTTTTTAGTAGTGAGTCTCTTAAATAGCTTTATGTCTACGTATTAAAAAAATCTTGTAGTGGTCTAGTGGAATGTGAACTAAGTTTCTGTTTACTCTAAGTTCTGATGCATTAACATCTATGTCTGCGTTTACAGTTCAACTGGGTTTTTGGAGTTTATCTGAAATGAAATTATTTTTGTGAAGGAATCAAACTTTTATATCACTTTCCTAAAATTTTCAAAAATTCTGAAAGTGATTACTAAGTCATTTGGAAGTATAACTTCTTTTTTTAATGAATGTCTTAAAACTCAGGTCATAAATCTATTCTGTTGATCCAGCATGATCAAATCAACTGTGCTTTTGGCAGATGCTTGTCTGGCTCCAGGCATGAAGATTGTTCAGCTCTCATGACACTTAGTGTTAAACTGTTTTTCTCATTAGAAATTGTTTCTAGTCATCTCTGGTACAATTTTTGCCTTTATCACTTGTACTGTCCATAATAATAGTGGAGAAGAGAATTCCTCATTTCTCTCTGGGCAACAATCTTCAACTTGTTAGCAGGGTCCTTCCCACCCTTCAGTTTAAGGGATCCTAGTCTGCTCTGGAAAGCAATATTCCTTTGTAGTCAGCAATGTTGATTTAGTCTAGACCTCTTTTTTTTGCCTCGCATATCTTGAGATGTGGTGCCTGTGGCTGGACCTGCTACTGTCTCTCACAGTATTACTGTATCCAAGTTAGGATGGTTGAAAAATTGGTCAGGCTCAAAGGTAGTGGTCAGTGAGTATCTCCTATTTGTCAAAAATTGTTCTGAACTCAGTTCTGTTCTTTAACATATGTGCAGTTTGTTCCATGGTAGGTTTCATCTACAGAGTTAATAAATACGTTTTTCAGTAACTTAGATGATGGCAATAATAGGAAGAACACCACCACTATGGGGCTCAAAACACCATTTACTTTTCCTTTGTGAGAAAGGAAAAAGTATATATAAATAGCTTTTAATATAGAAAAAGCTGTAGAGGGAGGAAGATCTCAACTTGAAAATTGTTTCAAGCTGAATGTTCATAGTCACATCTCTATCAGCAGTAATTGTCTCGTGTAATAAGCAAAATAATGTCCTCAGTTGTGTGAAACGTTAACATGGCTGGAACTTCCGCTGTTTTTCTGACCCTATTCGTAATTAAATAGCTAACTTTTTCAACATTGCCAGCAGTGTAAAGTTTGGGTTTTGCTTGTTTTTTTTTCTCCCTCCTCCCCCACAGCTGCTTGGAATGTGGATGCAAGGATTAATACCTCTGAACAGAATTCTACTTCCTTCTCTTCATTTGGATTAACTCCTGGAGTTTCTGGTATGTATGCCCTTCCAAAGATTTTTCCACTCTTTTCTTCCCCACCAGGTGGAAATAGAATTTGCCAAGTGTTATTAATATACATCTTTCTCATTGTTCTTTAAAAATAGTACTGGTAACTGTAAACAAGTGAAGACACGTTTTATGAAAGCCTAGAAAGCTTTTTTGTTATGCTGAAATTATGCAATAAAGTAACTGTTTTAAATTGATAACCAAAGCTGGATTGATAAGAAGGTGACATTTCTTATTTAGCCTCCCTGTTTGTGTGTTGAGTCTAAATAATGGTCATAGGAGATTGCTCAGTATTGCTGTGTCTCGAGTTGGAGATCTGAAGATTGCTTTCTAAGAAAGTCTGTTTATCCTCATCATCTGGGTGGTTTGTTATTTGATGGCTGGGTTTTTTCCCTTCAAGGAACTGAAGCACTACTTTTGAAATAGGTTCCATAGGCAGGATTGGAAGTCCTGAGTCTTTTCTCTATATGATGGGTGGGAAAGCTGAGCTCTGGGGTTTTCTGGTTTTGAAGGGTGAAATTGCTATACAGTGCAAACCTGGCTTCATAACAAATCTTGTGTGTTAAACTACTGACATAAGTGCTACAGTGATTTATTACACAATATAGGGATCATATGTCAGGTTTTCTGCTCTTGCTTACTCCCATTATCTAACCAGCTTGGCATGGCTATTTTCTTTTAGTAAGTAGCTGGCCTGAGTACTTACGCACTTAGGTTATGTTTACTTGCATTGCAGTTTGCAGTCTTTTAACTGTGGAACTCGAGCTCCGTGTTCTACAGCGCACATGAGTGCTTCATCCTCTGGGCACATCTGAGCCAGGATAACAAAGAAGTTATAAATTCCAAGGTCTAATTTATCAGACTTTCCGAAGAACAGTTCACTTAATGAAAACTTACAGAAACCTTGCCTTAAAGAAAAAGAAGTCTTAATTGTACAGAGTTTTAATAAAATAACATTTTCCTAGGGGAGCCACATGTATTCAAGTTCAGTCTCTAGGCTAAGACAGAAGAAAGTTTAGTCAATAAAGTGGGACAACAGACTGATCTGAGTCATCTGCAATACTACCATTCCAACTTTGAGAGAGAAGTGTGAAGGCAGCGAAGTATATTCATCACCTTTGATGCACCTTAGCCAACAAAGTGACCCCATGAACAAATATTTACTTCTTACTTGTTACTGGCTAGCAAAAAATAAGAACATACCAAGGTTCCTGTCATCTGAGGTGTGTTTTGCAGAGGTGTTTATAAAATAGACACACCCAGGTAGCAATGGTCCTATTTAAACTTCATTTCAAAAGTAAGTCTCATCATAAAGTAATATAATAATTTCTTTCAGTCTCACAGTTAAGGTTTTTTGGTGGTTTTTTTTTCTAAAATGGTTTCTGTTTGCAGATGCCTTATTTTTCTTAAAATAATGATGTTAGATCTCTAACACTTCCTGTTACCATGACTGGTATTGGCCTTACTGTTGTTTTTCATGCTGCCTTAATGTTCCTGCAACCTTTTACTTGAAGAGAGAATTGGATTCTTAGTAATGAATAATTTAATTGCTATATCTGCAATGTAACTGATGAGGTTTCTTTCTAGTAGTCCCTTCTTTTAAGCTTCTCCCTCTGAGTTCTTACTGATACAGGCTAATAATTTTACTACCCATAAAATTTCATTGTATTTTTCAGTTTGAGGAGGCTGCTGTAAGCCCTATAGACTGCTGTTATTCACCCTTCTTATCTCTTTTTTCCATAGTCTTTCCTGACTGAATTTTGCCATCCTTCTTCAGTTCCCTTGTTTTCTGAACATATCTCATTTTCAAGAGCCTTGTAGTTTTCCTGTTCTGTGCAGTCCTTAGAATCAGACTCTTCTCTTTGAGCCTTCTGTCTTCCTTTGTGACTTTGACTGGAATTTCTTTACCCAAGAAAACTCAGGAAGCTTGTTAACTTACAAGTACAATTTTATTTATTTCCTTTCAGGATCCAACAATGAGTCAGTTTCTCAGGCTGGTACTTCTGATTTTCAGTGGGATTTAAGTCATGCTCAACCCCCTGTTGATGACGAATGGTCTGGGTTAAGTATGTTCCTCTAAGATGTTCATTAACAAAATTTTGTTAATTACTGTTACTTTAAAGTGTAGTTACTTATATTAGCTACTTGTATTAGACAGTTGTGAGCATCTGAAGAAAAACCTGGAATGTTTCACTTCTCTAAAGCTAACTGACAGTTTGAGTAAAGCAGGAAGAAGTATTTTGACGAATGAAAATAGAAAATGGTTAATTTTTAGGAAAAATACTTGGATATTGAAACTCAGAAGCAAAAGCTCGTGCATTTTAAGGTAGTTCTGGCTTTTGCTAGAAAATCTGGGTAATCCATTAAAACAGTCTTACCACAAATGATAAGAAAAACCTACTGCAAGTCTGCAGAACAGTGTAGGTATTTAGCAGATTGTACTTACGTTACTGAGTTTTCTTTTATGTGTTTTTGTACCTTACTGAAAACTTAATGTGACGTAAGACTCTTAAATTTAGTCTAACTTACTTTCTCATTTAGCAAACATTAGGAAGTTCTTGTGTGTATAGAAAGCATATGGAGGATACAAATCACTGAAATCACTTGGGAATTGTAGTAAAACTGGTTTACTCTTCCTTTCCCCTCCCTGCCGATCTTAAAACATTCTCATAGCTCTTACCACAGTCTCTCCCCAAACAGGGCTGTAGTGTAATAGTTACAGCCATCCCTGACTATTTACTAGTGAAATTGTACCTGTGAAAGGTGGCTTTCAGCCTCAAATTCACCTTTTGAACTGCCTTGTAACTGATATCTGTATTCAGTCAGATGTAAGAATGTTTATGAAAAACAATTTACTGCCTCTCATTAGGTCATTGACCTGGAAAATTGGTCAGGAAGTTGACCAGAGAAGCTGTCTTGCATACTACCTTCTGTCTAAGAACAACTTCTTTTTTAATGACTGCAAAAGTGGAATGGATTGATGCAGTCCTCAATTCTACCAGGCTATAGCTTCTGTTAATAGAGTAATTTGGTCATAGATGTCAACTCATGTACACTAGTAGAAGTGGGGAAATAATGGAAGTTTAGGCCAATGTGATAGACAGATACACCTTACAGCTTTATCAGGTTCAGGACAAAGAAATTAACTGTATGTACAAATACTACTAATTTTTATTATTAATAAAAAAAGAATGGATTTTTCCTTTAAGCAACTAGTGAGTGAGCAGTATATAAACCATAAAGTTTTATGTGGGGCAGTAACTGTTTTTTCAAATCAGTAAATTTTAGTGTAAAGTAAGTGTAGTTAAGGTAATATTTTTATATGAAAGCAAGAAGTGGAAAAGTACTAGAAGTGATCTTAAGATCTCTTAGTGTATTTTTGGTTTCATAATGCTTGCCAGTAAATTTAATTGGGTTTATTACTGCTTTTCGTTTTGACTTAATTTTCAAATGTTTAAACTGAGTCTCACTGTAGTTGGCAGAGCAAGTTGGCCTCTTCTCCTTCAATTTGGCGTAGACTGAGGGTGAGAAATATTTATGTTAATATAGATGTGAAATGAAAGATGATCTTTTACAAGGTGTTCTGTTTTAAAATCAGCTTGCTATAACTTTCTACTGAATAGACAATCTAAGGCTTAGTTTTTCCCTTCAGATATTTTTAATTTTTTATAACTGACCCTTTAAATCTGTCGTTCCTGTGTAACAGTGTAAATATGTGCCACCATAAATGAAGGATAGCAAAATGGAGTAGGGTCTCAGAGTCTTAGAAAAAGTAAGATTATTTAAAAATGGCAGTGTTAGAACATGACTTTTGACTCAGTAAGGTTTACAGTTTTAGATATATCACAGAATGGTTGAGGTTGGAAGGGACCTCAGGGGATCATCTAGTCCAATGGTCCTGCTAAAGCAGGTTCACCTAGAGCAGGTTGCACAGGACCACTTGTAAAGGATTCTTACTAAAGTAAGATTGATCAGTGTTACAATTCATCTTAATTTTTTCACAAACTAGGACAAAGGTTCAAGATCAAGGACAACTTAAACTTGTCCTTCTTCACATAGAAAAGTATGCGAAAGCAATTGCGTCTAGCTAGCTTTTTGCTTTCCAAGAGAACCAAGTCTTACTCAGAACGTGTCTGCCACCTATCATTAAAATCTTTAAATTTTTTCAGAAATACAGGATATATTTCTATCTTGATATCAAGAAGTAGTTTTATGCCTATGTTTGTTTTCCTTTTTAAACTGTCAAAGAGCACCTGTAAAGTAAGGAGATGTTCCTGAAAATCTTTTTAATCTTTGTAGATGGACTTTCTTCAGCTGATCCCAGCTCTGATTGGAATGCACCAGCAGAAGAGTGGGGAAACTGGGTGGATGAAGAAAAAGTTGCTTCTGTTCCTCAGCCTGAAGAGATATCTGATGTTCAGAAGGTAAAAGGTGATATTTTCTCCTTAGCTCCAAGACTTTGCCCTTACCACTGCCATTTCTTAAAGTTACTTAAGGGTGATGATAAAGGTAGTCTCTCATCTTTTTTACACTGATAAGTGTAGCATAATTGTATTTGATGTGTACACAGAGAACAAAAATGCTGAATGTTGTAGAGAAAACTAGCACCAAGTCAAATCTTACTGTCTCACCATAAGGATTACCTTATTATTGTAGACTAAGTGAGGATTTAGATATGTTTTCATAAATACTTCTTAACAATATTTAATTGTCTGTATGAAAAACAGCATTTCCGTGCTGCCAGTACATGGTGCTCTGTTGCCTTTTCCATTCCAAAATCCTGCACATGTATTACCTGATAGTATGTAAAGAATGTGGTCTTCCATGACCTGGAATGAACTGAAAAGATAAGATTGTGTTCATTTATATTTTTATATGCAATTAAATTCCTTATAGCTATTAATTTGTGTTTAGTCTATAGAAGGCATGTTTCATCTTAAATCCAAAATACTTTATATTCCCATATGAAGGCTTCGGATAATGAAAGAGAAAAAGCAGAGCCAATTCTTCAGAGTTCTACAAGTGGCAAATCCAAGAAAAAGAAGAAGAAAAAGAAGAAGCAGGGTGAAGAGGCTAACTCTCCTGCACAGGTAAATGGAACAAAATCTGGATAGTCTGAAAGGCAATTTGTGAGGAATTCACAAAATCACCCTATTTTTGTATATTAGTGTCTGAAGCAAAAATCGTTTGGGGGCAATTCATTTCCTTATGGCATTGGATTGTCTACTGTTGTCTCTCGAGTTAAAGTTAATCTTCTCTTACTAGTATTTCCTTTAATTTGAATGATTCCATGTTTGACTTGTGAATATAATGTAGTTTTGCTGGATTTATGGAAAGCATGAAATATGTGGAAAGTATTTATCCTGAATTACTTATTTTTTTATCAAATCAGGATTCTTTATTGTAGGGATGCTTCCCAGAAGGAACTTTCCTCTGCATGGGAAGCCTTCTCCTGTCCTTGGAAAGACAGCTGCCTTGATGGACATAGCTAACTAGGAGAATGAGAGAAACTCAAGTTTTCTCTTAGGCTAACTTAAAGTACAATTCTATGAGTGTGTAGTGGTTTTCTGAAGTACTGTTGTAGCTTGATTTATGTGAAATAGTATCAACTCGCCGAACTCAGGAGGTGGAGCTACTCTGGGAGTCAGATTTGAATGAGAGAGATAGTATTTGCGAACAGAGGATTGTTGGAGTTTTCTGTGTTACTTAAATAGCTTTTGATGAGTTATAGTGAAACAGATTTGTTGTAAAAATAGCAAGAGCAGATTGCACTTCACTTGGCAATTGAATCATGTTTGAATAGATAAAAACAAGTACTTTCCTAATAGGAAAAATCTTTTAATAGTTCATGCTCACAATACGTCTTGCTTGTGCTTATAGTGACAGCCATTCATAATCTACATTCTTCACAAAATGTTAAATGCTCAGTTGAATCTGACTAGGTGAATTGGAGAGAGGGGGAAAGCATTAATTTCAGTCACTCTTGGTTTGGATTTGCTTTTTGTGATTATCATGTTTTCAGTCTGAGATTTTGTTAAAACAATTTTAAAAAAAATTAAGTTCCTATTGTATAGAATTCGTTTAAAGTTGTCTATGTGGAGGCGGATGCTTGTGTCAATTTGCAGTGTTTCCTTTGAGGCAAGTTCAAACAGGGTATTAGAACTGCAGGTTTTTTTGTAATTGAATTCTGTCGTGTTCTGGTATCTGCAATGACTTTTTAAGTGTAAGTCAAGATTAATAGGTTACGGTTAACGGGTGTTTGTGGATGTCTTGCATGGATCTTAAGGTCAGTGAATGCATTCTGAAATTATTTTTTTTCCCGTTGCCTGTAAGCTGCCTTTTAAATTGTATATGTCCAATGGAATCCTACTGTCCATATTAACATAATTAGATTAATTTATTCTATCCATTGATTTCCAACCATTCAGATTTTGTTACTTTTTCTTTCAATCCTTCAGTCTATGAGATCATCAGTTTAAAGATGAGAATTTCTCTTAAATTTTTATGGAAAATTGGGGGATGTTGCTTGATAGGAGCAGACAGAGCTGCTAATATATCAGATAAGTTACTGTTGTTACAGCAGTTCAGTAATTTAACTTGCCAGTCCTGCTTCAAACTCACTTACAATTTGTACGTTTATCCTCTGAAAACTGAACGTGTTCACTTAATCAGCATCATCTTTCTCATTGATTACACTTAAGTGTTCACACTCATATTTATTGACTTCAGTGTTTGTCAAGGCAGTGGAAGCTACCTTCAGAGCTAGATGTAAAGCAACTCTTTCCTGTCCGGAATCAACTGTGACTGCATTTTCACAAGGTTACAGGGGAAATTAGTGAAGTAACAATGTTTCAGGAAGGTACTTCCAGCTTAAAACCAGGGACCTGTGTTACATTTACTGTTCACCACCACAGGATTCTTCTGGTGCTATAAACAAATGTGTCTAAGTCCTCATGGAAAATGAAAACCTTCCACCTTTAGAGTGGTTAAGGAGTAAAGGTTGAGACTCTCAGATACTTTGGATATATTTTCAGTTTCTGTACTGAGAGGTTTGTTTTACAGGCATGATAGACTAAATTAGGTTGCAAAAATATTATTAAAGCCTAATGTATGATAGAAAACTGTAGAGGTTAATATGCATTTAAGTCACTTTACTTGAAACAAAGCACAGAATTGAGAGCAGTGGAGTCTTACTGTGACACTTTTGCAAAGTTTTTAGAGTAACTTCAGTTTAATTTCACATCTTTATAATTTTGCAGGAGTGTAAAGTGCAGTTCATTCAGAGATTGGGATTTTTGTTAGTAAATTACATGAAGGGAACTGCTTTCTGGGCTTTATTGGGTTCTGTGGGTATTTTTATATTATTTTATATAAATTTTGAGTGTTAGCATGGGCTAATATTAGCCCGCTACTTTAATTTTTTTTAGATAGATTTTCTTAGTTACAGAAGCTGATTGTGCAAAAAAAAATGATGTGCAGGTAAGAAGAGTGAGAACTTTACAGTAAACACAGGGTCTTTTTTTTTTTTTTTAATTCCCCTCCCAACCCCCTGCCCTCCCTTTTGTAGGACACTGAAGAACTGGACAGAGAAGCTGGAGAGGAATTTCAGGAGGATACCTCAAAAGTTCAACCACAGCAGGAAATAGCTTTTTCTCTGAAGACCATAAGTACTAGTGAACCAGCTAAGGTAGGGATACAAAATTGGGTTTATATTACAATTTCTGATTTGGAAGTGCTCAATGTCCACTGAAACATTAATTTATATAGGTAAGGTTACAGGAAGAATACTGCTTAAGGCTAGAAGTTTATGAATATAAAAGTGATGAAGAGGTTGAATTTTAGATACACGTCAGTTGTGAGTTTTAAAAAGGATGTCTGCTCTGAAGAGCAGTATCGTCTAAATCAGCAGTCACTTTATGACTGTCAAGTTATTTTCTTGTTTGAATATTCAAGCAATAGTGTAAAACTTTGAAATCTTGAAAACCTGTGAAGTAATAGGTCTGAGCACGAGACTAATAGCATATTTTACTGTTTCATTGCAACAGAATGAAGTGTTACTAACTTATATTCTGACTTAAATGCAGTCTAAATTTGATTTTTTTAATGGCTGTGCTGAGCTTAAATGTTAATGACTGAATAAGAAAAGTTTTAATTTTACCTAATTCATGAACTGACTGTTTGCTTCAGCTCACAGTTGAAACAAATATTCTAGAGAATACAAATTCTCTTTAATTTTTCTCCAGCTAGCAGCTTTTTTAGCTACTGTTAGCCTACAAGCATCGCATTGTAGGAAGAAGTAAAGTATTTAATATGTCTGGTGGTATTGGTTTTGTGTTCCATAAAGAGGGAACAATACCACTGAGGGAGCAGTTTGGTCCAACAGAATATCTGTCAGAATATTGAGTTTTACTTCTTAACTGCTAAGCATTTGTTTTGTAAAGATAACAAGGTTTTAAGATTCAAGTGAAAAATATTAGGATGGAATCTTTTACAAGAGGCTGCAGGTCACCTAAGAAAAGGTACAGAAGGTGTTTATTGAGAACATGTGTCTTGAAAAGCACATTCAGACGTACTTTTAGCTTATTCAAAATACCCTATGTCAAAGTACCGCTTTTACTTTAATTATTTAGTTTAGGTTCAGTTCAACCCTTATTCAAGGTTATCAACAGCTACCTATTCTATCTGACTAGTGCAAAGTTGGGTTTTGTGGGGTTTTTAACTTGTATCCAAAGAAACAGACATCTGCCTATATGTGCAAGTGGCTTTATTCCTGGCAGTGTGTGGTTTTTGAAAAACTTGAAAGCAAAGACATCATTTTGTGTTGGAGGCCATAGTTGAAAATGTGTAGACAGAAAACTCATGTTTGGATTGTGACATCAAGGTAAGTTTTTTGACATCTACAAAGAGGTGTACTGGTGCATTGCAAAAGACTAGCTTTTGCTGTTTAGAAATCTAAATTGACTTAAGTAGTTTTCAGCTACATGTAATGATTCTTTTGATCTGCAGTTAGATACTTTATTTTTTTTCTCCAAGGTGTCAGCACTGCCAAAATATCAGCCCAGTTTCAGTAGACTTTAAAACCATACCCTACTTCCTAGGTGATTTGATGGCATCAGCTCTGATGACACCTATGCTGTGCACTGTTTTGTGGATACTTGAGTGCTCCTGTTACTCTTGAGCCTTAAATTCAATCTGTTCATATATGTGCCTATGTATAGCTGTGTTAATGACGATTTTGTGAAACAAGACATAGCCCGTATTATCTTGGTGTGGGGACAAACAAAACTATTATTAACAACATTCCCTGGAAGTTAGTTGGACTTGATAAAGGACAATTTGTGAATTGTTGTATCTGACAATGCAGATGGTCTGTGAGTCTTTATCAAGTCTCCTTGCCATCAGATTTGGCTTTATTGTAATTTCACACATGCAAAGATGCCTTCTGATGTTGTTTGAATTGGCTGTTCCAAAAAATTTTAGAAACAGTCTGCCTGATTTGTGAAATGAGTGACTTAAGTTTCCAAGGTAGGTAATGTAGTCTTGAGCAAATGCTCCAAAAAATGAGAACCAAATATGAGGAACAATAAATGAATATTAAAGTACAAATAAGTTGTTATCCTGGATATTCTCATAAAGACTAGAAACAGCTGAATGTTGTACACTTCTGGTTTTTATCTGGTGATGGTATTTTTCCCGTATGATACATGGGGCTGCATGGAAACCTTGGGCATTTTCTCAGCAGGCAGAGGTTTTAAAGAAGAGATATCTTATGGGAATCCTTCATTTGTAACAGTTTCACAAGTCACTACTTCATCAGTAAATTGTAGAATTATGCATATAACTATATTATCAAATGGGCTTTATTCATTGTTTCAGGTTTCCTTTCTCAACTGATTTGTTAACAGAAAATCTTAGCAAAGAGTAGTTCCCAGTTCTTAATGTTTGGTATCAGTATTTACTTACCCTCATCCAAAATTCAGACAGAAGCATGGTATTTGGAAAAATGTCCAGACAATGCTGTATGTACCTGTATAGTTACATTTGCAGTAACCCTGCATGCTTTAATGTTCAAGCTGCAACATGTTTGTTAGTCAGCCTGAGACAGCTGTATGCCATTTAAATACTGAGTTGCTTTACTAGCAGGTGAAGAGTGACTTGATCCTAACAAAACTATGACACCAGTGACCTGAATCAATTACCTTGCACAATTAGGAGCTTTAAGCCATCCTTCTGTTTTAGAGGCCGTATCCATTTTGTTAGAGTTCACCATGCTTTCAGTAGATTAAGAGAATTATTGCAATTATAGGTATTAAAAAATTTGTTTCAGTTGATGTGTAAGGGCACAGCAAACTCCTCTGTTCATAAAACTGAATAAATTTAGAGAACTGCTACCTTCTAAATTCATGTGTTGGGATTTTTTAAAGCTGTTTAAGTTCTTACTTAGTATGATATGATTAAAAAGAAAAGTTAAAAAAAAAAAAAGATTTTTTGCTCTTTTGTATGTTTTGACTAAATTGAGACACTTACATTACAGTGATGGAAACAGGAGAAACTGGTGACTGTAATGTAGGATCTGTGTACATCCATATCAAGGCCTGGATGTGGACTTCGCTGTGGTGTTGTGATAGTTCCACGTCCTGGCTGTTGTGGCACAACTACAACCATGACTTCTTAATAACATCCTAAAGTTTGGGGTTTATTGCTTGACTGAGGCACTGTTTTCTAATACACTTTTCTTTGAAGCCTTTAGTCATTAGGTCACCTGCTGTAGGATCATGGTTTTTTTATGTTCTTTCTTATTGGAATGTCTTTTTTTTTTGCATTTTGACTTCTGGTTTACTGTAATTCCAGTAAGTGCTACACAGTTAACTACAGTTACATCCTGTCTCTGTAGTGGGAACCTTCCAAATAGACCAGATAATAATACTCCTAGTATTTTCCAATTTACTTGGCATTATTCCTACAGTAGTTTCCACTGAAACACTTTTCTGACTGCTCTCACAAATATCTGTTATTCTAATATAAGCATACAGAGTGTTTTGAACAATTGATACGAATGACTGCAAATGCTTTCTAAATATTATAAACATTTGAATTGCATCTCTTCTGAATATGTATTCTAGAATCTTTTTAGGATCTTAGTGATTTTTAGATTGTTCTCTCTTTGCACGCCTTGTATTTTAAGAATTCATTTGTATGATTCATCTTTGCTTGGATGCAACTAAAAGTTTTGGCACTAGATGGCAGTCATATCTCACAGCCTTGATTTAAAACTTAGAAAGATTTTAATATTAGCTTAATTTTTCAATGCTATCTTTCCGGCAGCTGCTAAGTATACTGCCAAAATAACACTGTGTAAGAGTGTTTCACTGTTGTATGACTTAAACTTTTGGAAACTTTTTTCTGTTTTTTTCAAATAGCCTGAGGAGGCTCCTTCGCTTGCTGTTTCTACTGAGCCATCTGTAATTGTATCAGAGAGCGATTCTGACAAGATCGCTTCCCAAGTGCCACAGATGCTGCAAGAGACAGATGTTTCTAGTACCAATATTAAGCAAAACAGTGTGCCTCCTCCACAGAGTAAGTATCTCTCAGTACAATTCATTCCTCTGAATTCAGGGTGCATTTTTTTTCCCATAGAGCGTATCTAGTCAGAGTGCTTTGCCCTGAAGTTTGGGGTTGGAGTGCCTTGTCAGGTACTTATGTATTTCGTTTACATGTCTTGCCATGGTTTAGCTTTCGTTGAAGTACTTTGACAAATGCTTTCACTGTGAGGAAAAACTGTCTTCGTATGCTTGAATAACTGAAAATGTCTGTTGGCCTTGTCCAGTCCTTAACAGATATTTGGACGAACTCTTCGCCATCAGGACTGGAGCTCCGTACTGTGACTAAGTAGTTCTGCCAACACTGTTTCAAAGGCCTGCTTGCGAGCCTTCAGTGGAGCAGATGGATACTAACGTAGCAGTTGACAGGATGTTTAGCTAGCGGAAATTTGGAAAAAAATACAAGCAGCTGAGTTTTCACCCTACTGGGGTTTTTTTTGACTTCTCAACTTAGCTCATGAATGTCTTTTTTTTTTATATGTTTCCGTGAAATGTAGTAATCACAGAGGAAAACAGTTGCTAGTATGGGAGTAGAAAGGTATTGGGTGATGCACTTATTTTTGTTGTAGCCTAACAGCTACATACATCAGGCTGAACAATCAGATACATTGCTTTTTAAAAATATGCTGTGCCCCAGAGATGTCAAACATATCCTCTGTTGTACTCGGCAAAAGTGCTTGTACTGAAGTATTTGCCCAGTAAGACAGAAAAATCAGAAGGGAAGCAGGATGTGATAGGCATTGATTTTAAAAAAAAAAAAAAAAAAGTTGTTTGAATTAGACTTTTTAATGAGATTAATAAATACTGACATTACATAAGAAGTTCCTGGCTAAGTGTTGAAGTAATAAACCAGTTTTTAATGACTACAGAAGAAACTAGATGATTTCATAATATTAGTCTCATTCAGCTCAACTAATTGGCTTCTTGGTTTTGAATATATTAAACAACAGAATCTTTCAAGTCCGTGTGTCAACTTACAACTTTTTGTTTTGGTTCTAAAATACAAAGGTTTTTTGACTCGTTCATGCCCCAGCAAATGAAAAAACATCTCTTATGTTCAGCATGTAAAATATTTTACCTGATTTACCACTTTTGGCAGCCAGCATGTTTTAAGGCAGTCTGTTTTAATAAAATAACATAGTGCTCTTTATTTGATTATGGATTCCATGTAACCATGTCTTTATGTAGCTCATTATTTTTAAAAATACTCTTCTGGCATGTCAGTTATATACAGTGGTTAAAAACAGTGTAATGTGACAAAAGTGAGCAATTAATGTCAGTGGTGTACACGTACGTTATTTCCAGTTAGCCAAAAAATAATAATGACCCTACTGTAAATAATACATTTACAAAATTACATTTGTTGTGTATCACTCTTTGTGGTGTAAAAAAAGTAGGTTGAAATTAGCAAAGGTCAGTTTAGATGCACTTCAAATTGGACTATTTGGGAGAGCAGGTAAATATAACTCTCCTTCAGAAGTCATGCCAGTTGATTGTTCTGAATTACTTCATAGTAATATCGAGTGTGCTGTCAGTATTTTGCAAGTCAACTCTGTAAACTCTCTCAGTCCTAACACTGTAGTTAATGTTTTGTTTTTAGCAAAGTCTGAAGAAAGCTGGGAATCTCCCAAACAAGTTAAAAAGAAGAAAAAAGCAAGAAGGGAAACGTGAACTTCCTGAGATGGACATGTGTTGCTGAATACTGTCATGAAGATTATGCTGTTTATGCAATAATTTGTGAACATGTACAGAATTTTATATAAATTTAAAACAATTTTTAAAACAGAACTGCTGTGAACACAAACATCTTTAAAAAGGAATCAAAGGAAGGTAACTTTATGATATAGCATACAGAACATGCTACATTTGAAAGACATTCTGAAGAGTCTGTTTTTCCAACTTTGGAGAGAGATCTTAACTAAAAAAACTGGTTTTACAACACAGTGCCCTGTTTACAACAGATTATACTCTCATCTACAGCTGCGGATAAAAGATTAACTTCAAGGAAGGGTTTTCTGTAAAAATAATTGTCTGTACAATAGTGGGTGTTTCTTGCCTCTCTTATGAGTGATGCATTAGGAGCACAGAATGTCAACCATTTGAATTTGTTTCATGCCTAAATCAAAGTGCTTTGATTAAATACATAATCTGCCATATCTTTACAGTAAGTTGGTTAGCAAGTATGCTAGCTATTACAGGAATCACAAGTGCAAATCATTAACCATTTGTACAGTCAGACCTTCACGGTTTATTATATGAAGTTAACACAATAAAACTGCTTTGGGTTAAAAGTTTGAGAATGTGATTTGAAACTTGAGTATGGTTCATGAAGTTATTTTTGATAATGTCTATTACCTTACTTGAATTGTTGAAGATAACAGTATATTTTTAAGAATGCAGTAATGTGCATACAATTGGTTTTCTCCTTCATTCCCTACAGTTCTTGCTTGATTCAGACTCCTATCTAAAACTGTATCCTTTCAAGTTTTAAACTTACGGAATAAATTGAAATTAAACCTTCCCTTCCCTTAGCACTTTTTAACTTGCCGTCCCCAATTCTGTTCTGCCATACCCAATTCTGTTCTCTATTACTGAAACTCTGAAGAAAGCAAAGCGAACTTTTTTCACTTGCAAATTATTTGGGATTTCAAAGATCTGTTGGAGAACTGGAGTGGCTTCAGACAGCTTTAATTGACATTGTCAAGACCAGTTATCAGGAACACATTTTTTTACTGCCTTAACCTGTAGTATGTAGAATGTGTCTAGACTTCTGGACAGGAGTTAGCTTTTTTTTATATAAAAAAAATAAAAATTCATGCAAGCATAGCAGTTCTAAAATAAAGACCATTTCCTGCTTGGAACTGTTAATTAAAATGGTGTTTAAGATGTGTTGTCACTTTCAGGCACTGTGTAATTACATGGTATCAAACTGGCAGATGTGTTTGTGTCTGTAAGGTGCATGCTCAGCCATGTACACTGTAAATAGCCTTTACAAAAATTTATTTGATAAGGATGATAATTAGCGTCACCTTGTAAATTCAGTTAAAGAGCCAAGAATTTTTTTTTTTAAATGATTGACTTCTGGTTTTGTGGCACAAACAGAATTGTTAACAGCTGTAACACATGGTACTGATCAACAATCTTGTACTCTTACTCTAGTTGACTGCAGTTCAACAGTATTGCAAGGCGAGAACAGTTAATGCAGCAAGCTGGTTTTAATTGTACTGAAAATGTACCTTGCTAATGGAGAGCTTTCCTAATAAATGAATACTAACTTGCACAGGTATTAACCCCTGTATATCAGGAACATGTGACACTAAATTGATTTGTTAAAATAAATTGAGTATATTGACAGTATTGATTTATTTACTGGGAGGGAGGAAAGTCTGAGACTGATACCTGTCAAGATTCATGTAAAATAAATTTAGAACTGAAGTACAAGCTTTTCAAGGAGTATCTTAAGGCAAACACAAAAACAGGACATTACAAAATCATGCAGAGTCCTTTGCATGTAAATAATAGTATGATTTTACTTGTCTTCATAGTAAAGGTTAAAAAGAATACCCTTTGAATTCAGATTTGTAATGTATGTCCAAAATATGTGTGTCCAATCTGTGTGTTGTGCTACAAGCCTCTTTTGTAGAAAATACTAAGATTTTATGTAATGAGAGACACTGCCCCCAAGGGCTTTCACTGCATAAATTCTTTTTTTCCTCCTTGAAGATATAATTGGCAATATTTCTGGGTTAGTAAGCTCTAGCTCTTGAATAGCTGGTCATTCTGGAAAAAAGAAACAAAGTAACTAACATAGGAACCCTGCTAATTAGCTGCTACTACTAAGCAGGATCATATAAATACATAGCCTTCCTTTCAAAATGTTGTTACCTGTTTAGCACCACCTCTTACTATTTTCTTAATGTGCAGTTTCAACATCTTAGAAGGCAAAACTTGCTTTATTTGACATTCGTTAAAGAGGTAGTAACTGTATAGCATATTGTCTATAAATAGAAACTGCTCTATGTACTGTCATGTTTCTGACTCAAGCAGTGGTTAGTCTTAATGATACACTGAATCCAGACTTTGGTACTTGGATAGAAAGAGAAAACACCATTTAAAGAAACTTAATCATTTTTTCTTTTCTTTTTTCTTTTTTTTTTTGTTGTTGTTGAATGCATGGAATGGTTTCATAAATCCAATATGTTGGGTTTTTCTAAATACTCTGGAATTATTTGTATGCGTAATTTAAACTTGTTGTGATGATGTGTAATTGGATAGTCATGGCATATTTTTATTTCTTTTGTGGGGAGGGAAAGGTGTACAGAGCTCATGTGTTTGTTATGAAGGTAACAACTGTGCATTGGTTTGGAGGGGGGTGAAAACTGTATTTCTGATGCCCTTTTAGAAGTCTAAAGAAAAAAGTGCAAGAGAAAAGCACTCCTTTAATATTTACTAAGAAAGAATGTACATATTAAAAACATTTCAAACTTTATAGAAATACTTCTAGTACTGTTGTGTTGTAACCGAATTGTATCTCATTGGAAACTGCCTTATTAATAGTTCCTAGCCATGGGATTATCCTGTGAGTACGGCTTTGGAAAAGTGCAGACATCAGAATACATGGTTTAAGCAGACTTTCAGCTGTTCTTGATCATAGTTGTTTTGCCTTTAAATGACTGAAGTTGATTGCCAGTCAAGATTTCAGTTTTTTAAAAAAATGCAAGTCTCCTTGCAGCCGCTTGTACCTGTGAGTCTCCTTCTGGTGCCTGCTGAGTACCAGTGAAGTTTCAATTTCAAGGCCATTACTGAAAGATCTTTTCATTGTTATGCTGTAAATGGAAGAAAAAACCCTAAAAATTGGAATTACTACTTAAAAGATACTGCTAAAACTATTTTACTGTTAAAATTCCAAGTTAATTGCTTCATTTAAGAACTAAGAGCATCAGTTGAGTCAATCTGGGTGGGGGGAAGGACCAGGGAGGGCTGTGTGGCCAGTAGTCCTCAACCTGAAAGTACTGCGGTATCACCATGGATCTTACTCCCTGCGGGAGTAACAGAACCATTGTTAGATGGGATGGATTTTTGGGAGCGAAGCGGGAGAACTTGTATGACTGTTCCTGTTTGAAACTGGGTTGACTTACTAATATTGTCTTGGTTCCACATTGGGTCCCTTCAGTTTATGAAACTACTGAACTTCTGTTCTTTTAAATATCTAGTTAGATGTACCAAGCTGAAGGTTTCTGGTTCACTGAAAATCAGTTTGTTTACTGGAACTGTGATGTCTTTAATTTTGGTGTATTCTGGAAAGGCAAATTGCATTTTGAACTCTTTTAACATGAAACTACTGGTTTCAGAGTTTCATACAATGCTCTTAAAAAAACATGCTGAGGAACATCTGCAACTCAAACAAGTATATTTTCTATCCTAATTGTAGCATCAAGTGACCTTGTAGCTTGGCTCAGTATTTTTAATTCAGTCTGTGGCAGAGGGCAAGCCATGGACCACGCAGAAACAGATCGCCACAGTGAACTCATAAAACGGACTAGTTTTGAGACGGTTCTGTGTTTTCTCAGATAGCAAGTCTTCTATACACACAATGTTTCCACTTGGTTGTTCAGCGGGCTCTGACTTGGAGTTAAGCGATTCCTTTTCAAATACCCGATGAAGTACAGACCAAATACTTTGTTACAGAGAGCTTTGTTTTCAGAGGCCGTTCTGACTGAGGCTGCCACAGCTAGTTTTTCATGGCTCTGCTGTGTCCTTGACCATCCTTATCTATGTAGCTAACAGTCGTGCCTTGACCTACGTCCGCAGGTGAAGCTCCGGATGGGAGGTTACTCCTCCCTGATGCGATACCGTAACTCGGACTCGCTCACTCTGGCACAGCCAGGCTTTAATGTGTCTCTTGAAGAGGCATGCTGGACTGGAGAGGTGTGTCTTGCATTTTCACCCTTAGAATATGCAGCCATTGTACGTAAAAAATACCTGCAGTCATGTCTGAAATTACTACAGAATTAGTTTTCTCATAGTTGCCATTGTTGGAAGTTTGTTTACAACCCCCTGGTTACTAGAAACAAGGCAACGTCTTTCTAAGGGGAAAGAGACAATGCCAAAGCTGTCATTAGAATGTATGAAAAGCTACAGGCTGGATTCTAGACTGGCTGCAAGACTTAAATCATCCTGATTTGAAGGTACCTTATTAATAGCTCAAAATAAATAACTAAAAGTGGAAAATTAATTAGTTTGCTAATGAACAGCTATGTTGAATTCCCTATTTGTATACAATGTGATCAGGTATTTCCTTAAACTTTTCTTCATTGCCTTGAAAACAACTGTCTGACCGAAGGCTGAGAGGACCTCAAGGCTCTTTAGTTCACTCTGCCCTCTTCTGAGGCCCCTCACCTTTTTTCTTTTTTTTTTTTTTCTCCCTTTGATGTGCACGTGTACAACTCCCGAAAGGCTCCCAAATGCAGTTGCACCAATGTCAACTGCTACTGCTTTGTGCTTGCCTGGGAAAAGAAGGCCTGCTTGAAGCAGGTGATACTCCATGTATCCATAATCACACCTTGGGAGCTGAGGTATTTCAGGGATCTAACACAAGCTGAAACTCTTGTTTTCTCCGTTCTTGGTTCATCCTTTAGTTACTCATCTTGCTTATTCAAACCTGACAGGCAAGCTATGACTGGCAAGATAATCTCTTCCTGACTGTAAGCTCTAAGTATCCCATCATCAAAACGTAAATGGCAAAAGCCTTTTTGCAGCCAGAATACTTTCCTTAGAGCTTCTCTTCCAGATCTTTATCCCCTCTCAGGGAAAAAAAAAAAAAAAAAAAAAAATCTTTGAAGATAACTTTGTGGAGCTCTCATCCAGATGAGTTGGAAGACTGTAAGCGTTCCTCATACAGACACTTGTTTTGCCAGGTAATGCAGTCATGAGTCGTCCTCTGTGCCTGGTGGGTTTGGAGCTATGTTGTGCCTTAACTGAGGGACTGAAATCTGTAGAAGATATCGCAGACTAAGCATAAAAAAATGGGTTTACATTTGAATTAAGTGGCATTTCCTTAAAAAAACAAAACAAAAGACTCAAACACATACTTCCATATTGTTATAATGCAGTAAGATTGTGAACAGAAAACACAGACTACTATGAAATTCCACGTGCCTGCTGCCTGGCTTTCCGTATGGGGGAGGGGAGTCTGTCGTGTGCACAAACCAAATCTCAGTAGCTTTATTCTCTGTCAATCCAAGCCTGTGTGGGCTTACCAAGGTGGTTTTTTCCAGAGGTTTGGGACTTTGGGAGGAGTCCATGTGTTCTTCAAAGACTCTACTGCTTTAGACTAATGTCTGAACAGTGTCTGTTTCATAACCACCGACAGTCTAGATGTTCCTGAATTACAGAAGAATGTAATCCATCAGTGTTTACTTTTCTGATAGTTGCAGGGGAAACCTATAAAGCCAGTGAAACAGAGTCTGTAGTCTTGGCCCAACTGGTTTTGCCAGGGACAGTGTTAGGATGGGGCAGCTACCTCAGGTGCCTATTTCAAGGGATCTGTTAGAAGTAACCCTGCCATGCTAGCATCATCTTTCATTTCACTCTTGAACTATTTTGTTCCAGTTTTGTGTCTTAGTTAAGCTGTCCTTTAGCTTGGCTGGAGAGTCTTTGAAACTTTTTCAGATAAACCTCTTTCTCCATGCTTGCCAGCATGGTCTGAGTAGCCACTTCGAGAAGAGTCAGACCTGAGGTTGCATGGTGACTTGTGGCTCTTCCAGCAGCAGTGCCAATTCGCCCACGGTGACCCTGCCTGTTTGATTCACCTCCAGAAGGTGCAAGTGGAGCTGTTAGATACGGCTGCGGTGGTGCTTGAGAGGTATTCCTGCTCCAGCTGGCTCTCCAGTAATTCTCCTGTAAGTCAAGTCTATGGCTTGTGTAGAGTAGGGTTAATATTGGTGTTACCTTAAGTATGAGAGACTTTCACAGCTGACTTTAACATGGGGGAGTGGGTTTCCCCCTTCATAGATACCTTTCATTTTCTTTTCTGTCACCGTCGTGCCTGGCTGATTATTTTTAAAACTTTAAAAAAAATTTTCATCATAGTAGAGATTTGAAATATTTTCTTCCCTTTTGCTGGAATTCTTCTCTGCAGTTTCCAAGGACAGAGGTTCAAAGAGCTGTCTGCTCTGAACTAATGTGATGATTTAATTTCAAAAAAAAAAAAAAAAAAAAAGGGAAAAAACCTGTCCTTTTAATAAGAAAAACAATCTTACTCAGATTTGACCTAGGGATTGACCACTTTTGAATGGTAGTAGTAGTAAAACGTATTTAAGTGCTTTTCTGGAGTGGGCTCAAGATGCTCAGCACTTGGTGGAACCGAGCTGGAAAATCAATACTGCGCTGTTTTATATTCATATACTACAGAGACACGGTTCAAAGTCATCCAAGTCATGCAGCCTGCTGTTAACCATGGAACTTCTTTGCACTGTTTTAGGAGCATGTCTCTTACTGTGAGTCCTTAGTAGGTACGCAGAACAGCAGCTTTAGTGATTGTTTTTGTAATGATTAAAACACTTTAGCTTATACTACCTTGAATATAAAAAATACTTTGTAGACTGTGGCAGAGATGCATCACTGAAGGGTTCCAAGGCCTGGCATGTTGGTGACTGAGAGGGGCATGTTTTACAGACCCAAGGATTGCCATATGTGTTGTTTTTCCGCAGTCATATCATGCAAATACTAGTCTATGGGAAACTTGGTCAGAAGTCATGTGTGTTCACATCAGAAAATAGCTTTTTGCCTGTTCACCTCCAGGCGGAACGTCTGTCATGCAGCACAAAGTCAACGTGTGGAAGCAGGATCGCAAGTGCTTCACTTTGCATTAATTATTCCATCACTAAAAATCTTGACTTTGTGCTAGTATGCTGCTGGGATTCATCACTCTTTGTGGCCAGAGAACATTGTGCTGGAACACATCTTCTTATGTAAAGACTTAATGTAATGCTGACATCTCTTGAGAGCACCGCACGTTGTCTTTCACACCATGTTTTACTTCTGCTTTGCGTTGCTACTGTATGGAGGGCAGGATACAGTTTGAGGTTTTAAACTCCTTAGACTTAATCATTCCAAATATTTCTTGAGCAGTCCACCTCAAAGAAGGTTTTTTTGGCAAGTTAACTGGGGGAAGAATTCCTAACCTCAAATTGTGTTCTTTATTTATCACAAACCGGTGGCTCAGCCCTGCTCCAAATGACGTGAGCGATCAGCAGGGTGTTCTGCCAGGGCTTTAAGGACACCTCCATCAGCATGGTAAAAACTCTCAGCGAGGGGTGCTGACTATCTTACAAACATGAAGGTGTCCTAGTATGGCAGTTAAGTGGTTTAATGACTCACATACACTGAATATCAAAGGGGAAGGGGAAAAATAAGCAGATTTGCATTTTCATAGTATGCTTAGTTTTGGAGAATATCATGTTGGTCATCAGTTATTTTTGTTAGATCTGAAAAGAAGGTCGGATGCTGAAAAGCTGAGCAAACTGTGAAGGTACTTCACTACAAGAGTGTGCAACAAGGAAGCTGCAGGGTGCATAGCAGTGGCGCTGTACTGTTACGTACCTACCGACTTGCCCCACCAAGTTTGACTTAATTTCAGAGCACTATCAGAATCACTGTAAACATTGAATGAGAGGCTGAGTTAGTACAAAATAGGAGGTGCTGCCCTCCAAAGTGACAAATGTCTATCATTCTGGTCTGCGGAGATGGGGTTTCTGTATGCCGTGCTGAAGCCACTTGTATTCCAAAGGTTTGTACGTAGGTGTTTGACGCTAAATGAGTTGCAACAGAGATGATGATTTAGAATTGTGTGTTACTGCAATTAAACTTTTTCTGTGCTTTCACCAGTCCATTAATGTATACCAGTGTCAGCTGGGTGAGCTCTGCAATGTTGGCTCAATCAGGATTTCCCAAAGTTGCTTCAGGCTATAATCAAACATGCCTATAAAATGCTTTACAGTCACAATATAGTAATATACTTTACATTGATAACCTATGTTGGGACACACAGCAGAAAGCAGTGTGATTGTGAGGCGTGCTTTTGAAGCAATGTTTGTACTGCACTTGGGGATCAGTGGCCAAATAATGCTATTTCAGTCAAATTATATGGGTATTTATGATGCCATTTCCTATACAAAGTGGAGGATGAAAAATTAGGCATGTGATTTAAACTATCAACGTTACTTCTAGCATGAGGGATCCTAAGAGGACATTTTGAACATTTGGAGGAGTTTGCGATGAAGAGAAGCCAAGAATATCTTTGGTTTCTATAATTAGAAGAATATCAGCAACCTTGATCTGTCTCTCTTGAGAAGAGACAATGTAAAATACGCAGTACTAGAGAGTTTCACTCTCAACCCGTGCATGTGTGGTACTGGTGGCTCTATCTTATGTAGTTTTTAATCTAGATTTTCTACCTCCATTTCCCAATACATACAAAAGATTTATAAATTGAAACAAACTTCATCCAATTGAACTTTCTGCACCATCAGTACCATAAAGAAGTGTTTTCCTTGCTCTCGAAGTAACAAATCCGTCTATGCTGTATCTCTGCACTTCATGAAGGACATACCATGGACCTTTAATTATGTATAATGTATATCAAAGGTGTTACGTTGCATGTACAGTACTTACAGTTTGCCTCTGCACACGCTGCAGAAAAAGGCAAGTATTGGCTAACTGTGTGTGAATTGCTATCACGTCCTCAGCAAATCAACCATCAAGGGGATTCAGGACAGATTGACCCAGGTGACACTTTCACAGTATAAAGCCACCAGCTCCTATGGCATGTTCTCCAGGCTTGACTGGGAAGCAGGTGATCTCCGTTGGTGACTCCATGTTAAGCAGTAGATGGGTAAATGGGCAGAGGGTGTGGCACTGTGAGAAAGTTGAGTGCTTTTCTTAGCATAGAAAAGAACAGTGTGGGTGAGACTGGAAGTTTCTGTAAAGTTCTGTGGCAAACCTCTGCCTGTGGTGAACAACGGTGGGAAGAACTGGTTGGTGTGGCCTGGAGTTTGCTCAAGAGTCCAGCAAACTTGGAAGAGAGCAGGAGAAGAGAAATAACTCCATAGATATTCAAAGTAATGATGATGATGCTATTCAGTTGCTTGAAAGTTGGTGATAGCTCTAAGCCTGGGTTATTTATTGGTGCTTAATGTGCTCAACAACAGAACGCGGTTGGGGGAAAGTCTAAGCAGGCTCCCGAGTAATGAGTTACTGCTTGAAACCTGACTAGCATCTAAAAAGGTGAAACTGGGAAGTGTTTGCTGTGTAACTTCCAGGCAGTAATAAATTACAGTCATGGAAGATGTGTTGTTTTAATTCCTCCTGACTGTACTTAAAAAATCAGTGTTGGTTCTTAATAGGCTAGAAGAAAATGATTTATCACTAAACTGAGATAGTTAATAAATGACAAAATGATCATGACTTCTACTAGATATAAGTAAAAAAAAAATTAAAAAAATATGTAAACAGAACATGCTTGATGAGCAAAATTTCTACATAAAAAAAGAAGTGAGGTTTTAAAAGAAGGGGAAAAACCCATAATCACGTAGTGAAAAAGGGAATAAAATCTGGCACCATTCCCAGTGTTGAGCCATACTCAAATGAATCTATAAGTTAAACATTAACTAATCTAACTAATGGAACTAAAAGGAAGTAAATACTATTTGATGTATATTAGCTTTTCTTAGAAGGTCTGCCTCTCCTATCAATCAAAGACCTATGACCTCTCTGACTGCAAACTCAACGCAGCATTAAAAACTGTCGCTGAGATTTTGCTCAAGCTGGCAAGCAGTAAGACACTGCTGGCAACACCACCACCTATTTGTCCAACAGCTCCATCCCATCCTTGTGTGCCATATTTCGTGTACCATAATTGGCTTCAGGCTATGGATAAAAAGTACCCATCTGTACCAGTTGGTTAATACTTCATCCAGCATAGCCATTCAAGCCAAAAGGCCAAAAACCCTCCAAGCATGACCTTCCACCGGGACACTGTATTAAAAGGTCAAGTGTAAATCCCAGGATGTTTGAATCTGAGCAGTGAAGAGGAAGACACTCCAAATTTTCAGACCCGTTGGGTCTTCTGATTTGGCAATGTCACTAGGCAGCAGCTGAGGTTTGTGATAGTTCCTGTCTAACCCTGAGGGAGAAAACGTCCATTATGAGCCACAGCCACGGTTTCTGGTGGTTGGCGACTGCAGGAACTGCTATCTACAGACACTCTTGTGTGGTGGCTGGCTGGCTAATTAGTACTGCTCAATATTGTTTTAAAGGCCTTGTGTGTTTGCCACTTCTAAATATTGCCGTGCACAAGGGAGGAGGGCTTTGGGGTCTGCTGGTGGAGGGAAACATGGAGCAAAACATGGAACGGTGTCCCAACTCTGCCAATCCCATAAATGAGATGCCCCAGTGAAGGGGCTGGGAAGGAGTTGCAGTTGCTTTGGCTGCCAGAGGTCCCCTTACAGGTAAGGGACCCTGAAATGGTGACAAACACTAATGCATGCCCCAAAAGCCCTGACAGCTAGACGTGGCTACAAATGCCCTTGGGCTATCACCTGATGAGCTGGTGGGGCATCCTGTTGGTCAAGGTGGGATCTATACATATCAGACTGGGGGAGCAGGCAGGAGGACCACCACCATTAGCAGCATAGCCAAGAATAATACAGAAAATCCCATAGTGTGGCTGACCCTGAAAAAAGTGTCAATAAAGGCTGAAAACTCTGCATGCTCTCACCCTACCGGTCTGGGACTTACAGATCTTCCAGAAAGACAAGGGAAAGGCCATGGCAGAGTGCGGTGGAAGGTCCTTGAGAGCTCTGGCACTGTGAGCTGAAGACTTGCACAGGGGAAATGTCAAAGCTCAGCTAATGCTGTTGGAGGAATTGGAGCAAGCGCGATTTGCCTGTACTGCATCAAGCAAACACTGTTTCCTGCTCTCTGCAGATCTGGGTGAAGCCCTACTGCTATAGGGTTCATGAGCCTACTGGTACCTTCAGCAGTGGTTTTAATTGTTGCTCATACCATATGAATCATTTGCTTGTTTTCTAAAATACAGTAAATGACTTAGACATTATATTCTTGGGTTTGTGTTTTGCAGGGGCAAGAGGTGAAGTTTTTAACAGATACTTGTTCAGTCTGTTAGGGTATTAAACCCTGACCAACAGGGAGGAGGGATGGACTCCGTGGTAAGCGCATGTTCGATGTGTGCTGGCCCCATCATCTGTTTCTAGGGGTGGAATGTATTTGGCATAAATTGCAGGGTTCTGGTAGCTGGGGGCTGCAGGGGTGCCCTGTGTGGGAAGATGCTGTGCCCTGTGCTGGTCACAGCCAGTGCCAGATGGCTCTAACTTCAGTGTAAATATCTTCTGCACACCAAAACCTCAGTGAGGGGAGCCTGTGGCAATCCTGTGCAAATGTGCTAAAGAACGAACAGCAGGGGCAAGAGAGAGGAGAAAGAGCAGAGACACAAAAGAGCCACCTCAGGAGAAATGGAAGAGACATATGGAAGGAGACATTAATGGGGCTATGATGGGGCACGTACTTTTGGAAGGAGGTGCTCCATGCTGGAACAGTACACCTCTGAGGAGACTGCAGCCCATGGATAGCATGTTATATCTGATACTGAAGAAAGACTTCCTGTACATGTTACCAAATCTGCTGCCAAGCAAATAATTAGATAATTGTGTAACATATTTTTGAGGTTTCTAGTGAATGTAACACAGATGGTTTCTTCTCATCCAAAATGTTAAAATTAATCTGCAAGGCTAGCATGAATGGGAAGGCCAGAAGAAAAAGAAAAGAGCTGGATCTCAGCGCACTTCAGAGCTCACCAGCCTTCTTGTGAGTCCTATATCTTCGCAGCAAAACTGAGAGGCTTTCAAGTCAGAAAAGGGGAAAAGGAAGGAGGCAGTAAGGCGAGCTTTTTCTTGGAGAACATTTGAGCTATGTCATTGCAATCGCTCTCTTATAGGCTTCTAAGATGTGTTCTGAGTTGTAACATGCTGGAGAAAAATACTGATCTCACTGATCTTTTTTACACAAACCGGAGAATGAATGACCTCTTGAACTCATTTTGAATTGTGGCAGCAGTCCTATTTTATTGCATGTTGGCCAGTCTTTACGGCAGAGAGATAGTGTCAGACATTTATTGGAGGGTTACTTTTTTTAAAATGCACGGGTGTTTTTTAAACTTTGTTGCATTAAATATTTCAGTAGCCCTCAATACTTGAATCATTTGCAGCCACGCTGAAACACAGGCTCTGAAGCAAGCCGAGCAACAACTTGGAATCTTAAAATGACTCTTTACTGCAATCACAGTCAATTTCCCAATGCTGTCGCTGCTCTGTGCCCAAGGACAATACCCAGATCTTGGTTTCTGGACAATGTTTAACCCTTTTCTTATCTTGTCTTAACCTGGCCAAATACAAAACAATTAACAACTTCTTTGCTCACTCTGGAGCTCGTGGCTAATCCTACACGCAGAAGATGTGGTTCCCTTGAGCTGCCCTTTTGTATATGTGCTGTAGGCAATGCTGGGCAACAGTATAATTTAATTATTCAAGGCCAATTGAACTATGCTCCACCATCCCCGTGGACTGTGGGTACAGACAGAAGGTGGGAATGATAGGCAGCTTCCAAGCCACCTGTCCTCTTCAAACAATCTTGTTCAGATAGGTATTAAAAAGGTTGAGGAGTACAAATAACCAATTTTAGTGAGCACTAGAAAGCACAAGAATATGTCGAATGGATCAGATCATCCTCTTGCAGGAGGGAGAAGTTGTGCCCTGGAATGAGAGGATCACAGGAGACACATAGGGGAGTACAGAGCAGCAGCAGGACACAGAATATACTGGATTTTTTAACAGCTTGCAGCGCAGAGAAGAATTGGCAATGAGCTGAAGTTGGGCTGGGTCCTTCCCCAGCTGGCTAGCACAGCTCTGAGGGTGTGATGTGGGGAACGAGTGGCTGTACAAAACGAGTTTAGCGCCTGTGGTAAGGAGGGGCAGGCAGGAACCGTGAGGCTGCATTTCTCTTCTTGATACGTCCTAGAGCCCACACGCCAACCCAGGGATGAGCAAGGGTGTGTCAGGTTTTGGCCCTGTGCTGTGTTTAATTTCAGAATCAAATGTTCACTTGGAAAAATATCTTACCGTATCACGGATCCCACTGGAAAGATTATCTTTTTTTTTTCCAGCACAACTAAAACAAGGACTTCTGAGCAGGCTGTTTATTAACTTGAGTTTATATCACTTTCTGAGCCAGGCAGTGATACTGGTCCTCTTCAAGTTTGATATATAAAGATGATAATCCAGAGTGTCTCTTGTACCTCTAGGAGCCTTGACAAAACTCAGGTGTCTTCCAGTTCAGAAGCTGTCACTGGTGCATCTTAAATGATCTTTCACTATTCTGGTTGCTTTTGGGTGTAAGATCAGATATGATGGATTCACAGCCCTCTCTCCAAAAAATGTTTGTTTTATAAGGCAAAGTGAATGGCATGGAGGCTTGAACTAGGGAGGCTGTGGTTATGGGTCGGTAGCTGTGGTAATACTCGGGCTCCTAAACAAATCGGTAAAGACTGAGTTTTGTATATTTGCAACCACTTCATTTCTGTTGAATTTCTCACTTGATGCTCACTTGACAGCATACTTCTAAAGCCTTTAAAAGTTCATGTAACAGTCCCAGTAAGTGGATTTTCTTCTGCTAAGCGGTGGCTGCTGAAGGCCGTTCGGCATCGCCGCCAGTGGAGGGGCACACAGCAGTGGTGGGGGCATGTGTTGGTGGTCAGGCCTGGAAGGACAAGACCAATGTGGTGTCAGCAACAGCCTCCAACAGAAACTGGTGCCGAGGTCCCAACCCTCCTTCCAAAGAGCTCGCTCAGAAGTTGAGACAGATAAGCAAGTTCTCCGAATGAGATTTTGCAGAGAAAGCTGCACACTTGACTTGCAGCAGCCAAAGTGTCTTCTCAAAATCCATTTGCTTGCAAGAAAAATGGATCGCTGTGCCTTGGAGCCCAGTGAACCACATGCTGTAATCTGTGTTGTGACCACCCCCACTTTTACTGCCACTTGCATCTTTTTGTTTTAATTCAGTTTGGGGCTACGTCTTTGCCTCCCCAGCTGGTAGCAAGGGGAGTGAGCTGGGATCAGTGAGTGGGTCTCCCCAGAGCTGGTGGGGCTCCGTGCAAGTGCACAGCACTGCTTGGGCTTGTGCACTGTCAGCTGCTAATGGGAGCTGAAGCCTATAAATGCTGCAAGGCAGGGACTAGGCCTTCCATCTGCAAAGTACATAGTATACCACAGAAATAAAAATAGAAAGGAGCAGTTTGGACTTCATCATTTCCCTAAACTGTCCGTGATTTATACTTCTCTGGACTTCTAGAGTTGGTTATAAATCAGGAGTGTGATACAAAGCCTTGATGCTTCCTGATCTTTCCCATCAGGCTTTGTGAATGGAAATTAATAATTAGACAGAAAACTGCTCTGAAGTAATTAGCGTTCACCTTCTCATTCTTCCTTCCTTTTCTTCTGAGTATATCCAGATTAAAGCCACTGATGGGAAACCATAAGCAAAAGAAGACATGCAATTGATTTCTCCTAACAGAGAAATGAGAGCTATGCCAGGGGATGTTATACATGGCTGCCACATCCAGCAGCTCCGGGGACTGGGGCTCCTCCTGCCTGGCTGCTGGAGCCCAGCTTGTTGTGCCCAGCCCAAGCTGATGGATGCGACTGCTGCTTTCCATTTGCAGGCAAAGGACACCGACGGGGACGGCTACACAGATGGCCACAGACAAGGTGCTGCCTTCAGCTGTGCCTCCTACATGTAAGACTCGCAGAAGACCTAAGTACAGACCAGCTGGTCCAGCTCGACATTTGCAAGCAAATAACACAAACACACACGGTTTGGGACAGACACAGACTCTCACTCCCCAGCAGCCAGCCCCAGGCACACAGGCTGTGACCCACAGTCCCAGCCCAGCCACCAGCGCTGAGCCCCTCGCTCACCTCACTCATGCTGGTCCCCCCAGTAGCTGGTACTTCTTGCACCCCCCGCATACACTGTGTGAAGAGTGAGAGTACACAGAGAGACAGTTAAGAAAGGATTTAAGAAGAAAGGGTGATGAGGCATAGGGCCGAGTCAGGCAAGTGTACTTTACACATGATTGACCCCTTTTATATCCATTTCTGTCTGATCCCCCCCTCCCCCTTTGCTCCTTCTTGATCCCCTTCCCCTAATCATTCCTTCCTACATTTTGCAAAGTCCTGCAGGTGTCCCTTGAATATCCCGAATTGTCATGTTCCTCTTGTTTGCCCCTTCTTATCAGTTACAGAGTCCAGGTGACCCTCTCCAAAGCTGCCCCTGAAACTCCTCAATGACCCATCAATTAGTAACTGGAGACTTTTGGTCTTTGACATGGTCTTCATTGTCCCTTGTCCACCAAGTTTCTGTCCTTGTTTATCTCTTCCCCCTTATTATCCTCTTTCCTTTGAAAAGATCGGGTCCTTGGTCAGATAACCTTAATGAAGCAGGTGCTCTTACCTTCCACATACACTTACAAGGCATAGATACAGGGTTTAGTCTTTCTAACTTGCTTACTTTCTGGTATTAAAGATCAAGGTCTATCAAGGTGACTGGCGAGATAGTCCAGACCACATTGTTTGGGATTTTCCTTCGATCTCTGGAATATTTGTTTTGTTAATATGGATGTTTCATTTTACTAGAATTTTAGTGACATTTTTTAGTATGAATCTTGAAAATGCAATATTTGGCTTACGCATATAATCTAGTCAAAATTATAATTCAGGGCCAAGTGGCTTTTCTCTTTATGCACAAAAAACCCCTGAAAGTTTTATAAGGACAAGCTAAGAACAGAGGTTATGTGAAGTTCCTACTTAAAGTATTTTTAATTTAATTTACTATCATGGCTTTACCAGTAGGGATAACGCATAGTTAGAAATGTTCCTCCGTGCCAAGTCAGCTTTTATCCTGGAGTTCCTGTTCTGTGCAGATGTACGTATGAAATAAAGAAGAGTCCCAAAGCAACCATATAGGGAAATGTTTGAGTACTTTTCAATGTTATATTTTAATGATAAATTGTGGGATTTGGTAGGAAGCCAAGGTAGATGGCAGTAAATAAATTATTCTTGGGGTCAGGCTAGGCATACAGAGCTCCTGGTAGAACTTTCTTCATTATTTCTTCTAGCGAACGATACACGTCTCAAATAATATGAAAAAGTCAGCTGCTTGGTAGGAAGTTTAGCTTCTACCTGGAACACTGCATCAATACGCAGCATTGGGTCCTTCCTCCTAATGCTGCTTCCCCCACCACCATCATGGCATTAACTACAGGTAGTGACAATGAGGTTAATGACAACTTGTGTATCAGTTACATGAGGCAATTCCAGCCTCCTTAATAGCAGCAACTTTGGGAGTGGATTAGGAGGGCACCACAAAAGAAACCAAAGGTTCATGGCTTCAGAATCTGGGGCAAATTCAAAGCACGATCTCCTCTGATGTTAACTTGCTTTAACAGCGAAATGGATTTTTATTTCAACTGGTTTGCCAGCCAGGAATTGTTACAAGCAAGGACGCACCGTCACACGTTCGCTCCCATCACACTAATTCCAGGCGCAGCCGTGCCCGAGAAGGGCTGGGTAGGACCACCAGGAGAATGGCACTTTCCCACCATCCCTGACACGCCGGGGCCAGGCGGGCCAGCCTGTCAACTCACGGAATTCCCTCGACTTTGTCTTTTAAAATCCTCCCGTGCTTTGGTGTGCTTGCTCCAGTGCTCTGGGTTTGGTGTTTTCGGTCGGTTGGGTGGCGTTAGTGCCCCTGCGGGCACGGAGGGGGTTGAAGGCGGCACCGCGGTCTGCAAAGGTGCAGCTGCCGCCCGGGGAACCGGCGGGGACTTCACCCCCGCCCGCCGCCCTCGGGGCTGGGTCCCTCCGCTCTCGGTCCCGCCCGCCGGGAGGGGCGGCCCCAGCCCCGGCCCCGGCCCCGGCCCCAGCCCCGGTCCGGATCCCGGTCCCGCCTCCGCGGAGCGGCGCGGCGAGAGGCGTGGAGCTGCGCGGAGCCCGGAGGAGCCGTGGAGATGCTGAACTCGCCCTGGGCGCGTTTCTACTCCAACAGCTGCTGCCTCTGCTGCCATGTCCGCACCGGCACCATCATCCTCGGCGTCTGGTACCTGGTAAGGGCCCCCCCGGTTGTCTCCGTGTCCCCCCCCGGGGGTGTCGTCCCCCCCCCCGCCCCGGATCGCTCGGCACCGGCTGCAGGGGCAGCCTTAGCTGCTGCGATGGGCATCCCCCTCCGCGGAGCAGCAGCTAAAGCTGCCCCTCACAGCCCCGGCGTTTTTTGGAGCTAACCCTCCGAGGAGTCATGCTGTTATTAGCAGCCTAACGCTCAGCGAGGTCCAGCGCTTCCCTGCTGCTAACCCACGGGTTGTCCCCTGCGAGGTGGAGGCTGGTATTTAGACTCTGTCTAAACTGGGAGATGAAGCATGTGTGTGTTTAAGGGTCAGTGGAGTGGGAGCAGGAGATACAGAGCACAGGCAGGCTCACCAGGGTCGCCAGCAAAAAGCTGTTTTGGGGATGGAAATGGGATGAGTGAAGATCCCTGGTGTGAGGGGTTTTCCCGCTCCCCCAAACTTCGGAGCGGTGTTCCTCAGGCCGGGCTGACTGCAGCACTGAGGCCCCGCTGGTGCGTTAACTCTGGCAAGGCTGCCCGGACCCTGACCATGCTGTGCAGAAAAATCTTGTTTTATCATCTCTGGTTGCTGCTTTGTGAAGAAGTCGGCTGTTCTCATCAGTGATGTTCCTTGTTTGTCAGATAATTTTTGTCAGTAGTATCTTGGTCTGGCTGGCAGAGAGCTGAAACCTTTCAGGCAGCTGCTGTCGGGTACTAGACAGACTTCTTTCCTCTGTCAGGGTTACAGGATGTGAGTGAGGAATTGACCCTGGAGGCACAGCTCTAATGGGTTATCATCAGTCCAGCGATTGTCCGACACCCCATTGTTCAGCCAGGGGAAACACTGGGTGAGGAGGAGGTGCATTAAGCCCTCAGTTCCTCTCCTGTCTTTGACAATCTTTTCTCAATCCCTTGGGTTGCAATGCAGGAAAAGCGGCTTTCCCAGAGCTGGCCCTGCCATAGTCACAGGGTTTGCAAACGTGCCACGACAATAGAAAGAGCTGGTTTGTCGCTCTAGGTTATGTAGATGCACTTAGCCTGCCCAGTCTTCCCCGTCTCTTGGTGTGAGAAATCAGTCTCCGTCTGAAGCCAAGGCCACGCAGAGCTGTTTGCCAAGCATCATTTTTCAAATGAGTGCAGACGGAAGCAGATTAGACCAGGGCTTATTTGCTAACTACTGAAATTCCCTTCAGAAGCAAGCGAAAAAGCAAGGCTGGCCTCCATTGTAGGACAGTTCATTAAATAAATTCCATCAGCGTAATAAAAAGGCTAGGTTGACATTTATGTCCTAGAAATCATATAAAATACTCTGTGCTTTAAAAAAATACATATTTCACCACTGAGAAAATGGTGCATTGGTTGAACTATTTCTTGCTCCTGGTTTAATAAAATAGAGTTAAATGCACTATCCACAGCCTGTGGTATCTGGAATACTGACAGTATTGAAAAAGACACCCCCCTTGCCTGCCTGCAATGAAGTTTCAGTAAGTTTTAATATGACCTGAAAGCTTTTGCACATTTCTTCCAGGATTCTTGTTCTTTCTTTCTGTCTTCAGCTGAATGAAGCTTTTTCACATTGGCTCCACAAAGACAGGGATACAGATATTAGAGCTGTTCAGCGAACCTAGAGATATTTGAGGAAGAGGGAATTAAGTCCATCAGCTAGCTTTAGATACAAAGAAAAACCTGACAGCTTCTTAGACTTTGTTACCTATTGAGTTACAAACATTTGAATACCAGTGTTCTGATTTCACATAGAATTTTTCTGCAAAATCTGCTTTAAAATTTCCTTTTCTAACTAGCAGATATTTCCTGATTTATACCTCTTCCCACTTTGCTGCTTTTGCTTTCATAGATTTTTCAGGGCAGATTTCTGAACGACTTCAAATTAACAATAACTCATAACATATCAGGGTGCACATTTCTGTCTGTGCTTTCTCCTCTGTTGCAAATATTTAGATTTTTAAGGTTAACTACTAAGAACAGAAATTTAGATACATGTTGATAATAAAGGCCAAACCTTTTTTGCTAGCTTACAAAGTCAGGAAGCAATAAGTAAGGAAGGGGTAACCCCTTGAGTAAATAGCTACCCTGGTTGAAAGATCTGATTTACAAAGTCATATACAAAAGTATTGTTTTATATCAGAAGACCAATTATGATTTGATACCATGTGCTATTGAGGGTTTACATAAAAATGGGTGTTGCCATGGTGGTAATTTTTCTTCTCTGCATGCATTTTGGGTAATTGCATTACTCCAAACCACACCTGAACTATGAGTATTACCTCAAATAAAGTTCAAACAAAAACCCCTTTGACTTTTTGCCATGCCCACATGTATTCTGGATATTGTTTGCCATTATGCTTTACAGGAAATTACTTGAGGAAATAAACATCCCCCCTAGAGAATGAATAGTTTTCTTGTTGCTTTTTCATATCTTTCTACCTGTGAAGTGTAAGTTTTATTAATTCTATGACTATGAATACAATGTAGCAGAGGCTTCTGAAGGAGGAAAAAATAGTACCTTAGAGGTTTTAGCAGGTTACTAAAATAACATTTTCACATGTTGAACCAGTTTTGAGTTAATATAATATCAGGAGGCAGAATTTCATGCCTGAGTAAATGTGGGAAAAGGAGTGCATTTCTCTGAGATGATGTTTTAGCTCTAGTTTTAATGTTTTAATGGGATGTTTAGGATCCTACAACTAGTGGAGAGATTGGGGAGATGAGTGCAGGTGGAGTCATCAGGGTTGCATGATGAGAGCACTTTCCCACACAGGTAAGGGGAAGGAACACTGTGTGCATTGCCTACTCACACCCAGCACAGACCCTTACAACGGTCTCATAAAGTATCAGTAGCTGGGAAATAAATACTTACCTTTGCTCTGTTTTAGAACATAATGAATCTCCGAATGCTAATGTTTCTATAGCTCTTGTGTATCAGTAGTTTCTTCCTGGTACAGCCATAGGTCTTGCATCTAGAATAATATAATATAATATAATACAGCATTGCATGATCTTGCGATGTAGTATACATAATACAATATACAAACTATCAGAGAGCACTGAGGTACTTCAGTGTAAAAAGTAACTTGTAAAGGGTGGAGCAGCCAGAGGAAATTTCCTGAAAAGAATATCTAACAGGGTTGCAGAATAGCCTGCGCTTCAGGAACTTGGGGAGAAAAGCTTAAGAGGAGGTGCTGCAATGCTGAATACAAATGTTATGCTGGAGACTAAGATGGCAGTAATATGGGTGGCTGGGGGTAATATTTATTTCAAAACTTGAGGACTGGTTTGATTCAGCTGGTTATTAATCTTTGGGGTTTATCCTACTGGCATAGATTGTACACTTCTCTGCATTGTATCAAACATGAAGTCAGAGATCACAAGTAATAACGCAGAAACACTTTGGGCATGAAAGTCTTGCGAGTGTCATATTTTGAAAAAAAAAAAATTAAATAAGGAAAACGAGAAAATCGCTTTTCAGCAGCTTAGTTTTGTTGCAGGCAGTTGTATCGGCATGCTGCTCAAGGCAGCGACACTGCTGAAATGAGCCAGTTTCAGTTCCGATCTCCCCCGGGTGCTGGAGTCCAGGGGAAAGCTGGCACTTGTGTTAGGTCCAAGTGACCCAGTCGGTACTGGTGAGTCAGAATAACATCCCCATTGGTAACAGCTTTTATATACCCAGCATGTCTTCTTCCTGAGTAAATGAACTCCACTTTATCTAAAACACAGAGAAGGAACAATGTCAGATGTGCTGACAGGGTCACGGAAGGGTTTCCCACTCTCCTGACACATGGCGGTGGGGTTGATGCACACCTCGAGGCTCCATCGGCACCACCTGGGACGACAGGAATTATTTCCCATTGACTTGGGAGAGGGGAAGATGAAACTTTAAGGCATCAGTTCAGAAAAACAAACCGGAACATTAGAAGAAGGAGCTTTCATTTTTGAGCGATAGGTACCCAGTGCCGCCTGCTACCCGCTTCGCTGCGGCAGTGCCCTGGGCACGGGCTGCTCCTCCCCGCGGACCCCCCGGTCCCCCCGGTCCCCCCGGTCCCCCGGGAGCCGCTGCCGCCCCCGGAGCGCGGCGGGAGCTGTCCAGCCCCGCCGGAGCTGTCCGCGGCTCAGCGCCGCCTCCCCCTCTCCGGCAGAGAGGGGCTAAAAATAAAAGCTGATGGAAGGCTGAGGAGCTTTTATAACCTCCAGTCATCGGGTTGTGCGGCTCCCTCTGAGGGACGTGCGGTAAGAACGCGAAGAGAGCGAGCCGAAGGCTTCAGCCAGGGTGGCTTCAACGTTTGAGCTGCTATTTGTGGAAGGCTCAGTATGAATTGCTAGTCACGACGTTTCAGTTCTGGATTTTTCTGAATATACAGTTGGAAACACGCATAATTTCTGTCTGCTTCTCAGTCGTGTTTAAATAAAAGGATTCAATGCTAATGGATGAAAAAATGTACCACTAGTGAGCTTTTTGTACCGTAAAGCAAAAGAAAATCACTTCTTGCTATGGCCTCATTGATTTACAGGTTGAACATCCTGCTGAGATCACTAGAGTGCACTTGACCTGATGTCAAAAAGAGAATCAAAGTATATATTTTGCAACTGGGCCACACTTATTTCCTCATCTTTTCCAAGCCCCATGCAAAATAGCATGTATGGCAACATGCTTAAATACCAGTTAGAAGATTACTGAGGTCTTGGCTTACTTGGCAGGGAGTAGAGATCAGCACTCTCTGCTCATGCAAACAAAATAAACCTACACGGGGATCCTTCCAAGCAGCTCTGTCCCCACTCCTGCCACCTTTACACTGTCTGAGACTGCTGACATCAGCAAGGAGTTGTAAGCATGGGTCCCTTGAAGATGATGGAAAGGCTCTTTCAAGGAAAATAAAAGCAATTCTAAGAAAAGATGAAGTTGTTTGTTACTTTCAAACCCATGAGTATTGTGACATTTTGAAAATTGAAAAAAAAAAAAAAAAAACCACCTTGAATTTGTGAAAGGGAGGAAATTGCACCAATAGAAAGCCTGATGTTACAGGGAATTGGAAATTTTGTTATCCCAGTGCCAGGCTGTGGGAATTTGGATGAATACAAG